>NC_133776.1:9571097-9619752 GCF_003597395.2 Chelonoidis abingdonii | reverse complement strand
TCTCCCTTATCCACAAGACTCATTATCCTATCAAAGGAAGCTATCAGATTGGTTTGACATGATTTGTTCTTTACAAATCCATGCTGGCTATTCCTATCACCTTATCACCTTCCAAGTGTTTGCAGATGATTTCCTTAATTATTTGCTCCATTATCTTCCCTGGCACAGAAGTTAAACTAACTGGTCTATAGTTTCCTGGATTGTTTTTATTTCCTTTTTTTATTTCACTAGTATAGACAAGGTTTATGGTGGTTTGCACAAATATCTGTGCAAATAAGATACAAAACATGCTGTGACTCTCACATTACTCAGATTGTCAATAAAGCATAACTGGATTTTTTTCCAAGTAAACCCATATTGTCACAGTCAAGTTGTGGGCAGCCAGACCTAGTAGTCAGAGCCAGTGTCTGCAGTCACAAGAGTGGAGTCAAGTGTGTCAGGATACCAGGAGGCACAGGTGCTGGCTTCCTCCTTTCTCCAGGAGTGCTCAACTCTGGTTCAGCCGCAGGCTCTGCCCCCACTCTACCCCTCCCCCCAACAGCCCAGTCTCCATCCTGCCTCTTCCTATCCCTACCCATCCTCTTCCCGCCCTGGTCCGTCCCTGCCTTGCCTCTTCCCACCCAGTTCTGCCCCTTCCCCTGAGCACGCCCATCCCCACTCCTCCCCCTCGTGCCTCCTGCATGCCGTGGAACAGCTGACCACTGCGGGCGGGAGGCACTGGGAGGGAGGGGGAAGAATTGATCAGTGGGGCTGCCAGTGGGTGGGAGGCACTGGGGGAGGGAGGGAGCTGGCTGCTAGTGGGTGTTAAGCACCCCGGAGCACCCACAGAGTCAGTGCCTATGCCAGGAGGTCAGAGTCAGGCAGGGATGGCTCTAGGTATTTTGCCACCCCAAGCACGGCAGGCAGGCTGCCTTCCGCAGCTTGCCTGTGGGAGGTCCCCAGTCCCGCAGATTTGGCGGCACACCTGTGGGAAGTCCGCCGAAGTCGCGGGACCAGCAGACCCTCCGCAGGCAAGCCGCTGAAGGCAACCTACCTGCTGCCCTCGCAGTGACTGGCAGAGCACCCCCTGTGGCTTGCCTGGAGCCGTGCTGGTGCCTGGAGCCGCCTCTAAAGTCAGGGGACAAACTGGAGGTCAGGACCACAGCTCAGATGCCAGGAATCACACCAGGAAATCAAGCAGCGGGAGCGAGGAGCACAAGGCACACAGTCCAGAACAGAGTGGAGTCCAGTTGTTCAGAGAGCTTCCTTTTTCTGCTGCTGGCTTAAGTAGGGCTAGCAGGCCAACCAACTTCTTTGGGACTCCACCAATAGGACTGTAGGGGCAGAGCCTCAAACCGGGCTGAGATTCATAGGTTCCAGGTAAGCAAGCATCAGCAGCTGCCAGACGGAGGGTTGGAGCATGTCTGCTCCTGAAGACCCATTTTTGAGACCCATGGATCATGGCACATATGGGTAACCAGCTCTATCTAAGCAACCCTATATTTGTAATAGTTTCTAAGAGACCCAGGACATGCCCAATATACCAGATCCAGCCACGCTGAAGTGCCGGAGGGAAACCGGCATTTAAATAAGACAACTCATTATTCACACCTGATCAGGTATGCATTGGAAATTATTAACATATCTTTTTACTTCTGCTTCAGTTCTGAAAGTGTCCAGTGTTTGTAGGTTTATCACCTGTTCTGATATATTATGCATGCAATATATAAAACTATGCTGCACTCCAATGCCACCTTTAACACTACAATCTCTTGCAATGTCATCCTACATATGGTGGTAGCTTGATCATGTTTGTTTGCTGTTACTGGTATTAATAAAAAGCGCCATTTAAAAAACCCAGTGCTGCAATGGAGTTCAGCAGAGCTCAACAGAGCAGAGATTGGGGATTGAACCACTTGATCTTCTACACACAGTGTGGATCATCTGGCCCAAATTCCTGCAGTGGATGGGAAGTAATGGGCCACCTCTTCTAATCTTGTTCAGTGCCTATAGTAGTGGCTGCAGGACAATTCTCAAGTGGCTGCATGCTGGGGTTCAAATTCCATCCCTCCCTTATAAAGATATACTACAGAAGTGATCCTCAGATCTCAAGGGTTCAGGAGTGAAACTAGCAACGAACATGACCCAAATGAGTCACAGTAGTGGGAATTCATTGTTTCATTTATTATAGTACTATGTATTCACATTTAAACACTAGGACAGGAGAAATACTTAGTTTATATATATTTTTCTCACAGCAAAATGACTGACCAATTATTATTATTTGATCAACTACAATTGGTTAATAACATAGTAAAAGCATCCTGATTGGTTAATAATTCAATCACATGGTTTTTTTTTATTATCATGTGCTGCAAAGAGCAGCAGGAGGCGCATTAAAGAGCCACCTGCAGCTTGCAAGCCTCAGTCTGAGTATCACTGTATTACAATATTCTACAGTGACGGTATAAAATACCCCATCTTAGAACAGGAATACGTGTGTGCTCTCAGTGATTACTGTAGAATATGGGAGTAATGGTTTATAAAGGGTTCTTCAGCCCTGTGCA
This sequence comes from Chelonoidis abingdonii, assembly GCF_003597395.2. NCBI lineage: Eukaryota > Metazoa > Chordata > Testudines > Testudinidae > Chelonoidis > Chelonoidis abingdonii. The sequence goes on along the minus strand of NC_133776.1, from coordinate 9,617,206 downwards.
CCTTTTCCTGCATGCACGCTCCGTTTGACTTAAGTCATGCACTCTGTGCCAGGCTTCTGCTTTTAGAGCCAAGATTTGCCTCAAGATATACACATAAAACTCCAGTGGACTTCAGTGAGAGCTGCACACACTGAGCTGAGTGTGGTATTTGGCCCAAGAAGTGTTTTAAGAACATAGTGTGACTTGCTTTACTTACCAGTTGCAAGAAATAAAGCTGCTTCTGGTTACTCTGCGTCTTTCTTTTAGTGCAAGCAGTTACTGTCATTCACCTTTCTGTTTTGCTAGCTTTTTAATGTTGCAAATGATAGTAAAATTAGAAAGAAATAACGAAGACAGCATATGGATAGGTCCTGGAGACAATCATTAAAGACAAGTCCAAGCCAAAGGCTAGTGATCCTAATTAATATAATCTATAAGTCTCAGAGGACCAGTTAAAATTCAGCTAAGATCACTAGTGGCTAAACGCTGCTACCATCTGATGGTTGTTTGGTGGCTTATTTGAAATGAGTTGGGTGGTCCCTGTTTAGTTCACACTGGACCAGCACCACATTTGGCACCCTTGCTAGCAGTCTCAGTGGAGAAGCTAAGGATTACATTGTCCATGAAGACTGAACAAATAATACAGCCTGGGAAGAAATGCACACACACATCATGTGCGTGGATAAATGCATGTACAAACCCCATATTTGCATAAGCAAAATGGTCCTTGCATATGCAAAGTCATATTAAAATACATGCTCACACAGTTTGTACACACAACTATGGGTTTTGCACATCCAGTCACACACATGAATTTGTTATATGTGGGCACACTTTAGAGGCCAAGATCCAGGGACTGTTCTCAGTTACATTTGTGTACATCTAGAGTAATTTCATAAAGTCAGCAGAATTATGCTGAGTTTATTTTAGTGGTCTTTTGAGAGCAGAAATTTGAACACAAGTTTTTGAAACATGTCCCCACAAATCAGATTTTTGAAACATTGTTTCTGAATCAGTTTCTCAGACTAACTCATTTTAAAGAAACCTCTTAATTCTCTCCACTTCTCTCTCTCTCTTTTAGGGAAAGCCTAAAAATAGAATACGTCACTACATGGGAAAGAGCGAATCAAGCGCCTGTGTCAGTGCAGCAACATTGGGAGCTTCAGGGGTTTTATTTAATATCCACAATATAGATGTTTAAAGAACTGTTGCACTGTGTAAAGATATCAGTGCATAAATGTGTCATTTGGGAAGCTGGATACAGTCATCACAGATCAACTTTATGTATTTGCACACTGCGTGCAGTGATGCTGATTTACTTGAAAACAGGATGCAGATTTTCCATACATCATCTGCCCTCTTACAGAGCAGGTTTTACCAGGCCTGAATCTGAAACTGATGTAGACACTTAGCTTTTACGAGTGAATCTGAAAAGCAAATTATTGGTCTGCTGGTTTCCTAGTAACCTGCCATGATAGACAAACAATAGTAAGGTGCCTTTCAAAGACACAAATTAGAAGAGTCCAGCCAGGAGAGGAAGCCTTTAAAACATGTTATCGTCTATGTATAAATGATTAAACAGAAGAGCATGGTTTGAAAAGCTTGACTCTTTTCTGGATCATAGTTTACGCAGAGATTGTCAGCTCTTTACTTCATTCTTTTGAATATTCATTGATTTTTTTATATTTACTTATTCATTTCCCTCTAATCTTGTTGAGAGAGTAATCTCCATGCAGAGCATTTAAAACTACAATTCTTCACATGAAGAAATAGTCGCATTAGTGGAGATTCTGTAGGGATGCCTGGGATACGTCCATTAACATTCCAGGGACCTCACAGAATCTGACAGACTTCTCTTTAATTAGATTTAATTGTATTTAATTATATAGGTGAAACAGACACACAGATTTATTACAAATGATAACTACTTCAATATTCAAAGTGTTATATACACAATTTAGTTAACTAATCTTTACATCACCCCATAAGAGACCAGGTAGGTGAGGTAATGTTTTAGTGGACCAACGTCTCCATTTTGGGAGAAGTGAAGGGGAATTTTTTGGCCTGCTCCTGGCTGCCCAAATCCTTGAGTAGCTGCCTCTCCATGCTGCCCTACTTCCTGGAGAGCCCAGAAATATAGATGACTCTGTCTTTCTCCTTCAAAGACAGGTAAAGTGAATACCATGTAGGTTACTCTACGTTACTCTGTGTGCTCTTCATGCATGGCTATCAACAGACATTCTCTATTAGAGGAGAGATTTTCCTTGTTTGCTTAGCCAAAATTTTCCACTCTCTCCACTGCAGTGCTGTATGATCATCCCTGAAGTAGACATGTTTAAGTGGTTTTGTGTGCATTATATATAGTCAGTGGGAGTCTCTCCATTGGCTTCAATGGGACTTTGTGATTGTCACACACCCAGGTGTAGGTGGTAAGACCTAGTGGTCAGAGCAGGAGTCTGGGCTAATGGTCCAAGCAGAACCAGAGAATGGAACTCGAGGTATAGTTAGGAGGCAAGCCAATGGTTGAGGCCATGAGTCAGGAGCGAGAACTGAACCAAAGGGCGGAGCTGGAGACGTGGTCAGGAGACAGAACCAGGAGTTAGGAATCAGGAATTCAGAGGCAGTCAGGGATTAGGGCTGGAGCGGAGCAGGCACGGGGGCGGGGAGCAAGGCTGGACAGGAAGCAGGTCTGGCTCCGCTGCGGGCACGGAATACATGGAGCAGCCACTGTGCAGCTGTTGCTACAGGGCTAAAATGATGATCTCTTGGCTCTTCTGATCAATCAGGGAGCACAGTCCATTAGTGCAGGTTTACTGGGCCCAGCCAACCTCACTGGGTTGCTAGTCAACTGAGTCCAGAGGCAGCTGAGTTCCTGACAGTGATCAGCAGTTCTTTATTTCATCGTCTTTATTTTTCTGTTATGCTCTTTCAGATCTTCACTGTCTGGTCTCCTTAAACCTTCAATTAAGCATATAATATCCAATGATAAAGGCTTGATTATGTCCCTGTGCAATAAGAACAGCCTTACTAAGTCAGACCAATGGTCCAATTAGCCCAGTATCATGTCTCCAACAGTGGCCAGCACCGGAGCTTCAGAGGGCATGTACAGAACAGGGCAATTTTTGAAGCGATTGCTCCATCATCCCTTCTTGGCTACTGGCAGTCAAACAGTTAAGGTCACCCTGAACATGGGGTTACATACCAGATCATGTTGGCTAGTACCCACAGATGGACCTATCTTCCTGAACTTATCTAGTTCTTTTTTGAACCCACTTATACATTTGGCCATCATAACATCCCCTGGCAGTGAGTTCCATAGGTTAATTGTGCATTGTGAAAAAAATACTTGCTCTTGTTTGTATTAAACCTGCTGTCTATTCATTTCATTGGATGACCCTGGTTTTTGCCTTCTGAGAAAAGGTAAATAACACTTCTCTATTCACATTTTCCACACCATTCATGATTTTACAGACTTCTATTGCAGTGGATCTCAAACTAGGGTCGCTGCTTGTTCAGGGAAAGCCCTGGCAGGCCAGGCCAGTTTGTTTACCCACAGCATCTGCGGATTTGGCTGATCAAACTGCAGGCCCTAGTTTGAGAACCACTACTCTATTGTATCACCTCTTAATGCCTCTTTTCTAAACCAAACAGCCCTAATCTTTTTAGTTTCTCCTTCTATGGAAGCTGTTTCACACTCCTGATCATCTTTGTTGCCATTCTCTGAACCTTCCCAGTTCCACTATATCCTTTTTAAGATGCAGCAACCAGGACTGGACACAGTACTCAACAGCAAGGGCCCACCATGGATTTGTAAAGAGGAATTATGATATTTTCGGTCTTCTTATCTCTCTCTTTTCTAATTTTTCCTAGCATTCTGCTAACTTTTTTGCCTGCCACTGCACACTGAGCTGAAGTTTCCAGAAAACTCTCCATGATGATTCCAAGGTCTCTTTCTTGAGTGGTAACATCTAATTTAGAACTCATCACTATACACGTGTAATTGGGATTATTTATTCCAATGTAAGAACTGTGTAGGAGTCAGGGAACTCCCAGGTGTTTCATTTCACTTAACATTCTTCTCCTATTTCTTCCATTGTGATTTGGCCTTGTAAATAAATCCTATACTGGTAATCCTCTCTGACTGCTCAATTTAAGAGAGTTCACTCTTGGCCTTTTGAAGTCACATTAAAGGTGCATCTGTTAGTCCTCATTAGCTGGGACAAAGAGGAGGGTGTCTGAATCATACTTCAGCACCTAGGGCATTCCTGTGTTTTAAATTTAAGATAATCCAGTGAGCACACTCTCTGGTGTTGTAAACTAGAGAGTCCATAACAATTTCAGCCTACAAGATAAAGGCTATCCTCAAGCAGGGGTGTGGCGGGGAGATGTCCGGGAAAGAAGTCTATGACAACTAGATATGCAATGTGCTGAGATTTATTTAGGAGGAGTGGTCACCAGTGAATAGCCACTGTCACCGTCTTGCAATTCTTTTATTGAAGAAGCCCATTCTTTCCCTATTCAGCTAACAAGGCTGGTCCACTGAAACCAGTCATGCATGTACTGAGCATTTGTTCTAGTGTTTGCCATATAAATACATCGTTTTCCTTCATCAGAGCAGCGATAAACAAGATTAAACAGAGCTGATGCTTTCTCTCTTTTGCTATCCAAAGGCTCCATTGGTTGTCAACAGACTGGACTCAGAGGCTACATGCATTACCACCTGCTTATACAGGATTTGACACGGAAGGTGCTAGTTACAGTACGTATAAACAAGCTCTGCCATGGAACAGTATGAAGTCCTGAAAGTTGGATTTGAGAAATTCGTGTTGTTTATTCAAAGGACAAATGAACCATTCAATTTATTTGATCTAGTTTATTGGTAGAAGTATCATCTAAGGACTTGAGCCAACAAGGAGCAGCAGAGACATCATGTGCTTCAGGAGAGCTAGAGAATAATCTCGTACCTGGGAGTCCTTACTTTGTTAAGTTCCCCGTACAACGCATCCTAGTCCACTTTGGGAACTGGAGGATCAAGAAATCTGCAAGCTTAACTTATCTCCACTGGGGTCAGGAATGCCCTAATTTTATTCCCAGTTCTGACACTGACTCCCTTTGCAACCTTGGACAAGTCTCTTAACTTCACTTTGTCTTGATTGTCCCATTTGCATTATCTAATTGCGTTAGAGCTGCCTAGTCCTCAGCCCTCAAGAAGCAGATGGGTCGAGCACCAGCATGCTGGGCCAAGTCAATTGTGCAATCATAGATATGTGCAATTTGAAGATGAAAAGTGGGAGCATAGTTAGACCCGTGTTGACTGTTTAGCTTTAGCGTTAGGTTTTAAATACTGAAAATGTCAGGATGCAGACATTGCTGGAACAGGGCATATAAGGCCATACCATTTGAACTGGCCTTATCCATCATCTCTGAATTGTCCCCTCAGTTATGCAGGGAGTTTTTCATATGGAAGCATATATCAAGTAGACAAGCCTGAACGACAATCCATTAAATATGCGGTTTACATAATAGGGCCGAGGAAAGCTTACTTCACTGTAGTATTCAGCACGATATTTAAAGTCAATAAGTAGGACTTTCAATATAATTTCCCCACGACTTTAATTATTTACTAAATGCTCAACTACCACAGTGATATGTGTGGGTTAGATAGTCAGAAATTTTTTTTATCACCCCTATACAGATGGAAAAACTGAGGTAAAGAGGTTAACAGACCAAGATCACCGTGTCAGAATCAGGATTAGAACTTGGTAGTGCCTGGCTTCCCATCCTCTTTTCAGGTGATGTAGTTAATTTGGTTGCCTACTACCAACCTATTTGCTGGTTAGGTCAGCTAATTATGAGATATAAAACAGTTCCCTGTGGCCAGTTATTTTGAGAGCACTGTATGTGGGGCAACTTCTTATATGCAAAGGGATCCAGTCACTTTGGAAATGGCAAAACCCTGAGTTTAAAAAAAGCGGCACCTGTAGTGAGATTTAACTACAATAGAAATATTTCTTCTCTTTCTAGTTTCAGTTGCAGCCATGCGTATATCTGACAATATAATGTTGCGGTTCATTAGGAACTGTCTGTACCGAATAAACTTCATTCTTCAAGAAAATCTCTTTCTGTCATTTGGAAAGAAGAATAAGTCCCAGAGAAAGATCTTCAGAAAGTTTCTTGGTATTGACACCTCCTCATCAATTATTGGGAGTGGACCACATCCACTCTAATTGAATTGATCTTCAACATTGATTCTCCACTTGTAAGGTAAATCCCTTCTCTTCATTTACCAATGTATATTTATGCCTGCATTTATAATTTTCACTTCATGCATCTGAAGAAGTGGTTTTTTAAAATCTGTTAGTCTTTAAGGTGCCACTAGACTCCTAGAAATTTTCTGTGTCTATAGTTACAAGATACCAAAGTCAAAGTTCCACTTGAATGAATTTGTTAGTAGTCATGAAGATCTTTTACCCCTGTTTATGGAGAAGATTAGGTGGGACTGATCCATGACACAAGTGTCTCTTGAATGTTGGACAGTGGGCAGTGTTTTTGAACTAGGAAATAAACTATTAGCATGAGGAGAGAATGCCAAACATCCCTCCTAAAAGCAACTATCTTGGTGGAATAGAAGTTTCCCTCACACAGCAGCTGAAAACATGAAATCTCTCCCATCCCACATTGTGCAGAGGACTAAGAGTTTTCAAAATACAACCAATTTTTAAAATTTCTAGTGGCAATGAATACTTGTAAACTGCTTTGAAAATTGAAAGGGCTAATATTATTGGGCTTGATTTTTCTCCCATAGAAGACAATAAGGGCAAGTCTCCACTATAAAATTAAGTCAACCTAAGTTATGTTGATGTACAGCCACTGCGGTTTTACATGTTCATGCTACGCTCCTTGGGTCAGCGGTGCACACCCTCACCAGGAGCTCTTGCACCCATTTAACTGCCTGCATGAGGCATAGTGGGATGGTTTCTGAAAGGCAGCAAAAGTTTCTGTAAGTAATGCAGTGTCTACAATGACACTGCGTCAACCTAATGACACCAACTTAAATGCTACACCTCTCACAGTTTACATTGACCTAACTCTGTAGTGTAGACCAGGCCTATGATTTTTGCCATAGTACTGTACGTATCAAAGAGATCCCTCTGCGAAAGCTTTGACCTCATTAAACTTCATTTGCATCTCAGGATTGGAAACAGGCAGTTGAACTGTTAAAAACTTTGGGTCAGTTCCGGGTCGGGTTTATCAGTATTTCTTAACTCTCCCGTTCAGTTCCAGTTCAGACACTAAGTTGTTGGGTAACCCGTTCATCCACTTTGAACCAGTTCAGATACGTTTCCTGGAGATAATGACTCGTGCTCTTATGTTTGCATTATAACGCCTAGGAAAAGAATACAATGATAAACATTTCTTTCATTGCAGAAAAATCATTTATTTTCTAAACAAATGATTTGCATGCACTATATTCTCCAGAACTCTGTCAGTCATATTTGCCTGCTAAGGTGACAAAATGAATGTCAGCCCAGAAAACGCCCTATCTACTCTGACTTGCGTGCAGGAACAAACACTCAGCAGGAAGCAGGAGCAAGGAAGAGTCAAGGAGGGGAGGGAGGTGTTCTAGGTGGTTTCAGGCAGTCCTCCACCTGGGCATAACAGACAGGAGAATTACTAATCCCAGAACCACTCTCTTCCTCTTTTCTCATCTCATCCAATGACTTCGTAGGAAGTGTAGTCTTTGCCCTTCTCTCTCCAGGATTGGAACAGAGAGACACCGTGCCGCAGCATCCCCAAAAGCGCTCCCTTAGCACCTCATTATTGAACCTGTTATTTTGAATCAGTTACCAGTTTTTGTGGTTTTGGGTTCAGTTCCAGTTAAGGTTCAGTACAACTGAGAGGTTTTCAGTTTTGGTTCAGTTCCAGTTAGATTGACCAGACAGCAAGTGTGAAAAATCGGGACAGGTGGTGGGGAGTAATAGGGGCCTATATAAGAAAAAGATCCCAAAATCAGGACTATTCCTATCAAATTGAGACATCTGGTCACCCTAGTTCCGGTTCACTCAAAAAACCTCTCTGAACCAGTTTCAGGATAAGGTTCGGGTTCAGTTTGACTCCTCAACTGGAAACCTGAGACCACTTGGTTTGGGCCCTGTTAAGAGCTCTAGATGCTGAGATTTTTAACTTGTTGATAACCCCCTGAGAGAAAGAATGGACATTCATTTTTAGGATCAAAGCTGGTGGGTACAGTAGTGTTATGGAGTATTTCCAGTAAACCACTAAGTTACCACTTTAACCCTCTTTTCCTCCGGCCCAACTCCATTCCATTGGTAACATTCGGTTTGGATATTTCTGTTTCTATTGCACTGGACTTCCTTCTTTTTAATCTTTTGTCTCCCACTCTTTCCCGTTCAGCTCTCAGTTCCAATAGCTGCTGTTGAAGCCTCATTTCTTTACAAGTCAAAATTTTCATTTTTACCATGAGTCAACAACATGATATTGTTGTAGAAAGAAAAAAAAAGCACGCACCATTCTAGGATGTATTAGCAGAAGTCTTGTAAGCAAGACAAGAGAAATAATTATTTCACCTATTCAGCACTAAGCCTTCAACTGGAATACAGTGTCCATTACTGGGCACCACACTTAAGGAAAGATGTGGAGAAGTTGGAGAAAGTCCAGAGAAGAGCAAAAAAATGTAAGGTCTAGAAGACATGACCTACAAGGAAAGACTGAAAACATTGGGTTTGTTTAGTCTAAGAGAAGACTAATAACAGTCTTCAAGCACATAAAAGGCTGTTATAAAGAAGAGGGTGATAAATTGTTCTCCTTATCCCCTGAAGACAGAACAAGAAGTAATGGACTTGAATTGCAGCAGGAGAGATTTAGGTCAGCCATTAGGAAAAACTTCCTAACTGAAAGGGTAGTTAAACTCTGGAATAAATTATCTAGGGAGGCTATCGAATCTCAGTCTGTCAGTCACTTAGAACAGAGGTCGGCAACCTTTCAGAAGTGATGTGCCGAGTCTTCATTTATTCACTCTAATGTAAGGTTTTGCATGCCAGTAATACATTTTAATGTTTTTAGAAGGTCCCTTTCTATAAGTCTATAATATAGAATGAAGCTATTGTTCTATGTAAAGTAAATAAGATTTTAAAAATGTTTAAGAGGCTTCATTTAAAATAAAATTAAAATGCAGAGCCCCCTGGACCAGTGGCCAGGACCTGGGCAGTGTGAGTGCCACTGAAAATCAGCTTGTGTGCCACTGTTGGCATGCGTGCCATAGGTTGCCTAGCCCTGCACTAGAGATTTATAAGAACAGTTTAGACAAACACCTCTCAGGGATGGTCTAAATAATATTTAGTCCTGCCTCAGTGCAGGGGACTGGACCAGATAACCTATCAAGGTCCCTTCCAGTCCCACATGGCAATGATTTTATTTTTTAAATCTTTAATGCTAAAGTACCTCCTTAGCACTAATGTCTATGGTTTCATTCTTGTTAAATAGATTTAATGGAGCATCTTCAGCCTTGCAAGCAGAGCTTCTCCTATTCAGCTGTTCCAACTGTTAAACCTATAAGGATTGGTCTCTTTCCATGAACTGTCAATTAAAAAAAATAAATTAAGCCTACATTTTACCTTTTCAAAACCATTTCCTAAAAGCTGTTCATTTCTGCTAGACAGGTGTGGAACATCCATCTGTTGTCTGTTTCTGGCTTTACACTGGTAATGGTGACAGGTATGCTACATGATCAAATTTAGTGACTTCCAGTGGTGAGTTGGCTATATTCCATTCTGAGGGGATTCCATACAGATACAGGGACCTGTGCCAGCAAATCCTGATGCAGAAACAAGGCATCAAGACAACTAGAAAAGAAGTCAAATGGGATTGCACACAAGTGCAGCCAACACAGGCTACAGATGGCAGATCTGCTTTGGCATCTGAGCAAGCCACTACTGACGAAGCTGTTTTGAGAATAAGTAGTGACTGTGTGATCAGAAACCCAGTGAGGCTTGGAGATAGCTGTTATTAATTCATTGTATAGTTTTAGCTATTTGAATTTTTTAAAAAAAAAAAAAAAAGGGGGGGAAATGTACCAATGATCATTGGAGTCAGTGGACACCGATTCCTGCCATGTGACGGGGTACTAGCCTTTGTAACCTGCCCCAATTAGGTGACAAATAAAGTGGGTTTGTCTTTTATTAGCACTCTTGTAAGACAGGCTTTTATTACCAATAGTGGTGTTTTTAATAATGTAAAAAAGGCCATGGTATGTATTCTTTAAATAGGATTCATAAATGCCAGCTTATGTTGGGTGGTTTGTACTGAACAAAATTTCCTAGCAACATGCTATACAGAGATCCTCGTTTAATTCTCAGTTAGTACAGTGCCTGGCACAATAGGTCCTGTCTATGACTAAAGCAATGTAAATAATAATTGCTCCAAGAGGAAGCTAGCGTATATGCACACCCAGTGACACACATTACTAATCCAGCAAATCCAAACTGTGCCAGAAAAGTGACTTGTTAAGATTAATTTATGTTTGAATAAAGCATCAAGAAGGTAACTAGTTGCTATTTATGTAGGCAGAAGTTATATAAATAGCAACATTAGGTCCAAATGTCAGCACGAACAAGTGAACAATCCCATCTACGGACACAGAAATGCACAGCTCGAAGAGAGGGGTGCTGAGAAATACTGGCGTCTATCCTAGCTTCAGAATTTTATTTATGTCCTTGGATAAAATCAATTGATCCAATGCACCCCGTGCTGCCTCTACCCTCATAGTCTGCCCCCTTCAGCCTTCTCCAGCCGGCCCATCCTTGTGCAATGTTTCCTCTGCCTGTCCTATCGTGCATTCTATCCCTGCTTCCTTTGTTACCCTTGGACTCTTCCCCCCCGCCAGCTAGTCCTTTGTGCAACCAGCTGTTTCCTTTTCCTCTTCCTCCTCCTGGCCGTTCATTCCAGGCTGGCTGGATGCCGGCTAGAGGAGCACTGAGAACAGAGGAAACAGTCTCCCTGCCCCCACTGCTGGCACCACTGCATGCCCCAGAGCCGAGGAGCAGTAATTGCAGGGTATCTGCAGCCCTGCTACATGAGTGAGATCCCGGCAGGGCTGCAGGAATGCGTGATGGAATGGCTGACAAAGGCACAAGTGTCCAGTTCAGCCTCCATACCGCATAAGGGGTCCATATTTGCAGATCCCTTTGCAAGGCTGGAGCCTCTAAATGCAGGATTGTTTTACGAAATAGTTCAATCATCAATGAATTTGTAAGACACAGAAGACCTACAACATTCTAGAAAGATGTGAAAAGCTTTTGGTTTTTTTTAAAAGATCAGCTATTCAGTTCATTGTTCTTCATTTCTCATTGATAAACAGCTTGATGGAAAACTATACCGCTGAACAAAAACCCATTTTAGAAGGCAGAAAACTGTATACCCAGACTTTCAAAAGTGTCTAGTGATTCTGGATGCCTAAATTTCTGACTACAGGCTCAGATTAAGGCATAAGTACATGCCTAGAACCCCACTCTCTGGGGTCAAGTGTCTTCAGACTCTAAGCTTTCGTTAAAAAAGGAGAAAGAAAGTACAAGTTTCTAGTGTTTACTGTTGCAAACAAACAAGCCACTATTGAAATGTGAACTGAATGTAACATAGTGATGTTTCCTGAGTCTAAAGCCAGCCTGAATCAACAGCTCTGAGAAATGCCACTTCAGCTTAATAGCTTATTCACTGTGAAACCTCCTACTCTCGGGGAAAACCCTGACCACACTAGTGGAGGACTCTGTATGCGTATGTGTGTGAGAGTCCTCACTTTCAAGACCTCGTCTTAACTCTGCTGTGAAAAGGGCAGCAAAAGTTCTGACATACGAAGTCCTCTCCTAGGTTGCATGAATCCTCTCTCCTTCAAGACAGACCTCAGCCCACCTGAAGACAGGCAGAGGTGGTCCACAGCCTCATAAGACATAGCCCAGTGCTCTATGTCCCTGAAGTGCCAAAAAACCCATAGAGGGGCAGGAATGTCCACAAACTTCAACGCATGTTTTTTTCCCCCATTTGGGAGGATATCCTACTTGTTTCATTTGGGGAGGGAATGAGAATACTTTGTGCCCTCCCTAGGAATAAAGATTTAATGGCAATTAGGAGGCCTCCCTTTTGGGATATCCATGAAAGCCGTATACCATCGACTCAGAGGTCTGAACCCACCACCTAACTGCCTGCTCCTTCCACTGCTGCCTGGCCTTCTCAGGAACTGTGCAGTCCCTGCTGTCAGCTGCTCCTGAACTCCCACTCAGAGGGAGGTTTATTGTCCAACCCTTTCTGTCTTATAAAGTCCAAACCATATAGGAGCTTCCATGGGATTAAAGGCAAGAGTGGGATATGCCATAGAAGTGCAGTGTCCACACCCCTTGGTGGAGCTCATCTGGCTTCCCTCTGAATATAGTTGCCCAGGGGACACTTGTATCCTTGGTTAGTATCTTGCGCCACAGTGCTGAGGCCACAGTTAAGGTTACAAGACCCTTTCTATTCTGAATCGTAATTCTGACTCTCCATGAAGGACCAAAACCAACCTTCTGATTGGTCTGAAATTCCTCATACTTCTGGGAGTAGCGTGTTGGAGGTGATTTTTTTGGTGGGTGCTTCCTTGTTGAAAATCTGAAGTGAATTAGCTAAGCCAGTTTTCAGTGTGAGAGCTCTGGCTTTTGCAGGAAGCGTCTGGCAATTATTTGTCCATACACTTAACCTGAACTTGTCACGGAAGCTTCTGCCAGATCACGCACAGTGAATGGTTCCATTCCCTTGTAGTCATGGGAATGGTGCTATCCTATCTATCAGTTAGCTTCAGTGAGGACGAGAGCTGAGGGAGGCTGGTGGTAGAGGGGATTTCCCCAGACTAGGTCAGTCTAATGAACAACTGCTCTATTTAAGAAAAGGGAGTTTTGATCAAAGTGAAAGCGTGGGAGAGTGGGTGCTTAAACAAAAAAAAAAGCCTAAACCTTTCCAAGTGGTACAAAAGAATTAGCAAAAGAAAAACGATAAGCAGGTGACATGGGGTGTACAACAAACAACATGAGTAGAAAATAGCATCTGACGTAAGGGTTACGGCTTTAATCACATTAATGACAGAAACTCAGGGTCAACTTCAAAGGTACTGATTAAGATGACATAGCTGGCGTGTCAGTGAGTGGGTGTGAGTGTGAGAGGATCTAATTCTATTCTATTTGTTATAGGTTCCATGCCACTTTCATCTGATAGCATCTCACCACCTCCTAGTAGTGTATTAAATCAGTGTTTCTCAATGACTGGTCCGTGGACCGGTGCCAGTCCCTGAGATCTCCCTGTCCCCAAAATCAAAAAGGTTGAGAAACACTACATTAAATGAGGTGACTAACATCTGTAACATACGGTTTGTTCTTTCTCCCATCCTCTCCCCAGGGGAAGAATTGTGTGTGCAGTCTAGGGCTTTGTTAGGGTTTTGTTTTGTGGTTTGTTTTTTTTTTTAAGGACATGTTGCTGTTTATGTTAAGCTATATCTACATGGCGCAGCTTACAGCGCTAAGCTGTAAGGCACGCAGCCATAAGGCACGCAGCCATAAGGCACGCAGTGTAGCCGCTCTTTGTTGGCAGGAGAAAGCTCTCCTGTCAACAAAATAGAATCACCCCCAACGAGGGGCGGTAGCTTTGCCAGCGGGAGAGCGACAAAAGTTTTACCAATGAAAGTGCAGTGTAGCCATAGCTTCAGAGAAGGAAGGTCAGAGAAGTGCACCTTTCACTTGGAATGAAAGGTGCTGAGGAGTGTGACCCTGAGAAAGCTTTGTCTCCGGCACAGGTGAGTTTTATTATTACAGTAGATCAGGCCTGCACAACTCAAAGCAGTGAGGGCCATATTACTCCAAAGAAAACAGCTGAGGGCCAAGCCTACCCGGCCCTGCCGACACCCTCCCCCCCAGCGCGTCCGCAACAGCCCTCTGAAAACACAACACCCCCCCACAGCGCCGCCCTGCCCCCCTGAAATACTCCCCCCCCAGCACCGCCCCTGCAGAACAAACCCTCCTTCCTCAAGCACTGCCCACCAAAACACGATATTGAACCCTGGTAATATGTTATAGCAGCCCGTATGGTAGTATAATTAAGTTAAAAGAATAATGTCTTTTGCTAAAAGCAGAATGAGATCTTCCAACGTTGTAATCAATTGCCTGTTGAATGCATGAGGTGTGAATGAGGAAGGTGTGAAGGCAGCACTCCAGATAGCTGCAACCTTGGAGAGGGATGTAGCCAGACCAGAGATCACAGCAGGTAACGAAACGCAACTAGCCCCCCACTCTTCAAATGAGTTTCATGGTGCATTTGAGTATCTACTATGATTATGCTAAAAGTAGCGTACAGACGGTTAAGGAAATAGCAGTTCTGATCCGAGGCCAGAATCCTTGTGAAAAATAAGAATCCTGATCACTGGTTTAGGGAACTGTTCTCAGTGCCACAACCAGCACGCCATCCCCCCACCCCAAAACTTGCTACTCAGTCCCCGCCAGTGCGTGCTGCCCGACTCGCCGTAAGCATGAGATGACTTCGGACTCCTTCAGCCCGCTCACCCCCACCCCTGGCTTCACCCTCTCACCCCGCCGACTGCCGGCCTACCTCTTCAGCCCCCCTCCCTCACCCACCGCTTGCCTACTCACCCCCCATGGGCTGCACAGTGAGCCCACCTTCTCACCTCCCGCGGGCCGCACAGTGAGCCCACGCAGGCCGCATGTTGTGCAGGCCTAAGTAGATGTTTCCACTGTGCCTGAGGAGTGGCGTTGTCAATCACAGTCTTCATCCTAGAGCTTTAGGGAATCTTTTAGATACCCTGGGCCAAGGCCATTGAGTGCCCTGAAGATAAGGACCAAATCATTGAACTTAACTCAATAATCTCTAGGAGTCCAAAGGTTTAATTTACATGCCACAAAGGGTGTAGCAGCAGGAAAAATAACTAATAATAGGAGGTGCAAAGTTGTACCTTCAAGTAGGCAGAGTGCTCACTTTACTTTAACTGATTCCTTCTTCCTGGCATGTAAATTACAGCAGCTTAGACACATAACTTGCTGACATATAGTTTAAGCTACCTTTCACATCACCTGAATTTAGCCTGCAGAATTTAAGCAGCAAGCTTAGATAAAGAAGAAAAGGCATTGTTTGCCAAGGCTGCAAAGGTATAAGAGGAGTGAAGATTTCTTAAACTTTGAAGATTACTTGAATCAAGCCACCCACTCTACAAAGTTAAGGTCCACCATGGATCTGGAAGAACAAGAACACCACAAGGGTCAGGAAGCCTGACTTAGGCTCAGAGGGAGTGACAGATCTAACACAAAACCTGTCTACACTAGACTTTTATGAGACATCTCCAACCATTGCCCTACCAGAATGCAGCTCGGGGCAGTAGCAGAGGGAGGACTCAGGCAGTCACTGGCACTTTTACCCTTTATTAGATAGCATGAGTTTAAAAACACCTATACAAACTATATATATATATAAATAAAAACACCTATACAAACTATATATATAAATAAAAACACCTATATAAACTACTCTAGTTTACCAAACACAGCTGTCAGCAGTGGAGCTGCATTAGAGGGAAATTTCATCATAATTTGTGCAGACACAGTGTGCCTAAGCTATGGTCAGCAGAGAAAGGGTTGCTGATGATCTGTGTGTGTGCGTGTGTTCAAGCTTGAAATCTTCTCTCTTTTACCAACAGACGCTGGCCCAATTAAAAAAAAAAAAAAATTACCTCACCCACCTTAGCTCTCTAATAGCCAGGGACCAACACAGCTACAATAACACTGCATATTTATTGGGGAGATAGAGTTAAAACCTTTGTGAAATCTAGTGTGTGTCTGCTGGCTGGGTGAAGTACACTTTACTGGAGAACAGTAATATTTGATGTGTGAAATAGAGTGGATGAGTCTCTGAAAAGGAAATGCAGTGTTATAATCATGAGATGGCTCATCTCTTCCCAGCCCAACCTGGATGTCCCTGGTTATTGAGTAGCTCGTTAAATCAAGAAACTGGCAGCATATCCCCTACATACTGTGTACTTGGTGAGGTCTCAAATGCCTCTGACGTGTAAACCAAACATTTCAGAGACATAGATTAAAACAAACTTCTTTTATTGTGATCGTAGTCTCTCGGTGTGACTTCCACAAACAAACAGATTGATTCTCTGATGTTTGCATGGCAGGCTGCATTCCACAGTGTGCAAGGACTGACCTGGCTACGGCACATTTGTACTAAAGATAGGTTAAGGAATTTCTGAAATGTTTTAAAATAACCCTGTTGTCCAGTAGAAAACTGGTACCAGAGTTAACAGTGGAAGTGACAGCTTGTTCTGGATATCGTGATTGGGTAAGATAGTCTGAATAAGAAATATCATGTATGGTGAGACCGTCAGTGTCATCCATTGTTTAGACTGCAAACTTTTTTGGGTAACCATTTTGTTGCCTTATAAGCATCTAGTACATTCTGGGTGCTACCACAATACCAATAAATAAATACTGCTACTACCACCACCTCCTCTGTGAATGGAAATTCACCCTCCCAACTGCCCAGAACTTCTTGAAAATGTCAGTAAGAATGCAGCCCCATTTTGTTATTGTACACCCATCTCTATCTGCCTCCAGATCTCTCAAACTTGCAGCACACACTTCACTTCAAAGGTTTTCCTAACTCAGTAAGCTGTAATTAGAGTTGGGAATGCTGGAGTCAATCTGCCTGGCAAGAAAGCTTATCTGAAAACAAAACAAAACAAAAAAATCTATATCAAAGCTTGCAGGTTTAGGAGAGTTTACGGAGAGCAGGCAATGGTTTCAATATACTATATTTGGTTGTGCGTTTCAAAGTCTCTCCTGCTGGCTAGTCATTGACAGAGTCTCATGAAAGAAGATAGATCTTCAGGTCAAACAACAAAGCACAGAGTGCTCTTTTTCCATTAGATCTATACTCCAAGTCTTTATTCTCAACTAGCTGGATTTTCACAGGACGGGACAGTAGACAGAAAAACGGTACTTTTAGGCCTCAATCCAAAAGCTTCTATCTCCAACATTCAATCGTCCCTTTCCCAAAGAAAAATCACCTTAAATCTAACCAGATTCAAATCAGTATTATATCACAGTGTAAACCTCATTGCTCCAGATCCTCCTCTCAGATTTGCATGCCGGGAGGCGGGAAGGGGAGACAGGACACCTACCCAGGGACCTTACTTCTTCCAGGTAGAAGTGGGGGCTCAGCTATCTCTGGCTCAAGCCTAGCCTCTCTCTCCTACAATATAAAGTTAGTAGTGAACACTGTGGTGACTGTCACAAGTATTGGACCATAATGCTTTCATTGGTCCCTTGCACTAAATAGGCCTTTTTTGGCACTGGTCCAGGCGTAAGTTTAGCAATTCCCAGAACTAAAGTCAGTGCAACTTTGCAATTGCTGATTCAGAACAGAAATATGACATAACTGTCTCAGTTTTAAAACAGACCTTTTCTTCCCCCCGCTCCACCCTCCTAGAGAATTCTGTCCAATTCACACATTCCAGCACTCAAAGGTCAGAAATAATACTTAGCCATTTCCATATTGAGTTATATGAAGCCTCTCGAACCAACTTGTGTGGCAGATCGGTGTTATGAAAGATGGACCTGATCTAAAATCCATTCATTTGCGCACCTCTGAATTTAGAAGTTCCATTTTAAATCCAGATCCAAATTTTGCAGCTGGCCTTTATCGCTACACTTTAGAGGAAGAGTATGACTAAAGATGAACCTGATCAAAAATCCTGGATCTCAACACTCCAGAGGTTTGACGCTGGATATAAACAAACTTCAGGCCCCCCTCTGTTATCTTCATTTAATACATGGGGAAGAACAGAGAGCTTACGTGAATTGCCTGAGGACACAGAATAAGAAAACGGGAGAGGTGAGAATAGTACACAGAAGTCTTGTGTCTCCCAGAACTTATTCTGAAAAGCAGTAATTATGGTGATGGCAGGACATGCCACCATATGGTGCTGGGCTTGTCCCTTTCCCGATAACACTTCTTTAAAATGCTCCAGTCTGAGTCATTATTCAATAGTGATGGAATATATTGGACTGAACTAATGATATGATTGAAATTTATCAACAGAGGTGATCCTAAAATTCCCCAAATACAAACTATACACACATATGTACGTACAAACACAGTTACAACCTTCATTACAGGTGTTGCTAGGCTCAAAATAAATTGATTTACAGACCAGAATGGTGGCCCATTGGCAGCACTACTATCATGTTGAAAAGCCAAGTTTAGAGCCTAGGTGAGATCTTGCCAATAGACACTATGATTGAAGCAAATGCAGCATATTCAGAGGTAGGTAAGCCACAAACCTTTTCAGTAGCAATCTGTGATGCATGACTAGAAAGGGTTAAACATCCTGCAAAATAAATCACCCTCAAAAGATATGTGGGGAGATAATGTTTATGTTTTTTTGTATTTACATATGTATAAGTAGGGTTGACAATGTAATCAACAGTCTCAGTCTGTGCTGTATTCTGATCAATCAGAGGTCAAAAAAAATCTGATCATTTAAATGAACTGTAAACATGGGATATCTCAGTATTCATCTCTCTTTGAAATGTATTGTGAATGCTGGAGGAACAAGCAAATGGCCTTGTGTTAATTCATATAGCTAAGTACTGGTGATGGACCTCCTTCAAAGTCATCCTAATTACCTTTTGTTCCATGAGGAACTTCAACTTCTCAAAAGACATGAAATTGTATAAAAGATCCATGGGTCCTGATTCTGTCATCTCAGATCTGCTTAGGCTTCATCAGGGGAAGTTTGAGTCACAAGACTGAGGTCTCAGTTATGCTGGTATGCCCTGAATGTGATATTTGGACACTGGACTATAACCTATGAACTAAATTCTAAAGAAACTCTTTGCAACTACAAAGCTCACCATCTCTGCTATGAATCTGAACCTCAATGGACTGAACTCATGTCTATATGTATATTGATCTTTTAACCATTCTCTCTTTTGTTTTTTAATAAATTTTAGTTTAGTTAAATAGAATTGGCTGTAGCGTGTATTTGGGTAAGATCTGAAACATTCATTAACCTGGAAGGAAATGTGTCTGATCCGTTAGGATTGGTAGAACCTTTTCTTTCCTATGATGAAATAAGACTTTCAGAAATCATCATATTTGACTTAGGTACCTGGATGGAGGCTTGAGGCTGGATCACTGTTTTTTGGACTTCTGCGTAACCAATGAGTTAATAAAGAAGCTGTTTTATGCTGGTTTGGAAAATCTAAGTATATGAATATCCACCAGCTTTATGGGGATTGTCTGCCCCATTCTTTAGGGTTCACCTTAATTGAGTGACCATAGCTGGCCTCCACGAGAACCCTGGTCACAGTGGAGTCGTGCTTGGATATACAATACCACAGGTTAATTGGGGTTTTGGATCAGACTTGTCAAAATCTAATTTTGATGTTGGAGAGTTTAAGGGTTAAAAATCAGTTACCATGAGTGACCCATGAACAAGATCAGAGAAAGCCTGGAAGAGTTGTGCTCACAGAGGGGGTTGTCTTTTAAGAAAAACGCCGCCAGAGCAGGAACTGAAAAATCTGTTAATTGCCAATGATAAGGAAGCAGACCCAGGGAAAATGCTTGCGGTGAGAAACCAGCAGCTAGAACTTGTTCAAGAGCAAAATATACCTAATATGGAAGGAGAAGCTCCTGAAAGAGAACACTTGTGTTTTGAACATGAACAAAGAATGGCATATATTTGATTTCAGGAACTAGAAGCTAAGGCAAAAGTGGACAACTCAAGAGAATAAAGGAACAACAGGAACTGTAGCATCCTGAAAAACCAGCTCCTCTCAACAGCAAATATGGGGATAGAATCTCTCCAGTTTGTCACAATGTTGGTATGTTGTTTGACTCTAAGCAGTTGTCTGTGTGTAACCAAATTTACCCCAACACTGCCATCTTTTCTGTAAATGCTTTTACTGTGAGCCCAGGTAAAGGTAGGGCCATAATTTGTGCAGAGAATGTAAAAATCAATGGTAAAAGCTGTTTAGGGCAAATTACAGCTTCTAACATCACTCTTGTTAAAGCAGATTTTATCAAAGAGGAAGATTATTTACCAAATCAGAGTGTGAATACTGTAGTCCTCTGAGTTTACTGTACGTGTGCCTTTAGCCAGAAGCCATCTTGAATGGAATGGTATTAAACATGAAGTTATAGCTGGTGCAAGGAAGTTATTGCCTAAGGATCTTTTGATTGAGAATGATATTAAAACTTAGTTGATGACATAAACCAGTCACAGGAAAGAAATAATCTTGAACCTGTGTCTATTAGGGGCAATGATTTGCCTGTGGAGGGTTTCTCCGAATGTTTGTCTGAGAAAGATAGCTGTTTATCTGTGCAAAGAAGCAGTGTGTATGTCAAAAAAATTCTTAAGTGTCTGTCTGGTATCTGAGAAGTAAATCTGGCATTAGATAAGGCTCAGGGAAATGTTTCTCTAGAGCAAATTAAAGTTGGTAATCAGGTTAAAGCCCTAACTGAGGAAGGAAAGGGTACAGAATTAGTGAGTGATGACTTGTTGGCAAGTAAAGTTTGTGAAAGTAAGCCTGAAAAAAGTAGAAATCATTTGTTTAAAGCAGCTTGGTGTAGTGAGACACTAATTGTGAAAAGCAACAGTTTAAGTTTTGAAGGAAAAACTGTTTCCAATTGTTTGTCTGTTGCAAATAGCAATCTGCCTAATGAAGGAGAATGTACCGCCAGTCTTTTGTCTGTGGAGCAGACACAAAATGCTTCTCAGTTTATGCTACTTAAGAATTTGTCAGTTGGCCAGGAGCTGTTTCTGGATACAACTAAGGCCCAGGAAGGCAATGTTCCTAAATTTGTGTCTGCTAGGGAGAATGACATTGTAACTAGGTTGCAACCAGTTAATGTAATAAATAGTTCCCAGAGACCAAATAGTTCTGGTGCTTCTATTTTGCCTGTTGCTAATGTGTTGCTGGGTAAAGATATGGCAACCTTGTCTGATCAGGGTGATATCATAGCTAGCACAGAAGGAAAACATGAATGTAATTTGACTGTTACCTACTGACACTGTGGAAACTTGTAACAAGGAAGAGAATGGTTCTAATCTTTTGACTATGAAGTCTAGCAGTTTACCTGAAAGGGAGTTGTGTAAAAATCCTCCTGATGGGCCAGAGGTGATTCTGGATGTTAGTGAAACTCAGAAGAAGTTTGCTAATTTGTCTGTTATGCCAAAGTTGGTTCTGGACATAAATAAAGCTCAGAAAGAATCTGTTGCAGTGCATGATATCACAGAAGGAAAGGAATTTCTTTAAAGTCTGTGAAAAGGAATTGTTTCCATTGACTCTTAATGGGCCATTGTTGATTGTAAACAGTTTCTCTTCTGAGGAAAGTGTGTTAGGGTCTAATGGCCAGAGTCTTTCAAACGTGAATGAATCCACTGGCCTTTCTTCAGAAAGACCGAGTGTGGATAGCTTTGAAAAGATTTCAGATGAAATAAAAAATGTTAGAGAGTTTAAACAACCCTATAGGCTTAACCAGCTTCTTGGGGAAACAATGTTGTTGGAACATGAATGTCTCCATGTTGATTCTTTAAGTGAGCAGTCTGTGACTCAGGTACTGAGGAAAGATCGGGTTACTGGTTTTTCAGAGCAGAACAGCCTTAGAACTGAACCCATAGGCACCGACTCCGAGGGTGCTCTGGGGCTGGAGCACTCACAGGGAAAAATTAGTGGGTGCTCAGCACCCACCAGCAGCTCCCCGCCCAGCTGACCTCCACCTCCGCTCCACCTTCTCCCCTGAGCATGCTGCATGCCCGCTTGCCCCCCAGCTCCCAGCACTTGTGCCATGAAACAGCTGTTTTGGGTGGCTGGGAAGGAGGGAGGAGGAGGGGGAACACGGCGCGCTCAGGGAAGAGGTGGTGCCAGGACAGGGATTTGAGGAAGGGGTCCAATGGGGCAGGGAGAGGGTGGAGACTTTGGGGAAGGGCTTGAAATGGGAGTGGGGCAAGGGTGGGGAAAGGGTACAGTCAGGGCAGGGCCAGGGGGCACGAGCACCCACCGGTGCCAGGGAAAGTTGGCACCTATAACTGAACCCACAAGGATGCAGCAGAGAGGAGGCAAACTCTCATCTCTAGATATTTTGGATACGACTTGTACTCTCTTAGTGGACTTGACAACTGATTCCATGTGGAAGCAGAGGATGCGTAATGGAAGGACAAAAGAATCTTGAGTCTAACATGCTAGTGAAAATGGATGGTCTCTCTTTAAGACAGAGTCCAGCCTTGGAAGTGATAAAGCTTGAGGATCTGAACACTAATAAACAAGCTAGCATCTGTGTTGATGCAAATTACCTGACTGACTGAGGGGAGAAAGACTTGTCTATAGCCATTAGCAAAGAGGATGCACCCAGCCAGCCAATGGATTCTGCTACACAAACGAGTTCAGATTTTGACCCTACTGGACAGGGAGGAAGGGAAGGATTAAATCTTGCAAATAAAAGCCACAGGTTAACCCTAAAATACCAAACCCTGAAGGACGTGTTTAAACTAAAAATCTATGTTAAGGAAGACCCTGAGGTCAAGAAAAAGCTACAAAGGTTCAAAACGAATATTGTACAAGCTGACCTAAAAACAATTTTGAATGTACACTTGTAATAAATTTAATATTAATATTAATGAGAAGGTTAACTTTTGTGACTGTGGTGCTGATAGCAAGAACAGTAAAAATGTACAATGTGCATGATCTCTTGAAAAAAAAACCTTCAACATGTTAAGAGTGGTGAATAATAGGAACCCTTCTGATTACGCTGTTTGGTTCAACAAGAACACACTTTGTATTAAAAAGCCTAATAATGTTAAGGTTTCACAACTAACGCACAGACACATTTCTAAGACTTTCCACAGCAGAAAAACCACCACAAGCTTAACTACTGTCCACAAAGGGAAACTGGGGTACAACACCTCACAGCCTTCATGTATGGACTAAGTTTTTAACTTGGACCAGAGCATGCATCAATAATTTGGCCTCACAAAGAATTCAATGTAAACACAGCTCATATCAATGTTGGAAGGTCCTTAAGGTGTATACAGAAGCTCTAATTTCGCCATTCCACACCAGTCTCATGTTGGGGATGTGATACATGACTAGAAAGGGTTAAACATCCTGCAAAATAAATCACCCTCAAAAGATATGTGGGGAGATAATGTTTATGTTTTTTTGTATTTACATATGTATAAGTAGGGTTGACAATGTAATCAACAGTCTCAGTCTGTGCTGTATTCTGATCAATCAGAGGTCAAAAAAAATCTGATCATTTAAATGAACTGTAAACATGGGATATCTCAGTATTCATCTCTCTTTGAAATGTATTGTGAATGCTGGAGGAACAAGCAAATGGCCTTGTGTTAATTCATATAGCTAAGTACTGGTGATGGACCTCCTTCAAAGTCATCCTAATTACCTTTTGTTCCATGAGGAACTTCAACTTCTCAAAAGACATGAAATTGTATAAAAGATCCATGGGTCCTGATTCTGTCATCTCAGATCTGCTTAGGCTTCATCAGGGGAAGTTTGAGTCACAAGACTGAGGTCTCAGTTATGCTGGTATGCCCTGAATGTGATATTTGGACACTGGACTATAACCTATGAACTAAATTCTAAAGAAACTCTTTGCAACTACAAAGCTCACCATCTCTGCTATGAATCTGAACCTCAATGGACTGAACTCATGTCTATATGTATATTGATCTTTTAACCATTCTCTCTTTTGTTTTTTAATAAATTTTAGTTTAGTTAAATAGAATTGGCTGTAGCGTGTATTTGGGTAAGATCTGAAACATTCATTAACCTGGAAGGAAATGTGTCTGATCCGTTAGGATTGGTAGAACCTTTTCTTTCCTATGATGAAATAAGACTTTCAGAAATCATCATATTTGACTTAGGTACCTGGATGGAGGCTTGAGGCTGGATCACTGTTTTTTGGACTTCTGCGTAACCAGTGAGTTAATAAAGAAGTTGTTTTATGCTGGTTTGGTAAATCTAAGTAAATCTCTACCCCAATATAATGCTGTCCTCGGGAGCCAAAAAATCTTACTGCGTTAAAGATGAAACTGCGTTATATCGAACTTGCTTTGATCTGACGGAGTGCGCAGCCCCATCACCCCGGAGCGCTGCTTTACCAAGTTCTATCCGAATTCATGTTATATCAGGTCACGTTATATCGGGCTAGAGGTGTATATGAATATCCACCAGCTTTATGAGGATTGTCTGCCCCATTCTTTGCAGTTCACTCTAACTCAGTGACCATAGCTGGCTCCCACTAGGACCCCAATCACAGAACCCTTGCAGGAAAATCATGGCAGTGCTGATGGCCCCCTGGAAGACCTTGCAATCAACACACAAAAATGAATGTGACCTCCACTTTCCCTGTCCTCCTTCAAAAATCTTTCACTATGCATTTGAATAGCGCAGTGGATGCTCTATTTAAAATATATTTTCCATGGCGCATATACCCTGAATAATTCAATGTATTAAGTTCTCAAAACTGGTAGCATGTCTAGTTGCTAGAATTTGAACTGGGGGTCAGAGCCCTTGGGTTCCAGTCCTACTTGCAGGTCTGACGTCTTTGTATTTTTACTTCCTTTCTTATTGCGGAAGCATTACAGGATGAAATGTCAACATTCTGGCCCTTCCCCCAGACACATTTCAGCAGTTCCGTCTGTCTTGGAAAAACTCAGTCTGCCTGAATCATCAACTTTTTGCTTGTCACGGGGGAAAAAAAGGCTGTACATAGAAGTGATTAATGTTGATGACTTCATACTAAGGCCCTGAGGGAAGCTGCATGCCAGATATACCTGACTTGTCACTGAGAGTGTAAAAAGCTAATGATGAAAAGAGTGAGCTTTAAGAAGTGCCTTTGACAGCACATTCATATAGTCAATTTCATTTTCCCATGCGCCATTTATTCAGTTTATCCCCTTGCTGAAAATAATAAACATAAACAGGGGAATAGAAAACTCCTTATAAACAGGTTTTAAAAGAAATTTAACAAAACAACCAGCACCTAAAATACAAAGGTTGCTCTGTCAGGAACTGAGATTTTAAAAAATGAGTCATTTTCAAAATATTCCAGTTGACCGTTTCGCTTTCGAGTTTTTAAAAAATAATAAATCTGTAGAACCTAGTTTGCCATTAGTTGTTGGCATGGGTTCGGACAAGGGAGACCATGCTTAAAAAAAAATTAAAAAAAATTACTGGACTCCTTTGTCATTAGAAAAGGGGAAACTGGGGGGAATATAAAGGAATAGAGAGACAAATATGAAAATGTAGGCCAGCCTAGTTCTAACCATTTCAAACTGGCAAGTAAACTAAATATTAGTTTTGGGAAGTTGTTACTTCATAATTAAGTCAGCAAGTTTGTCAAAATAGGTCAGTGAATTAATTATGTGCCTTTTGTAAAATGACACCAAAAAATTCCATTTTTTTCATTTCAATGTTGTCATCATATGAGTACTTCCAGACCACTACTCTCTTCAACTCAATTCCCTTGTCACAACAATCATATATGAACTGCAAAAAATACAGTTGGAACAAGTCCAGAAATACACAAATTTAGGTTCCTACATTAACTTGGTCACATTGCACACATACAGTTCCAGAACTTCAGGCCTCTCATGTGCAAAACCAATCTTAACAGCAGCTTTGCCAGACAGTGGCGGATTTCCACCTTTTTAGTGATGTAGGGCTGCTGCAGTGACTTTTACATTCTTCCCTCCCAGCCTTGGGTGTAGGGAGCCTTATAATGCAGTTTTCAGAGTAGCAGCTGTGTTAGTCTGTATTTGCAAAAAGAACAGGAGTACTGGTGGCACCTTAGAGACTAACAAAGTTATCTGAGCATAAGGTTTCATGGGCTACAGCCCATTTCATCCAGTGAATTTGTTAGTCTCTAAAGTGCCACAAGTACTCCTGTTCTTATTATGCAGTGTTGTAGTTGGGATTACAAGTAGCAATTAGAAATGAGTCACACTGTTTTCACAGTTGAAAATTCCAGTTTGCTGTTTTAATTTATTCTCAGTTTACCTATTTAAATGGAAGGTGAAAATAGGACAAATTGATGTCCCTAGTGAAGAAACTACTGATCTGATGAGGCTCTTCAGAAATCTATCACCAAGAAGTACCACTTTCCACAGTGAAAGGGAACAGCGAAGGGGATAGACCAAACCTATCAATCCAACAGCCCATTAAGGAAGAGAAATGAAAACTGAGGGCTTGTCTACACTTACAGTTTTGCAGCGCTGGCCGTTACAGCTGTGGTCGTACAGCTGTGTACGGCCAGCGCTGCAGTGTGTCCACACTGACAGCGACCAGCGCTGCAGTGTGTCCACACTTGCACCAGTTGCAGCGCTGTTGTGAGTGGTGCATTGTGGGCAGCTATCCTACAGAAGCACTCGCCAATTTGCTGCTGGGGTTGGGAAGGGTGACAGAAGGGTGCGGGTCATCGGCTTCCTGTTCCCAACGACCCTGTGCATCGCTTCCTTTTCAGCCGTTTGGTGCCATTGTGAATCTTGCGCGTGTGCATTTAGGAAGAAGGAGCCCGATGCTGCTTAGAGTTCTGCCTGAATGCTTCCAGCACATCCCGTCTGGCATTTGATTCTATTCCTTAGCTCCAAAGGACAGTGAGAGCTAGATGATGAAATCAGATCTGCTGACCTTGCTGCGACACAATTGCGTTGGTGGCAGTGAACGGAGTGCTCCTGCAGCGTGGAACGCCTGCTTATAGGGCTCGGGAAACCAAGTACTGAGTGGTGGGATACAACATCGTCTCTGCAAGTCTGGGAATGACAAGCAGTGCTGCAGAATTAAGAGCAAGAGAAGCACCTTCCTGGCTTGTGTTGCTTGAGCTCGCCCCAACCTGCGGCGCACGACACGCAGACTCGAGATGCTGCCTGTCAGTGGACGAAGCGGGTGCTATTGAGTCGGAGCTGGGCCAAACTCCAGACAGTACCAGATCGGTCGCAAACCAGTGTTGGAGTGGAGAAGTCGATCCCGTTGGAATAGGGTGATGCACAGTATGCAGGGCCATTTCGCTCCTGTTCAGACGACCGTGACTTGGGGATGTGCAGGACATTGTGGATGGCTTGCCAAAGAGGTTTTCCTAACTGTGAGGGGCAATAGAGGCACGCATAATTCCTATCTGCAACCACCGCCACCTGCATCCGAGTAATTAATCGCGGTAAGGGGTATTTTCTCAATGGATCTCCAGGCGCTTGTGGATCACCGTGGGCGTTCACTGACATTTACAAAGGAATGGCCCTGGAAAAGGTGCATGATGCACGCTCTTTCGGAACGGGGCCTGTCAGAGAGCTGCAGGCAGGGACTTTTTTCCCAGACCCGTAAGATGCACAGTTGGGTGAGTGGTCGAAATGCCTCATGGTGAACCTTGGAGAGCACCCCTACACCGTTACATGCCTTGGCTCATGAACATATACAGAAGCTTGACAGGAGCAAGGACCGGTTCAACTACAGGACTGAGCCGGGCAGAAATGATGTGGAGTGTGCTTTTGGCCGTTTGCAGGGTGAGATGGAGAAGTCTCTACGCGGAAGCTACACGGTGGGAAAGCAGCATCCCACGCTGATTATAACCACGTGCTGTATCATCCATAATATTTGTGAGGGAAGGGTGAAACCTTCAGTAACAAATGGCCTCGAGTTCACGCCTGGAGCCGAATTTTGCCCAGTCAGAGAGCAGGCCTAATAGAGAGGCCAAGCACAGTGCTTCAAGGATAGGGATGCCCTTAAGAGCACTTTGAGGCTGAAAGCAACCAGTAGTTGGTGCCTTCCACCTGCAGTATAAGAGCATTGCTCAAAGCAGTTACTTGCAGTGGTTCATTGATTTGAGTTTCCTTAATTTGTTTACTTGATAGTAGATGTTACAGTTTTGTAATAATAACAAGGATAAAAAGCAAAGAAATCCTTTATTATTAAAAATACAATACAGAAAACAGAAAGAAAGGGGTACGTGATTAGCATTACACTCACAGGTTTGAAATATGTTCCTTCCTTGAGGGCTCTGCACTGCTGCGCTGACTTGGGGCACTGCCTGACTCTGCACTTGGGGCATCTGCTGCTCGCACTTGGGATTAAATGCTGCATGGTGGATGGGTAGTGATGCATTGGGTAAAAGTCGATAGTTATCAGGGCTGTGAGGTGAACGTACTGGTGTTGGGAGCAGTTGGTGGTGGTAAGCACAAGATGCTTGGAAGGCGTGTTTGAGGAAACATTGGGCGACAATGCTGACTGAGTTTGGGATGGACTGAGGCAAGTCCACGGTAGTGGTCGCCTGCATGTCTACTCCATTGGTCTAACAATCTCAACACGGGCTCGTGGGGAGAGGGTTGGCTGGGTCCCTGTCTGGCTTTCAGTACCTGCTGGCCAGGGGCGTAAGGCAGACCAGTGCTGGGGAAAAAAATCACAGAGAAAATTCACCCAGTCCCCAGGACAGAGCAGCCAGTGGCCACTGATCATAGAAAACGTAGGACAGGGCTGGTTAGCACCCACCAGGGACACTCAGCAAAGTGCATTGGGGGTGGGGGGCAGCAAGCCCAGGGCCTCTCCCCCAGTCCCAGGAAACTGACCCCTTCCAGCTGCCCCCGGCTTTGTCTCTTTCCCGGCCCAGCAGGGCACCTGGTCTGTTCTCCAGCACGTCTGCTGATCTTGCAGTGCAGGGGGCCCGTCAGTTTACCACCCTTGCGCGGCTACAGGTGTGTCGCGTCTCTGCAGACCGTCGGCCATCACCCCTGCCCTCTAGGATCGCTGCACCTTATCCTGCATCACCTAGCTACGAGTCGCACAGAGGGGAAACTGAGGCACACACCATATACAGAGACAACGTGAGAACATTCCACTTCGCCTGGGAGTGATGCCTCCCCAGGGGCGGGAATGCAAAGACACTGGTGTTGCTGGGCACTGGGAGCACTGACTCTCCCACCGGAGCCTCAACCCCAGCCTGCTGCAGCCCCTGGCAGCTCCGGCTGTGGGTTGCCAGCTGAGAAAAAGGGACTGCAGCCGCCCAAGCACGCGGCAAGCCCTAGCGTGGGGAGACACCCCGAACCCAACTGGGATGAGACACAGGCCTGGTGCGTGCTCCCAGCTCTGGGGTGGGGGCTGCAGCGCGTCAGCCCCCTTAGGGTCACACTGGCTTGTTGGGGGGAGCCCCCCGGCCTCCCTCGGTTGCTGAGCTGAACCTCAGAGCCGCCGGCCCCTGCAAAGTCCAGCTGGACGGGGACACCTGGGGGAGACTTGAGTGACCCAGCCAGCGCTCTGAGGACACCCTGGGTGTCACGGAGCAGAAATTACACAGCCGGTCCCTCGGGTCACTTCAGAGCCTAAGAGCTCGTCAGACCCCCACTTGAGCCCCAGTCCGAGAGCTGCGGCAAGCCCCGGCCCTTTCCCGGCCGGAGCTCCGCAAGCCCCGCTCTCCCGCTCGGAACCCTCCCCGCTCCCGTGGAGCGTGGCAAACCCGCTCTCCGCGCCGGAGCACCGGCAAGCCCCGCTCTCCGGCCGAGCTCCGGTAAGCCCCGCTCTCCCGCTCTCGCCGGCCGGAGCGCGGCAAAGCCCTCTCTCCCGCTCTCCCAGACGGAGCTCCGGCAAGCCGCTCTCCCCGCTCTCCGGCCGGAGCTCCGGCAAGCCCTCTGCTCTCCGGGCAGCTCCGGCAAGCCCGCTCTCCTCCTCTCCAGGCTCTGACGCCCAGGGCAGTGGAGTGCTAAGCCTGACCAGAGAGGCTGAAAAGGAATGCTGGGATAAGTCCTAATACCCTGGAGGCCAATAAAAATGCTGGTGAGTGTCCACACCTGATGACCAGCGCTGCATCACCAGCGCTGGTCTCGCTACACCGGAAGCAGACCCAGGTGTACAGCCAGTGCTGCAAACAGGGAGTTGCAGCGCTGGCTGAGCTTTTAAGTGTAGACACCTGCTAAGTTGCAGCACTGTAACCCCCTGGCCAGCGCTGCAACTTGCAAGTGTAGACAAGGCCTGAGACTTGTTTTTAATCTTAGATAACCAAACCATTGAACTCTGGCAGAAATCACAAAAAAATAAATTTTGGGGCGTAGAGGGATAGGAAAAGTGTATTTTAAATTATGTATAGATTTTTCTTTATTACTGTTATTTAAACATCACTTAGGTAGCATGGTAAAACTACACAGCACTCTACAAATAAGTTCCCTGGCAGAGAGAGTTAGCCATTACAAAGAATCACATTTTGTATTGCTACAGGATTGGAGAGAACTAAAAAGTGTCTGGGAAGGAGACTACAAGGCCCTAGTAATATTAAGAAACTCAGCAGACATAATAAAAAAAAAAAAGTGAAAGGTCCTTTAGACCTTTAAAGATTTCCCCTAATAAAATCCACCAAAGGAAAGCAACATAATTTAGCAGGCTGGAAAAGGAGTTCTCACCCTGGTTCTGCCTGTACCTTGCTGTGTGTCCTTGGCATGACAATTAACGTCCCTAGTTGGCTCCATTTCATTATTTACAACATGAAGAAATCACTTATTTCACAGATGTGTTGTTGAGATTAATTGGTTAATGATTGTAGAGGTATATGAGCATTAAGGATTATTATGATCAGTATGAAATTCTCTGTTAAGTTGCTGACACTGGCAGATATCAGTCACATTCAGTATCATAGTCACATGAAAAAAATAAAGGTAGGCTAACATCATAAGCCTGTGCTCTTATAGCTTGGCATTTAATAGCACATCTCCAATTGCCACATCTATTTCCTTTTAGAAGCACCTGGCACAGTGTAAGAGAGACAGTTTAACTTCATCCTACTGAGTTATTTCCCCTATGTATTTTTCCTTTGTGAGAAAATTTGGGTCAGATCTTGTAGTGCCTTTTTTAAAAACAAAAATCACTCTTATGGCTTTATTAAAAAAAAATCACATCTGAAACGTTTACATGTATTTCTCTTTCTTTAAACCAATTATTCCAAATCAATCATTGCCTGAGAATGATTTAACTTTGACCTACAAGCATTAAAAGTGATACCCTCAGGTCAGTTTAAATTGTGTTTTTTGTAAAAACCAGGGGATCAATTTCAAAAGTGCTTGGCACCTACTGTTACCAGCAGCCAGCACCTTTGAATATGATGCCCAGAAAAGATCAATAGAAATATTTCCACTGGTTTTTAAAAGTCAGTTTTAAAACAGTTTTTCTAAACACTCCTCTCCCTCAAATTTCCAACCCAAACATTGCCACACCATGCTGGTGCACAAACGTCAGAATTAAACTGGTTTCCTTGTCTAATAAGAGAAATACGATAAGAAACCAGCCCCACCAATGGCAAGTTAAGGAATCTGATTGTCAAAGTCTTACCACATAACTGATGTAATTTATGGTCACTTACACAGGGCAAGCCAATTTCCCCATGTTTTAAACTTTGAAAGGGAACATTTTATCTTTTAGAGTTCTTCCCTGCTTGCCAGTTTTGTTAAAGAGCATAAGGGAGGGCACAGGAATCATTTGTATAGTGGGGGTGCTGAAAGCCATTGACCCAAACCATAAACCCTGTATATAATAGAAATCACTTCAAGCCAAGGGGTGTGGCAGCACACTTAGTACTGAAAAGTACTTTCAGAAAGCACCAGGATTACCAAGCAAGAGACTCTCTCATCATTGCAAACGCTCACGGCTCTGTGAGAAGAGCGAAGGGGTTCGAGTAACGCCACAGGAGCCACAGCTCTATTCAGAAACCGGAATATTTTTGCAGAAAGAAATACTGACAACTAAATTCCTGCGGTTTGCGTTCTGGAGCAAGCTGATTGGCTAACGACCTCGCTGCTTCTATATGCTGGATCTGTGTGAGAAGTGATCGAGTCGGATTGGCTGCGGATGGTTAAGAGGGCAGGGAGCATGGGGTTCGTCTCTTCGGTTTTATTTCTGTTTGATCGGGAAAGGAAAGCTAATATCCAGCTTTGCTGATTGAACGCAGCTGACTCGGTGGTAAGTGTCTTTCTCTCTCTATAAAGTTTGCTTGGTTCATGAATGTGATTTTATTGTTCAAAAGACCGCCTAGAAAATATTCCGCCTTTGTTTAAAGCCAGCACTGTTTTAAAGCGCTGTCTAGTGGGAAAACAAGTAACCTGAACTTGCACTTTTAACTTTTACTTTTGGGGGGACGACGGTGTTTTCCTCTGTGTTAGGCTCATGTTATAACTCAAACAGTTCTACGACTTTTTTGTCCAAGGCGTTTCGTTTTTACTCTTCCCGTTCTTAACTTCGCCGCGGGTAGCTGGGGTATTTCTCAAACCCGTGCACTTTCCACATTTTAAACACGTTCCACTCGAGTTACTGGGTTCAGATCAGAGTGAATCTATTCGCACTTTATTTGGTATAGATTTCTGAAGTAGAGATGTAATGTACTACAAGTTAGCTGATTCGACTGAGCTATTTCTCTTCATGGGTGATCATCTAAACCTCCTTCTAAAACGAAAATCTTTCTATGGCCCCTTGTGGATTTTTTTTTTTTTTTCTTCCAAACTTGTGAAACAAGCCATTCAAAGTGGCGGTAGAATAGGAAAGTCGCCTGCTTCCCCCCACCACTACCCCATAATCTTTCTCAGCCTCGTAGCTCTTCTGATTATTTCTGCTGTTACAAACTTCAGCTGCTGTTCCTGCGTCTACCCAGTGAAACAAGCAAATCCGGCTCAGAGAGTTTCTTTGCTGCTAGGTGTATTGCAAAATATAACCTCACATCAGAGCACCGCTGAAATCCTCCCAGGAAACAGCAACAGTGTGACTCAGAGAGGGACTGTCCTACACAGAGACTGTTGTATTTCTTGAATCTTTAGAAACGTGTCTTTTTCCCGCTTAGAGGGGTGGACAAAAGAATCCTGCCTCTCAGTTGTAGCTCAAAGTAAAGCATTAAAGTGGCAATAGAATAAAGCTAAAGAAATTTTTTGTCATTGCATGTGGACGGACACCTGATTTTCAATCTGAATGCAGGTTTCCATTGTGTGTCGGGGATATATCTGTTCCCTAGCTGAGAGGGAGGGCGTTCCCCCAGTAACCTCCTTTGTTTCTTCTAACAACAAAAAAGGGATACTGTAGCTGGCTGGCCACGTGGTTGCAATTTGTTAGGAGCCGCTGCAGTCCGTACTGCTCCCTGCCGATGCTGAGCACACATCCGGAGCTAGCTCAGCAGCAGGGTTGGCAACCACATCAGTGGGTGCTTTGCTACCTTGATTGCGGTTCTTCCACCAGATGAAACCAGTGTGGTTGGTACAGAGCTACTCTAAAAGCCTGTAGAACTTAATACCGTGATATATTTTCTAGAGGGGTTTTCCTACCATCCCATATAATTCTAGAGAAGTGATACTCTTTCAAATTTTGTAGGACTTTTCCAGTAGGGTGGAGCAGAAAAGGCTGAATGAAACTCAGCAGCAGCTTTAGCCAGAGTTGCAAGGACTGGAACTTAAAGCGGAAATAGGTGGTTCCTCTTCATATGAGGGGGGTGTGTGTGTGTTCAGAAGCTCTGGACAAGGCTTAGAGTTCATGGCTTCAGATTAGGGGTGGGGGAATTTGTGTGTCACATTTTGGGGGATGTGGATCAGAAAGTGTGGCGGGGGGCACGGGTTTCTGCTAGTTTTGAATTCCTGCAGCCCTGTTTGGTCTGGGCTAATAGAAAATGGTGGAAGTTGTGGAGAATCTTAAATCCTAATCTGCTTTCGGTCTTTGTGGTTGGAACTGCGGAAAGGCTGCTTCCAATTCCTTGGAGATTTGAACCAGTCAATGTTATTTCATACAGCTTTCCCCTCTGCTCAGTGAAATCCTGACTGAAATGGCTGGCAGGGGTCGAGTGGGGGCATGGATTCTGTGAAAGAAAGGGGTGTCCCCAAGAAGCTGTGGAAGGCCTTGCTTTGTTCTTGGGACCGCAGTGAAAGGAGTGCAGGCGGGCCGTGGACAGGAGTTTTTGGAGAGTCTAACCTCTTGCCCATCCCAGGAGGATGAAAAGCAGAGTTGGGTTTCCCTGTGATCATATGGTTAGTGGGCTAGGAAACTAGTCAATGTAAACTCCGTAGGCCTGATTCTCTACAGGGTTGCATTTCATGGAGTTGATTTACACCTGTGCAAAGCAGTTCTAAAATATTCTGAGTTAGCGACACACAAGCAGTGGAGGATTGGGACCAGTGAGCTTTCTGCCCCTAATGGGCTTTTCCCATGTGTAGGAACATTAGTTTTGTGACTACAATACCGTTTATGTTCGATGATGCAGTCCCTCATAGTAGCAGTGTGTGTAAGTTCCCAAATCCATTGCAATTACTAGGGGTGGGGAGGGGAGTTTCTTCTGTCCTACCATCTCTAATGTTTTGTTTTTCACCACTCTCCCATCCCCACCAATCTTTGTTTTTCTCTTTGCAGTTGGAAAGGGTCATCCTAGAAAATGAAGGCGCAAACTTCTAAAATTCAAAATTATTCACTCCTATGGGTTTTTAAAAAAAAACTTGTGTAGAAATGCTAGCACATAAATGAGGAAAAAAAAGACAGCTTAAACCTTGCTGATGTGACAGGATGGGTAACGTGGTTTCACACCTGATGCAGTGAGCACAGAAAAATCTCATAAGTTCGTCATTGGTGTCTGGGTGGGGAGAAGTTTGCTGCGTGGCTGGACTGATTTCAGTGTGAAGTTTGGAGGTGTTTCTGCTATTAAAAAATATTAGTTACAAAGACCCTGTTGAAGACAACTATGATGGTGGCTAGACAAGTGAACAAAAATAAATAAAATAAACCTCTGCACCCATAACTTTTTTTCAGTGGTTGTACTTACTGCTTATAAGGTAGAAAATCTAATTTGGAGCCTCTTTTAGTGGAACAGAGATGTGACTTAATAGTGCTGTCTTAAATTGCTTTAGAAATGTTTTAGTCAGAAGCAAGATGTTTCGTGCCACACTACCTGAGCCTGGCCAAACTGGACTAATGACTACTGAAAAAACTCAAAACAGTAATTACCCAAAGGCTGCGGAGGAGTATGTGGAAATTCCTGAATTCTAATGTCTGGAATACTGTAAACACTAGGCTACTGCATCTATTGTTTGTTTCTACAGCAAGTGAAACAATTTCAGTTCTTTGCATATGAAAACAAGTGCGATTCCTGTGTTAAAGAACTTGCAATCTAAATACTAATCCTAATTGAGGGCCTCATCTGACACCTATCAAACTGGTTGTTTTTGACAACGTTGAGCTTTTTCTTAAAACCTCCCACTGTTCCTTTGTTCCTGGGGTGGCCAAAACTACTGCTTCCATTGAAAGTAATGCAGGTGGAACTGATGCACTGGAGCTGCAAAGAAAAGATAAGTATAGCAACTAAGGCCTTGTGTACACTGCCACTTTACAGCCCTGCAACTTTCTTGCTCGGGGGTGTGAAAAAATACCCCCTCCCCGAGCACTGCAAGTTTCAGCACTGTAAAGTGGCAGTGTAGACAGTGCACCAGCGCTGGGAGCCATCTCATGGGGGTGGCTTTTTTTATAGAGCACTAGGAGAGCTGCGACTACACAGCCACGTTAAAGCGTTTTAATGTTGCTAGTGAAGACATACCTTGAGTACCTTACTATCTATGGTCTGCATAATTGTAGTGTCTCTCCAGTAGTTATGAATAATCCCATGGAGGACTCTTGAATGAGACACTTTGAACTGAACTCTGTATTCAATGGGGAGCCAGTGCAGAAAATATAGATTGGGTGTTGGAGATGTGTTCACTAAGCAAATGGGCTGCTGCATCTTGTACCACGTGTGTGGCTTTGCTCTGAGTTACTATAACAAAGTCCAGTGCTCACATGAGGACATAGATCACTGTGGCCACATCTGTGTCTGCCAGGATGGGGGTGTAATTTTCTGGTTGCTTGCAGATGGAAGAGAATGCCCAAATACCAGTGGAAGTGTCCTAAAACAGCGGTTCCCAAACCTTGTCCTTGCATGACCCCATTTTCAGATGTATTGCTTCCTGTGATCCTACGCCACATGGAGATGCTATTTTACTTTGCAGAATAGCTTCCTTAGCACAGCATGACTTTGCATGCCTATGGTGCGTGTGAAGTCATGCTACATGAAGATCACCATTGGTAAAATAGCATCTTCCATACTCTGGATTGCCACAACCCCATCTGCTGAGGAAGTGACCCCATTTGGGTTGCAACTCAGTGTAGGAACTGCTTTCCTAGAGGATTCCAATGCTGCAGATTGACCTAACAGCCTGAGGACACTTTCCCTCCCATGGGCAATGTTCTAGAAAAGGCAAATTTTGAGAAGCACTTCCCTCTTACCTGCATCACCTCAGGCATCCCATCGTATCTATATTTTTAGACCTATTGTGCGGCATGATATTCGAGTGTGTTGTGGAGCACGTATGCTAGTCCTGTCTGTCAACTTTGCCAGGTCAGGCTTGGCTGGCTAGTGGGTCCTTCAGATACTGACTTTTTTACAAAAACTTGGACAAAACATGATTGTTCTTGTGAAATTGCCAGGGATGCTAAAACATGCTCTTGGAAGGTGGACCACACATCCCTGAATGTTTTCAAGTCCAGTCAGTCACTCTGTGCTCAGCATAGCCCCTGCCATCTTTAACAGTGGGTCCTGTTTTGGTGAGGCTGTGGTAGAGGCAGATGTCCCTTCACCAGTGGCATCTTTTTAACTTTCCCAGGGATGCCTGGGATATGGCAGAAGAGAAGAGATCTAAATCAAACTACTGCACTGCCTTAATTTAAGACACTTATTCAATTTGAGACTTCAGTCTGAAAACAGTCTCCCCACATGTTCAGTTCAGTTCAGTTCACTTCTTCTGTTCACAGATAGCCTCACCTGTACAACATCTTGTGAAAACTACCATAAATTATCTTAAAAAACATATGGTCCCTTGTTACTTGCGTTACTCTTCTTATTTGCTTAAGAACTGCCAATTATCCCACAGTTAATCAAGGGAAGATTTTTTTTTTTTCCCCCCCAAGGTAAAAATTGCTATCCTCATTGGATAATGTTTTTACTAGACTCTTGCACTGGTGCCTACATATTACAATGGTGGGTGCAGTATTTATACTTCTACAAACTAGACTAAGGGAATATACAGAAATGAATTTTTCATCAGATTACTGATTCATAGGGGAGTGACTAACTTTCCAATGTCTGTATAGCTGCCTTAGTGTTAAGACTTGTCACTTGGTCTCGACTAAATTATATATACTTGAATACATCATTGTTAAACTTCATTTGCCAACCTGACTCTCTCGTAATGCACATCTGTTCTCATTTAATCCTCCTCCCCTTCCTGCTGCCTGTCTCCCTCATGCCTTTCCCTTCCCCCATTCTGTATCCTCTGTTCTCTCATCCTTGTCCCTTTCTCCCCTGAGGCTTATATTTAGTGCCTGCTTCCCTGCTGTCTCTGCCAACTTCCCTTTTCCATTCAAATCCTTCCTTTAATATATTTCTTTCACTAAACTTTCCCATAGTGATTCCCCTCCCCCATCCTAAAGAGGTGCCAGTATCAACCCATTATGTAACTTAACTGTATTTTCTGTCTGACTTGGATTCAGAACTGCCAGTTTGTTCAGCTCCATATAAACCTGAAGGGAGCCGTAGCTCTTACTTCAAAGAGCTCCCAATCTGTCTCTAACTAATGCATGTAGCCACAAAAATACTGTCTTTCTCCTTCGGTATCATCCACTTAGCAGATATCTAATGTAGTAATGGGAATCTAAATGCTGTGACAGAATAAGCATGATGCAGAAGGAGGTCTAGGAGGTTATTTATACAGTTAACAAGCTGTTTCACTGTATTAGTGAAGATCACAAAGTCTCCTGTTTGTGTATGTGTATAAAAATAGTGTGTGTTTGACTTTCCTTGCCTTGTTGTGTTAAGAAAGTTCTAAGGACCTCTTTGTAATTAGTTCAGTTTCCTGAATTGAGCCTGAAACATACTGTACAATGAACTGCTTTATAGGGCACTACCAAGCAATAAACTGCTCACTGCTTATTAGAAATAATGAGAATACTGTGGCAAGCTGGAGACTATATATGAGGGCCAAACCAGGAATTGCAGACTATGCCTTGAGACGCCATTTCCACAACATGCTCAGCTTCAAGCAGCAGACACTTTTGCTGTCTTGGCCGCTCTGTCCTGGCCCTGTTCTGTTTTTGTTCCTAGTATCTCAGTACTACCTAGAAGTAGAGTGACCTTTTTGTTTTTAATATTCTGTCTACCTGTCTTGCAGAAAGGACTGGGTAAAATGGGGAAGTTTGCAGCAAATGGGGATGTATTAAGGGAATTTACCCCACCCAGTCTGCAGGTAGGCTGCAAGAAAGCCCCTGCAAAGCTGTTATTCTACTTTATAGGCTGGAATACTGTCTGCAACTCCTCCTTACCCCTTGTGGGGTAGGTCCGGCCCACTAGGTCACAACCTGTGACACCTGCCCCATGGAACCCTCTCCATTCTGGCCTATTTGAGATAAGCATAGACACAACATTAGATGTGGAGTCTCCTCTGCACAGCTACTCAACCCGTACATCCTACAGGGGACACAAGTGGTGTGAAAGGCCTTGTCTGAAAGTCATTTACATGAGAAGCAAAGAAGTCTGAGGAATTTCTGAACTAAATGGCCAACAGGCTTCTGCTGCTCTGCAGAGATTTGGCTGGTCACATGGTGTTGACTCTCCTTGATACCAGCTGCTGCTGCTGCAAGTGTCTGGGCATTTACTGCAGTAAAGAGTCTAGGGTCCTGTGGAAACAGTTGGAAATGGGGAGCCAGCCTAGCTGCTACATAGGAGGAAAACAAAATTGATTATGATTATGCCCTGTAGGTACCAGCCTCCAGTATGAGAAGCATATATGAGGTGAAGGAAGTGAGATAGCATGGAAAGTGGGTGGATATGATCAGGCAATAGATCTTAACTCCTGCATGCAATCTGGGTCTATGCTGGTTATGTATATGTGTAATGGAGTAGGGACTGTCTGTGTAGGGGATGGGAGAGCCGGGGATGTCTTTACGTGAGGGACAGGATTTAAGCCTGTAACCTAAGCCAGGTAGGGGGAGAGGGGGTCAGCACCTTTGCCCGGGAAGCTGGACAAAGGAATTGGCCGGCTAGAGGGAGTTAGTTCAGTTTCGGTTTAGGGCTGGGTGGTTGGAATTCAGGGTATCCCAAGCTGGGATCCAAGCACCCTGAACCCCCAGAAGGACTCGATTGAGGGGTCCTGGTTGTGCCTCCAAGCTCTGCTGTAACCTGCATTCCTGTTGTCCAATAAACCTTCTGTTTTACTGGCTGGCTGAGAGTCACTGTGAGTCCCAGGAAGAGGGGTGCTGGACTGGACCGGACTCCCCCACACTCCGTGACAATATGTATACCTTGTGAACCTTGTAAACGACACTTGTAACCTTCCACGACTTAAGGCTGATCCCAGATGTACAGTACCTTCCTTCTTAACTTGTGTAAATTTGATTTTAAACATTAACGTCAATAAAAATTTTAAATCTGTGTAATGGGTGAAGGGAGGTAGGCAGCGGAGAAGCATATATAAAGGTGCAGGAAGCAGGAGATGAGATGACATAAGCAGTATAACCCCTTTCAAGGAAGGACACAGGGCTAGTAAAAGAGCTAAATACAGATTAGTAATATTTTCTATGCAAATAACTTCCATGGCTGATACAGGCATATATGTAATGGTCCGGTCTTCTGTGTTGAGCTGTCTTTCCGTGCACAGCGGACTTCGGGATTTTTTTTCCTAGCTGTTTATAATTCATTTTCCCCCTCTCTTCGCTATTCCTTTCCCAAAAAACTTCTGAGGCTTTTTCTCTGTGCTTTTCTTTCTGGTTTTACTGCTGTTTGCACTTACGCATTCACGCTGCTACAGAGCCCACATGTGCTTCCCTTATATATGTCACAGTTCAAGGCAACTGCACCTACACTTTTGCCTCAGCGGGGAATAAGCATCTTACTCCCTTCTGACCAGAGTATTTCCAGGCTACACAATTCCCTGCCTTCACTGTGCTATTTCCAGCAGAGGCAGGCTACCCAAGCACATTCTCTTGCTTTCGCTTCAGAGACTAGTAACAGAGTGATTGTAAAAGTACCACACAGTTATTTCTATGCAAGCCTGTTTTTTTTGCTTAAGGTAAAAGCACAACAGAGAACATTTTAAAATCAATGAAAGAACCTACACGCATGCTAATAAGCTCACCAGAGTTGACCCTAAGATGGATCCTGGGAGCAGCAGTCTGTCAGCCACTACTTTAGGGGTTTCCTTGTGATTACAAGTTCATCACAGCATCAGCTCAGAGCAAGCACCCGTTTTATGGGGCCTCAGGAGGCCCAGGCCATGGCTACACTGGCGCTTTACAGCGCTGCAACTTTCGCGCTCAGGGGTGTGAAAAAAACACCCCCCTGAGCGCTGCAAGATACACTGTAAAGCCTCAGCGTAAACATTGCCGCAGCTGCAAGCTACACCAGTAGAGGATGTGGGGTACGTACAGTGCTGGGAGAGCTCTCTCCCAGCCATGGCGCTGCGACCACACTCGAACTTCAAAGCGCTGCCGCAGTGTTTTGAAGTTGCAAGTGTAGCCATACCCCCCAGTCTTTCCAACCTATCCTAAGGTTTGAGGTGCTCTGGGGACCAGGGGTCCTATCTGTTGGATCAGAAAGAAGGCCATGAGCTTAATTAAAAACCAGGCTATTTACACACACATCCTTTCTTTGTCTTTGGTCCTTGGAAAATTCAGTCTGAACTAGTGTATATATGCATATCTCTCCAGGGCAGTGGCTTCAAAGGACTGATAAAAGAAGTGTATTAGCATCCCCTTCCTACAAGAGAATGTACTTACACAGCTGCATTTTTAATACAGTGTACCCCAAAGGTATTAACCTAAATTCAATATAGTTTCTCAGTTCCATAAGCTTTGTTCAAGATATTGTCAGTCTGTATTTTATAGGTCACTGCTTGGACAGTGTGCCTCATGGAGTGTTGTTAGGCTTCATGAGTCAGGGTTTGTAAAAACACTTGGAGATCCTTGGACAAAAGGCGCTATAAGAGTTATTTGGTGTCCGTAGTGAGCGATCGCATACTGGTCTGCTTGTGAGTCACCACTTAATATAGGGCACATCTTAATGTGGAATGCTCAGGGTGAGGCCAAATGGAAGAGGAAATGATAGGTGTGGGGTCTTCCTGTGACTACTGCAGATAACTGGGTAGAATTAACCTTTTCTCTTTGGGTGGTACCTTCTGTCTGAGGTTGCAGGGAAGTCCCAATTTTGTGGTCACTCCATAGTAAATACTAGGACTGTCCTAATTTAATCCTTCAGCACAGTTAGGTGTTGTACAATCCTCCGAGAAAGAACTGAAGATACAGCAAGTATGTGTAATAAACAATCGGAAAGAATTTGAGGGGAATGAGAACAAGAACATAGTATAGTTCTGTGGTCCCCAACCTTTTTCACAAGGCACCGCGGACCGTGCCCAGTGGATGAGCATCTGCCGAAATGCTGCCAAGAAGCAGCAACATCAGTAGGAGGCAGCGCCGCCGAAATGCCGCCTCTGGATGCTGCTGCTTGTCGGCAGCATTTCAGTGGATGCAGTATGAAGTTGCACACAGATGCCCCAGCGGGGACCACTGGTCTAGTTAATGTGCTTAGCTAGACAGAATTAAGAGTTAACCAACCCAATCTAAAATATAACATAAGATAAAGATCAGAAGGCCCTGCTGGCCGTCTACCTAGATGGACTGTAGACTTTCAGCTATAGCAACTTGATTCTCATGCCAGCTTTCTTGAACTTTTGTGTTCCAAAGGAACAGCCTACATGTGCACTTCCTTTACGGTCTCTGCCAAGAGTGAATCCATACCACCAGACACAGTTGCCTGTAACTGTGGTGTATGTTGCTTGATGTAACCATCAGAGAGTAGAGTCTGACATGCCCTAGGATGGTCCAGAGCCTGGAGCTCTTCTAGTTTTCAGGGTTGGATTAAAATTTAGTGGGGATTAGAGCTATCTAATTAAATATTATGTTAATTCTTTTCAGTTGAATTTTTTTTGATTAACATTTGATCTATTTAAAATTTACACTCGGACCTTCTATAACTACTTAAAAACAAAGTCAACCAACAACCTGTTTGTTTTTGGTCATCTCCTTATGTCTCTAGAGAAACACTTGCCCACTTTTCAAGTACACTTCCAGGTAGTTGT
Organism: Chelonoidis abingdonii; assembly: GCF_003597395.2. Lineage (NCBI taxonomy): Eukaryota > Metazoa > Chordata > Testudines > Testudinidae > Chelonoidis > Chelonoidis abingdonii. The sequence continues at coordinate 9,574,956 of NC_133776.1, read as the reverse complement.
CTGCCAGCTCTCGGAGAAACTGGTGGGCTCTCATTGCTCAGTCTCCCGCAGATCACTCTGCCTGTATTCTACTCTGTTCAGGTCTGGTTTATATTGTTAGCTGGGTGCCATCAATGCAGAACAGTAAACTGATCAAGTTCAGGAGCAAACATAGCTATGTAACAAAATAAACTGTGTGTATTTGCATTCTAGCCTAGAAAATAAAGTAACTCCTAAGGATGTGGCACCTGTGCTAACAGCAGAGACTCCTCCTAAACTGCTGCTGCCTCTCCACAGGAGATCTCTGGTGACTTTGTGCTGTGCACCAGAATGCTGCTTTGTAGATTGTGAGATCATTTCCCCACAAAGGATAATTAACTACAAAGACAAACAAGCTTGCCCCCAACCCTCCCCTGGCTCATTTCTTTGAATTGCTGACCCAGAGCCAGGGGATGGGGTGGGGTGGGATGGGGTGAAGGGACCCATATGTAGATCTTTAATGGTTCAGGTGCTGAACCAAAGCAGGTGACAAGGTGCTGGGTGGAGAAGGGGTTTATATTACTCACACTCACACTCACACTCACACACTATTTTCTAGCAATATGTAGCACTATTATAGATATGGCCAGTTTAAAGATCCTTCTTGAAACAAAATCAGATTATTCCATGTTTAGGTTTTTTTTTTTCTGGTGTCTATAAGCATTAAGTGGTATTAATTTTCGCTCCTGCACAAACAGTTTAACGGGACTCTTGAAATGGATTAATAAAGCTGGTGGATTTATGTACATTAACTTTTTTGCTGCAGTCAGATAAGATTTAAGAAAACAAGATTCCATTAAAGTCGGCTAAACCAATCTCTGTAATTCAACTGCATCCATATTAAATTCTTAAATTCCTGGAAGCCTCCTCTCTGGGTTGGTGTTTTAGCCTGGAGAAGGTCTATGGTTCACATTTATTTAAAAAAAAAAAACAACCCAACAGTTAATGCTTGGTCTTATGGTCTACAGATCTATAGCCCATGGACTGGAATAGAAATCGCTTAGATTCGTGGAAATAACGTGCCTAACAAATCTAGTTTAGATCATTAAGGACATCCTCAATTATGTTGTTGCCGCCAGCCTTGCTCAAGTGTGGGGTGTGGGAGTGGTGGCCTTTCTGTGTTAGGGAACTTCATAGCTGCTAGTGCATATGGGCACGTTTTGCAGTAGCAGGGTAGGAACCTTTGTTTTTATTCTGATCTGACTGTGGGCTTTGCGCCTGATTTTTTTTTTTTAACCACAATGTTCAGCCACTCCTACCTGTGGGAAGTAGTTGTGAAGTGCTCTCAAATCTGGATCCTTCATGCAAACTGATCCCCTTGTGTGCACAATAAGGTTCTATGCTAATAGTGGTGTCTGGAACCAAAATGACTATATTGGGTGCAACGCAAAAGAGAATCTCGCCCCAGTGTAATTCGGGCATGTCATTTTATACCTCTGTCTGTAAAATGGAGATAACAATACTTGCCTAATTCATGAGGGGGGGGGGGCGTAATGCAACTGAATTAATGACTAGCAAATTTATGTAAAAAATACTTGTAGTTTTAAACAATTTTTGCAAAGATTGTAAAGCGATGCTGTCATCCTCTCTGGGACCAAACTCCAACCGCTGAAATTTAAAAGTTGCCTTTTTTTGTTTGTTTAATGAATCACTTGTCTCCCAGAATAACTAAAGGACAGTGGGAGTGTGGTCTCATCTACTTTGAAGTGCAAAAAAACCTTCCAAAACTTCACATCAGCAATTAGCACAGAAGTAGGCAAGGGGACTTAACTTAAAATATGCTTCTACTTTTTTGCTTCCAATAAAAAATACTGAATTTTGCTTCTACCCTGTCCCCCCCAAATTTGTATTTTCAATCACTGAACGAAATTTCATACTGATGCAGGCTCTCTTCTCCTTGACACCCCCCCCCCCCCATTAGCTTCAACCGGGTCCTACTTGTATTAAGATGGGGCATAACTACTTTGTTTCAATTTCTTTGAACACAGAACTACATTTATCTCGGATGAAAAGGCTTGTCACCACTAAAGTTGGAGTTGTATCAGCTTATTTTAAGGTTGAATGTGGTCTTCTCAATATATATTTGACTGCTTAATCCAGCTTTAAATATTATTCCTGCTGGGAAACTGATCACATTTTATGCACAATGACATTCTACTCTGTTGAATGGATTCCTGTTTGTGAAAGTGCTGTCTTGATAGCTCACACTGACTTATTTACTATGCAAATTTGAAGAGTGTGTGTGTGTGCGCGCGCGCCTTTCTGTAAAGGTGACGCACACCTCTATAAAGCAGGGAAAACTGGACACTGTTTCTTTATGATGAGGACCTTTTTTTCCTATTTCATTAGCAATTCAGGTCCAGTCTAATACGAAAGACTCCATGCATGGCTTTTACACTAGCAAACTTAAGGGTAACTACTTAAAAAAAAAAAAAAAAAAACAACCCAAAATTTTCCATGGAGGCATCAAGAAAATGCTAGCCCTCTCCTCAAGAAAGCATTAGATAGACAAAGCAAAGACACTGACCACGTATTCGGAAACAGGATGCAAGCTCTGCTGTCACTAGCTTTTTGTTAGAGTAGGTGCATGCTGGTAACAAATGTCTACACCCTGTGCCTATCCATTACTGCTTCCACTGGTGGAGTTGCATGGGCTACAATAAGGTCTAATTGACAAAGTGATTGCAAGCCAGTGGCTAATAACCACCAGCATTCCCATTATTGTTAGCATAAACAAAACTGAATTGGTATTAACCATCATGAAAAACTTACAAAAAAAACTTACCTGCCCTACATCCCTGCAGTGAAAGCAAATTCAGATTCCTAGTGTACACAAGATTGTACTAATTTCTTTGACAGTTTTGTATGCTAGTGGTATTGGAATAAAAATATGAATGTTTAATACTTAAGAGTTTTTTGCTCTGAGATTCCAGTTGTATTTTATGTTAATTCCTGGCAGACAATCTCCAATGTAGAAGGGGAAAATCAGCAAGTTAGTAAAGTTGTAACAAATGTGGCTGGCTTTTGAGTTTTTCCTATTTCTGTCTAGTGACAAACTTATGGAGATAGGCATATCTCAAAGAGCTGGAAGGGACCCTGAAAGGCCATTGAGTCCAGCCCCCGTCTTCGCTAGCAGGACCAAGTACTGATTTTTGCCCCAGATCCCTAAATGGCCCCTTCAGGAATTGAACTCACAACTCTGGGTTTAGCAGGCTAATAAACCACTGAGCTATCTATCCCGTGCCCCGCTCTTCTCCTGCAATCATGTGTCTATTTACACTGTATATATTTGAAATAACGTTTCCAAAAAATTGTACCATCCTCTGCATCAGTATGGCCTACCACCCAGCAGCTTCCTGAGCTATGCAGTTGTTCAGCTGTTCCTATTCCAAAGTAAACAGGAGATGATGGACCAGGCTTGAAAATGAGCATAGGGTTTAAAAACTAGAACTAGACCTCCTAGCTTTGTTTTGGTACACATGAAAGCACCACCTGGTCTGTCTCCACTCAGACAGCCTGCTTTGGTCTTGTAAGCAGACAGTATATAGGAAAGTTCTGCCTTAAGTCCCTCTACCTAGCTCTTCAAAGCTTTTTTTTAAAATGTATTAAAGGAATGTGGTTGCAGAGAAACCTGCTGTCAGGGCCAGCAGCTGGAACTCCAAATAGGTTTCTATTCTGAGGAGCAGATGCTTGTTTTAACTGAAATCCAGGCTCAAAAAGTGAAGAAACGAAAACTTTTTTCTTTTCTTTTCTCCCTAGTAGAGGCTTGTCAAGCCTGCCATCATATCTTCAGATTAACATTATTGTATGCAGTGTAGTTGTAGCCATGTGTGTTCCAGGA
>NC_133776.1:9564683-9567132 GCF_003597395.2 Chelonoidis abingdonii | reverse complement strand
TATATATATCAATATATGTTCACTTCTATGCATCCAAAGAAGTGGGCTGTAGCCCATGGAAGCTTATGCTCAAATAAATTTGTTAGTCTCTAAGGTGCCACAAGTACTCCTGTTCTTTCTGCTTCTACTGACTCAGGTTAAACACACAGTGCTCTGTACAGTAGATGACCTGTGCAAAGATTTTTGCTTCAAAACATGCGGTATAAAATGGTGTAAGTGGATACAAGGTGACAAACTCGGGGGGGGGAGGTGTCATTTTTATCTCTTGAATGGCCCAGGGAATAGGTGCATGCAAGGTTTCTGGATAGCGTGATAGTGTCAAAAAGAGTGTTGAAGCTGAGGAAAAGAATAGCTTGGCAGCTACGTAGCTTAACCAGATAGAAAAACCACAGTTTTTGTTTCCTTCAGAAAGTGAAGTATCTATTTTTAGTAACCTTCCACTGATAAAACTGCCTTAAACAGTTAGCTTGTTCAGATATGGAAACTTTATGGCAGATTGTCTAAACTTTGCAGCAGAATGCAAGAAAGTGAAACTCCAGAGTGTGACTCACACACACAGCGCTAGTTCACAAATATCTTGTAATGCTGGCTGCCAACCCAGGACCCTGCTGGGGGATGTGTGCTCTCTAATAGTCATACCAGCCTTTGGAAAGTAGGGTTGTGTTGTCAAGCTTTACTCTGCAACCACAAGGGCTAGAAACTTTTTAAATGAAAGCTGAGACGCTCATGGTAACCACTCAACTCCATGAACTGGAGTTCTAAGAAAAATGCCAAATAAGAGACTTGTTAGAGTTCTGAAAAACAGCAGTGAAACCCATCTCCCGCTGCTTGGCAAAGCTGTGAAGTTTCAGGGGGAGGCACTAGAGTCAGCAGATTTAAACTGATTGATTATATTTGTGGTAAGGAAATATGCAGCTGCCCTGAAAGAGCTGACTCTCTGGCTATATTCACCTAAGAATAGAAATATGCATCATATTCCCCCTTCATATAAACACAGTCTCTTAAATTACCTGGAACAAGACGAAATGTGTTAACCTTTCACCCTTAGCAAATCTTGTGTAGACTTAACAAAGGAGAACATTGTTATGACTTGATGGTACTCGGATAGAAAATGGCTCTTTTGGAAAATGATGCAAGCTAATCTATGGCAAAATGTAGCTTAAACACCTAAAATTTGGAATGCTTCTTGAAATCCAAACTTAAAAAACAAATGTCTACTTCTAAAGAGAGAGAGAATACTTAATGGAGAATCTAATATAGCCTTTACCTCCTGGAATCTCATGTCACTACAAATAAGGCAAAAGGTGCTTATAAAAGAAGTTCATATCAAAGTCAGATCCTCATCCTACAAATATTTACTCCCAGGAGCAGTCCCACTGAAGTCATGGGGCTGTGTATAGCCTATATAAATAAGTGTGAGGTTTTAAGGGACCAGATGTCCATTTCAGGCTAATGTGGCTTAAAGTTTAAAATGTTAAACCTACATGTACCTAAAGTTAGGCTAGTAATGCCATATTTTGAGCTTCAGATACAAGTCTGAAAACTTTTTTTGCTCTTGAATCCTAAACATGCTACAATTTTTAAAAATGAGTTCAGATGGGAGCGTTAAGTGGGCTCTGCAGGCCCCGAACTGATACATGCTAACTCATAAGATGAACATGATGATTATAGGAAACTATCATTCTCTTCTGCTCTCCCTCCCATGCCTATTCACCTACTACTTTGTACATCTCTCTGCTGCCCATCCTACTTCTCCCCAAAGTAGGTTTGTTTTGCACTGTGGTCAATTGGTCTGACATCCTTCATGTTTTGACATCCGCAATGTTTAATGAGAGGTTTAGGGAACGCAAAACTGTAAGTTGATTGTGGAACAACAGCTTTTATCTTATCTACATTGCACAAATGTGCTGCAGCCATTCAGAGAATACATGCCATACTACAAACAATAGCTTCTGAAATCTTGCATTACTGTATAATGCCATAATCAAATCAACTTAAGTGGGCCTGGGCAGTTCTACATGTATTTTTAACAGATGATCATATTCAGTTATTAGGCAGCCAGAGCTACATGGTCAGCACCCAGGAGGGTGAGGAGGGGAAAACAAATACCCTACCATAGGTGCTAGAACTAGGGGTGCTGCCATATCCCCTGGCTTGAAGTGGTTTCCATTATATACAAGGTTTACAGTTTGGTTCCATGGCTCCCAGCACCCCTACTATACAAATTGTTCCTGTGCCCTACAAATCCTAATCTGTATTTTAGGAATGTTTCCCTGTGAATTGATGATGGTGTCTGCATCACACTGTCTTCTGGGGTGGTCTAGGAAGCTGGCAGTTCTTCAGGGCTTGGCTACACTTGCAAGTTGCAGCGCTGGTGAGGGGGTTACAGCGCTGCAACTTACTTGGTGTCCACACTTACAAAGCTCAGCCAGCGCTGCAACTCCCTGTC
>NC_133776.1:9529026-9563570 GCF_003597395.2 Chelonoidis abingdonii | reverse complement strand
TCTCGTTGTTGACAGGGTCTGATGCTGGCTATTGAGTTGGACATTATTCATTCAGTCCTGCAGGGAGCTTCCTCCACGAGCTTAGGCGTGGTTCGCGGGGCGATGTTTAAAAGGCCAAAAAGCCGTCTCGGTTTGGGAAAGATATTCTTTCAAGGATGGGGTCCTCCATGAAAGGATGCGGTTGTAATTGTATATAAATTTCTATTACAAAAAAAAGAAAGACAGGACTCCCCAGAGGAGGAGACATTTCACACTTTTGTCTCAGACGAAGAAGAAGTCCCCCTTATCAAACCCTCAAAGCAACAATCGAATTGTCTCTCTTACTTTCTATTACTACTTACCATATGAGAAGATACCATAGCTATTCCTTTGCACAACAGATGCAGAACTTGCAGACCTATCGCCACTGCTACAATGATCCATACCTCCTACAATACAGTTCCCAAGATTTATGGGTCTTATGCATGTGTATCACAACAGGTGGTGTAGCTTTCCAGTGCATCAAATGTCCCACAACAAGGATGATACCAATCGCTATGCTCATGCATGAACTTGCCCAGAAAAATTATAAAAAACAAAAACACCGTATCACCCATGGGCAAACACTTTTCACAAAGCAATCACTCCACGTGTATCATTGTGCAGGATTCCTTTGTGAACAGCACCTTCAAAAGATGAGCCTGGGAACTTAAATTCATAACCTCTGCTGGATCCTAAAAATCATGGACTAAGAGAGACACTGGTTTTATGGCTCATTACAAAATTTGTAACTTAAGAACTCCTCTGCAGTCATAGGACAAAGTAGGATTAATTGCCCACTTGACTTTAAAGTAGCCTCCTGCAATGTGTTAGGCTTAACAGTCCTGTCTCACCTTTTATTTAATTGTGACACTCTGATTACTTTTTCCAGACCTGTGGAGGAGCTCTGTGAAGCTTGACAGCTTGCTTCTTCTGCCAACAAAAGCTGGTCCAATCAAAGACATTACCTCATCTACCTTGTCTCTCTAATAGAAATCAGCTTTCTTCTTCCATGTTGCACACATTAGTGTGTAGGGTAGGTGATTCATGAGTGCTATACTATTAGAAAATCCTTCAAGAATACTGAAGCATATGTGGGAAGATGCCTGGTCATTCTGGGGATAGGAAATTAAATGGACAGTAAATGCTCTTCTCTGAAGCAGGACTGACTTACTGTTTTTAACTAATCCTTGGAAAGTGCATGCACATACTGCAATAGAGCTCTATAAATTCCAATGCTAATCTACATCTATCTGCTAAATAAACTTTGCTAGTATCCCTTATTCAGCTTTTGCCAGTAGCAAAAGACTGCCCTGTACATACACTCTGATTTGATGGAGTTTTGGTGTTAAAAAGGTGACCTTGTTAAGCCCTAATAAAGGTAAATCTCACAATGGATACACCAAGATAATCTCTCTGATAGCAACAGCAATTCAACTCTATAAATCCAGTGAGACAAAGTTTTATCTTTCATAGGTAGAACTAAGGTGTTTGTGTAACACCTATAAAAGCAAAGGAGTGGGTAGGAAGTAAAGCAAACTCTGGAGGTGGGAGAGTATAACTCCTCCTGTATCTCTCCCCCTTACCTCCTGTCAGTCTTCTTCCTTCCTTTATTTCGGCATGGCTACACTTGCAGATGTAGGGCACTGTGAGTTAAACCCACCTTTGTAGAGTGCAGTAGGGAAAGCACTGCAGTCTGTCCACACTTACAGTTTCAAGCACACTGGCATGGCCATATTTGCCTCACTTGCAGTGGCATTGGGAGTGGTGCATTATGAGCAGCTATCCCAGCATGCAAATGATTGCAAAATGCTTTTCAAGTGGTGGTGGTGGTGGGGGGGGAGTAGTGTGACAGGGACTGTGTGTATGTGGGGGAGAGTGGGTTTTTTGGGGTGCTGAGTGTGTCAGCATGCTGTGTTGTATGTTCAGTGGAAAATACAGTAGGAAGATAGAGATAGATATAGATACACACACACACACACACACACACACACACACACACACNACTTTTGTAGTAATAATCAGGATGGCCCATTTCCAACAGGTGACAGGAAGGTGAGAGTAATGGGGGAGGGGAATGAGCATGGGGGAAATAGGTTTTACTTTGTGTAATGATCCATCCACTCCCAATCTTTATTCAAGTCTAATTTAATGGTGTCCAGTTTGCAAATTTAATTCCAATTCTGCAGTTTCTCATTGGAGTCTGTTTTTGAAGCTTTTTTTTGTTGGAGTATTGCGACTTTGAGGTCTAATTGAGTGACCAGAGAGGTCGAAGTGTTCTCCAACTGGTTTTTGAATGTTTATAATGTTATAATAACCTATCCTGAAGGACGATCCTCACTCTCACAGATCTTGGGAGACAGGCCAGTCCTTGCTTACAGACAGCCCCCCTGACCTGAAACAAATACTCACCAGCAACCACACAACAAAAACACTAACCCAGGAACCTATCCTCGCAACAAAGCTTGTTGCTAACTCTGCCCACATATCTATTCAGGGGACACCATCATAGGACCTAATCACATCAGCCACACTATCAGAGGCTTGTTCACCTGCACATCTACCAATGTGATATATGCCATCATGTGCCAGCAATGCCCCTTTGCCACGTACATTAGCCAAACCACACACAAAAGTCACTACACAAAAGAATAAATGGACACAAATCAGATGTCAAAAATTATAACATTCAAAACTTCAACCTCCCTGGTCACTTGATTACAGACCTCAAAGTCATAATATTCTAGCAAAAAAACCAGACTCCAACAAGAAACTGCAGAATTGGAATTAATTTGCAAACTAGACACCATTAAATTAGGCTTGACTAAAGATTGGGAGTGGATGGGTCATTACACAAAGTAAAACCTAACTATGCTAATTTCCCGCCCCCTACTGTTACTCTCACCTTCTTGTCACCTGTTGGAAATGGGCCATCCTGACTATCACTACAAAAGTTTTTTGTTTTTGTTTTTTGTTTTTTTTTGTTTTTATCCCCTGCTGATAATAGCTCACCATAACTGATTACTCTCATTATAGTTAGTATGGCAACATCCTTTTTTTTTTTTTTTTTTTTTTTTTTTTTTTTTTTAAATGTCCTCTGTGTGTATTTTCCACTGCATGCATCTGATGAAGTGGGTTTTAACCCACAAAAGCTTATGCTCAAATTTTAGTCTCTCTAAGGTGCCACAAGTACTCCTCGTTCTTCTTACAGCAAATTTTGTAGCTCCTTTCGTCCCACTACATCCTAGAGTCCCTTTCAAACAAAGTACAAAATTTCATATCCTTTTACCTTTAATTGACAATCAGCCATATATGCATGGCATCACTTCTTCTTCCCCCTCCTCCCAAAATAAAAAAAAAACCCACCTAAATATTGAAACTGCAGGGGAAACTATAGTTCTGTAAGAAGAACACCATTTCTCTAATTGGAGTTGAAGCTAGATTTTGGTTTCACATATATCAGCCTGGGCATCTCCAGCAACAGAATTCTCCCTAGTCCTATATCCAATGCTGTAGAATGATGGTTCTCTAGTTCTAGAGGACAAAAGCAAATCTCTTGGTGCCTTTCTTATCCTAAGCATTCTAAGGCTTTCCACAAAGTAATAAGTTTAGCAGTAGGGTAGTAAGATTTAACCCATATCACTCTGGACCACTTAATTAGTTAACTCATTGATATCAGAAACAATTCTAGAGCCTGGTTCTGCCTTCACCATGGATTAAGGCCTACTGTTGTAGGCAGGGAATTTCAGGAGCATCAGATTGATCATGCTGCTTTTCATCCCACCAGAGAGCTTGTCACCAACTCTCTCCCTTAATTCAGAAGGATAGAAACGAATACATTTTTCCCAATAGTGAATCAGCTTGGTTTTATTTTGTGGCTAGTCGGGGAGAAAGTGAGACCAGCTCCAAAAGAGTAATGTCTGTACTTACGTTACAGAAAGCTATGATACTGTTTTGGTCTCATCAGGCACCTGGCTCCAGAACAATAGTGACTCAGAGGGTACTGTTACTGTCACTGAGAGGCTGTGAGTTTGATTTCTAAACTTGGTTTGCACCTCTAGTATTGCAGGAAACTGCATCCACATTGGGTATAAGTACTGCCTCCCCTCATATAGGCTTGGAGGTACTTCCCTCCCATCATGGCTACTCTGGAGGGGGGGTATGGATCAATGTTCATGTTGCACTCCCCTTTAGTACCCAGCCCAAGGAAGCTAATGATCCAATTTGCGGTTAAATTTGGTGATGAATCCTGGTGACGTGCCAACGAGGCAAGTTGTGCATACACTAAGAAGATGGCTACTCTGTTAATTAGCCAGAGGAGATGACTGGCTCCATAGTGTCCGGATATTGGCTAACATAACTCAAGACCTGAACTCTGATCCACTACAGCACTGAGTTGCCTAACAACGTAAACTGAAGTTGATCTACTTTGTAGCAAGAGTAGTCTTGAAAATTCTACTAGCATGAGGACTAAACCTACCTCTCTTGTATACAGAAAATACAGATGTGGGAGAGCCACCCACCTGCAAGCAAAGGATTAAACTCAGCCCTTCCACAGTATACTTCTGCCCTACTAGCTTCCTAGGAAATAGGTTCTGGGACTTCTTCTAGGGTGCTGCCCCTGGGTTTTCATATGTGGCTCTGGTTAGTAGGCATCTGCAGCTTGACCCTGTTAGCTTTCTGAGAAGCTGTTTTGTCTATTCAATTCCAGAGCCTCCTGACTATTGAGGGGGATGGGAGGGAGGGAGAAGCTTCTGCTACTTACTTTTTTTTGGGGGGGAGAGGGGGGTCCTCCACCTTCAGTTAATGTTGGTTTGAAATTGAAATGTTAATGTTTAAATATGAAATTGACTTTGACAGTTCCTTGTTTGCAAGTGGTCCATTTCACCATCACTTTTCCAACCTAAATAGTGGTATTCTCAGGGTGCTGCTTGGTAAACAGACACTAAGCTGGCAAAACTGATGACAAGGCAATGCAATTGGCTCAAAGGTTGTTTGAGTAACTGTTTATGAAAACTTACTCTCCTGGAAATGGCAACTTGGATTTCCCATATTCACCAGAAGGGCTTCTCACTGGTACGTAAATTGTTCGTGCTATGGGTTAACTTTAGATTCTTGCACAGTTAGTTAACAACATTATTTTCAATAAATAAAATATCTGCTTAAGCTATTTAGGGTAACATTTCCCGCCCCGCCCTGCAGTGGAAGCGGAAGTGGGCAAAGGGTTCTTTTACACTACAAAAATCTAGTCTTGTCACCATGGTGATAGTTGAAGTCTATGTCAACAAGAAGTTTATATTCAGCCTGTATATTAATTGCGTGAGAACAGTTGAGGAGGAAGAAAAGTTTCCTGTCCTGACAAAGCGTGCAGTACGGTATGCAAAATGTTGCCAGTTGATGAAAACAATTATAAATGGCTTATTACTACTTTACAGAAACCACTTCTTCCCTGTCAACCCCCACCCCAAACACAACTACCAACCAGTTCATTCCAGGGCTTAAATTCTTTGAGTATTTCCTGGATTCTCTCCCTGTGCTCCCCACCCCCACTCCTCCATGCTATTAAAAACTGCGGGACAATTTAAAATATTTGCTGGAGCTCTGCTCTGGACAGCTCCATCTGAATTTAAGCCCTGGCTCGTTTAATATCTGGATTTCGGTAACCCTCCAGCTTCTCATGTGCATTCTGCTTACCCACTGAAACAAGAGTAAGCCTTGCAATGGCATTCTGTTGTAGAGAGTTGCTGAGTTTTTAACTCAGTGGAGGTGCATTGTGTAACTTATGTATCCAAAATAAAAAGGGTTTAAACTGATGCTATAAAAAGTGCTGAATGGTTTATTTATCAGACTGCTCATACAGCTGTTTTGTTGTGCACCACAGTCTGCAAGCCTTAGTTCTACGACCCCGGGCTATCATTTAGCAACCTGGCCTTTCCAGCCATGGAATTGTACCAAGTTTTGTTCTAGCTAAGAGGCAAGTGACTGTCTACATTGTGGTGTCTATTTTGTCAGCTCAGGGCATGAAAGTTGAGATGCAAAATACACGTGTCCCAGGTAATAATGCATGCTTGCAGGAGTAGAAACAATTAACTCCGCTTTAAGAGGCTGCATTTGTGATGTGATTTGGTTGATGTGGAGGAGTCTTTCCTTTTTTGAGATTAATGTATTTAGAACTGGTAAATCTTAATGGCATGAACACCCTCTTTGTTGGATTGCGAGGTGGCTTGATTTATCTAATGGTTAGCCCTTATTTGTGATATCAGTAGTGAGGAACTAGAACCGCTTACCTACTCAGTCTGTTTTGTTTGTTAGATGGTAGAGACAGTAGAAAGTGTGTGTGTATATGTATATATATAATAAATAAATATAAAATGAGAGAAATCGTATAACAAATTTCTCTCCATTTAAAAAAAAAAAAATCTTCCATGTGGGGAGGGAGAGTGGGCCAGCTTACTATGCTTTAAAACTTTATTAAAGAAACAGCGGTGTTTGACACCAGTGGCAACTACTAAATTCTTTAAAAAACTTTATAGATTTGTAGATGACTGGAGATGCATAAACTTAAAATGAACAAAAGCAACATCCACGTGTAGAAACCTGGTGCTTGATGAAGCTTTACTAGGGGGGTGGACAGAGTGCTTTCAGAGCTAGCAACTATCTAGGCCAGTTCACCCCTCCTACCAAGTCTGTAGGTTGCCAGGTAGCTGAGGTCCCCTTATCTCTTGCTTAGGATGACCAGACAGCAAATGTGAAAAATTGGGACAGAGGGTGAGGGGTAATAGCCTATTTAAGAAAAAGACCCCAAAATCAGGACTGGCCCTATAAAATCGGGACATCTGGTCACCCTACCCTTGCTCGATCAGTGAGTAGGGCTGGCTCTGCAGGTTTAGAAATCTCTTCCCCCTTTCCCCTCCCAAAGGAGGCATAGCTCTTGAATGAAGGGATGGGACAAGGTTGGATAATGATACTTGTAACGTGCCCTGCACCGTTCAGATTACAAGTGTGTGCAGCCCTCGCCTCGGTCTTCCAGCAGCACAAGAATTGCTCCCTTAACATCACACACCTTCCCCATGCTTATTACAATGCCGGGTGTTGCCTCCCCTAAGGGAGAGACAGGCAGCCCCCTCCCCCGCAGCTGGGGGCCGCACCCCTTAGTACTGCAGGGGGCAGGCAGATGCTGCGGGGGGAGGACGGAGTTGAAGCCAGGCTCTAAGGGGGGGGCGGCGAGCCCTGCGCGGGAAGGGAGGGCTGTGCACACCCCCTCAGTGTGCGCCTTCCCTCCCCCCTCACAGGTGCGTGCGGGACCCGGCCCCCGGAAACGCTGTCCCCTGTGGTGCGGCAGGAGGGCAGCGGCACCGGAAACGCCCCTCCCAGCCCGAGCGGAGGTAACCGCCGGGCGGCGGTGAGGAGCCCCCGTGGGGACCTGCAGCACGAGCCGCAGCCACCTCAGCGGCGCCGGGGCGCCCCTTTCCCGCGCTCTGCCCGGGGCTGAGGGAGGAGGGGGGCTGTCCCGCCCCGCGGCCCCCATCGCTCCCCGCCCCCATCACGAATTGGGAGGGGGGCTGCCCCGCCTCTGTGGCCCCCCAGCACATTCCGGTCACCTCCATTTTCCTCAGCCCTATGAGAGTGCAGGCTGGGGGGGTGCCTGCCCAGGGGTGTTCCCTAGCAGGCGCGATGCCCCCTGCCACCTCAGCCCTGCGGCTGCCTCCCAGCACCAGGGACTGCAGTCACCTCCCACTACACCTGTGCCCCCACGGGTGTCTGTGACCCAGCCTGCCTTGGGCGGAGCTGTTAATCCTTTATATGTCCTCAGTGCAGGGAGGGTAGACAAGGTTCAGGAGTGTTCAGCACCCTGCTCTGATCTAGATTTAAAAGAAACCCCAACGCCTAAGGGTAGCCTTGTCCCTGTGCCTGGAAAAACCCTGGCTGGATTCAGGCTGGATAAAGTAACCAGGCAGAAGCCTAAGGGTATGCTTTGCATGTGGAAGGTAGCAAAGAACTCGGGTATTTTTAAGGCGTTCACTGTCTAAAGACACCATTTGTAATCAGACTTCTCACTCCCAATAGTTGCTAGCCTAAACCTCACATTTCTGTCTGAATCTCTTTTCCCTTTTACTGTTGAGAACTTTTGTAAGAGTGTAAAGTGAAAGATTAGAGAGGAAATCTTCCCATTTCCCAAGTTTACTTTACACCCTTGAAGCTGCTTTTGACAGCAATTTTGCTATCTTTTTCCCCCTGCCCCATGCAATCGAATCAGTTTTTCTTCTTTTCAAGAGATCCATGTAACCAACAGTGAGCAGCTACATGGGGGTAGAGGTAAGAATGAGACCTGTATAGAGCCTGGAAGTGGGGGATGTGATTTCCCTCCCCTAAAAGTCTCTGGGAACTGATAAGCCTTCCAGGTGAGGATGGCTGTCTTTTTAGGAACCCTCCATGTGTATCATTTTTGCTTTCTCTGACCTTTTCATTCTTGTGATAGTTGAATGTATGTAGAGGGTGGTTCTCCCTGCTCTAGATGTGCACAAAGACCATGGCTCTCCACTAATAACTTGCTTCCAAAAAGAACAATTGAATCTGTATATATAATTGCTTTTAGGTCCTTACTAAAAGTTTTTTGTTTTTGTTTGTTTTTTCCCCCTTCCCACCTTTGATAGATCTCCACCTCTCTGACGCAAAGGAGTATGTAAGAAAACCTCAGTTTGGAAACCTCAGTTTGGAAGCGTGCAGTTTGTTTCAGCTAAAGATGGTGCAGAGGAAAAAATCTGCTCTGCGGGTGGTGGTGTTGTCTTGTAAACGCTTCTGCATTCTTTCACTCCTAGCAAAATGGCTTTTAAAAACAGATGACTTGTGAATCTGTGCACATAGCTGACATTACAAGGATACTGTACAAAAGGCCACATGCATTCTAATGGACGTCTCTTGTGAAAGGGAGATTCTATGCTTTCAAACAAAAAGAACACCACCCTAAAAACACTGATCCTTAACTGGAACAAGAATTAAAGGGACAGCATCAGAATGTTTGTTAGTTCCAGGAAAGTCAGAAAATGCCAATTTGTGCAGATTCTTGCCACTTGCTTTGTACTGTCTCTCATGATTTTCTGGACACCACTCGATAATCATATTGTGAGCCATATGAAGTCCTATTCTTACAGATACCTCATAAATAGCTACAACTTTGTGAACGATAGCCTGTCCCTTAGCAGGGAAAACCTGGACAGGGTAGCAAGATACCGATATTTGATCAACCACAAGGAGAAATGTCAACAGCAAGAGGTCCTCCTTCTATTGTTTGTAAAGACTTCTCCAGAAAACCGGCATCGGCGAGATGCAATTCGACAAACCTGGGGTAATGAAAAATATGTATATTCTCATCTTAATGCCAACATTAAAACTGTTTTTGCTTTAGGACGACCAACAGATCATATGCAGAGAGCACAGATGCAAAGAAAACTTCTATTAGAAGACCAGAAGTATAATGATTTGATTCAACAAGACTTCTTGGATACTTTTCACAATCTTACCCTTAAGTTACTTTTGCAGTTTGGATGGGTGAATGCATACTGCCCACATGCCAAGTTCATTATGTCTGCAGATGATGATATTTTTATTCACATGCCAAATCTTGTTGCGTATCTCCAAAGTCTAGTGGAAATTGGTGCTCAAGATATCTGGATTGGGCGTGTCCATCGTGGAGCTCCTCCCATAAGAGATAAGACTAGCAAATACTATGTTCCATATGAAATGTACCAGTGGCTTTCTTATCCTGACTACACAGCTGGAGCCGCATATGTAATATCAAGTGATGTAGCAGCTAAAGTATACGAGGCTTCACAGACCCTTAATACAAGTCTTTATATAGATGATGTTTTCATGGGTCTCTGTGCCAATAAAATGGGAATTGTACCACAATATCATGTATTCTTTTCTGGGGAAGGAAAGGCTCCATATCATCCCTGCATCTATAACAAAATGATAACTTCTCATGGACATGTAGACGACCTTCATCACCTTTGGAAGCAGGCAACAGATCCAAAAGTCAAAAGCTTTTCCTCTAGATTTTTGGGTAGACTATATTGCAAAATAATTAACATTATGCTTCTTTGCAAACTACGGTATGAGGACACATATCCCTGTTCAGCTGCATTTTCCTAATACTTGAATATCTGCATAGAGATTCACTGAGCCAAAATGGAGTGACAACTTTTAACTGTTTATCCAAAATATACATAAAGTATAACATGAAAAGAGGTAAGATTAAAATGTGAATAGCTTTTAGGTCCCAAATTATTCTGCTCAGGAACTGTATCAGAATAACTCTTTCTTGCTGTATTAGTTTCCCACATACTGCACCCTGTATTTTTACACTCCTTATTCAAGAGATTTAAATCTTGAATAGATATTAACTGACTCTGTTTTTTAGATATTGAAAAGCCTGTGAAAAGTAATTGAACTTGGGAGTACAGAATTTGTCAATCCTTGTTAACTGCATTTTTCCATTTGAAAACCAGTGTGTAAATTAGGGCACATCATTTCAAGGCAACAGCTTGCCTTTGATGCGCCACTTAAACATCTATAAATAGTACTTTTCAAACAAAAGGAAATGATAGTTTTGACCATGAGTAGAAGGGTATGATGGCAATTATAAAAGGTCTGAGTCAACTAGTCAAATGGTCCCCATTTCTGAATGCAGTTCAGCAAAATGACTCTTTAAAAATCAAAATAAGCCACAAATGGTGCTAGTGATGAAAGCTTGCTAAAACATTTTGTTCTCTTAAGATTACCTAAATCCGGCACAACATTTGGGGGGGGATGCCATGCACACTGTCTGTCTAACTGGTGCTTTCAGGTAATACACGAGCTCTGTTTAGAACAGCAATTTATGGGAAGGTACATTAATAACTTATGCAACACTGCAACTACAGCAATATTTTGAAATTAAGTAACTTTTTTTTTTTCCTTTTTTTTTTTTTTTTAATCTGAGAACACTTTCTGAAGTGGTATTTTTAAACACTCCAATCAGTCACTGGTAAACCTAAGAGCACATGTATCGAGTATGGCCTTCCAGTTGTATCTTTCAAAAATACACTTCTGTCTCCCTAGTTAATTTTTCAAGAAGGAAGACAAATTAAACTTCTCCATTAAATAACTCAAAGGAAGTCTGTCAATGTAGTTAGTTCAGATTATTCAAAAAATTGAAGAAGCCAAATTTGTGCAAACTTGAGCACTAACAGAGAAAGATGTGAGGAGCTAAAAGTAAGGGTAGACCGCACAAAGAAGGGATAGGGTGAAAATATTGATAGTAACATGTAAAGATGAAACATTTAGTAAGAGAATTACAAAGAATCCAGTAAATTGTCCTCCTTAATCTAACTGGTTTCAAGCACAGATCTTTGTCTTATGGCCATGTGAAGAAGTCAGTGTCAAAATAGAAAATCTGTATCTTTCTCTTCAACCAAATCTATTTCATATGTTACTCTTGCCTCTTTAACATGAACAGATAGCTTAACCTTCAGTTTACAAGTAGGTGCTATTAAGACCTGGACCACCACCACTGCTTGTAATCTGATTGTTCATAACCATGTCCAAAACCTCTAAAGTCCAGTTCTGGGAGAAGGACTCCACACTGTTAGTCTCGTTGTAACAATGTTTCCGCATACTTTATGGACAGGTATTTGTTAGCAACTCCAGTAGCCAAAGCCATGGTAGCTGCTTGGATACTAGTAGATGTGGATGCAAGTGGTGGTTGTCTCTTATTCTGAGAGCTGTTTGACATTGATATTACTTCCAGTGTGAACAGGGTCATAAAATCACTTCAGAATGCTTGAATTAAAATTTTCACCCCGTGGCATAGCAGCAGAAATGCAAAACAAAGGCTGGAAATGACAAGGAGTCTGTCATTTTTAGTGGAGCTTTGTCATGTTCTAGGAGGTGGACTCTAACTTATTTGCTTTCTAAGAGAATATTCACAGTAGTCTTTTTCCCTAAATTTTCCAGCACCAACACCACCAATGCTGTAGATGACAATGTGAGGGCACTAAAGTAGACCAGTCACCGTATTTAATTCTAACTTTGCTCAGAGCAGGTCTAGATGATCTGCTCATTTACAATGCAGGCAGCTGCAGGTACCTTCTTGTTTAAGATAGTGCTCCCTGTATTGCAACCACCTGTAGGGCTGCAACAGTGGTAATACACAGGCATCTTAGGGGGAAAAAGGGCTAGTGTCAACAAGACCTGTCAGCTGGTTATTGGAGCATGACTGATATTTGCCTCTCTGCAAGCCACTCTTCCAGCTGGGATAAGAGCTTGATATCTATTAGAATGAGTAATCATACAGATAAAGTGTTTCTCCAGAGTGAAGGTGTAAGGAAACCACTGGACTGACCACAGTTGGATCCAGGTATTGACTACACAGAGAAACCTGTGAAGCAAGACTTAGTCCATTACCACACTGCATAAGTGATGGCTGACAAATGAGAAAATTATCCCATCCTGCTGGATAATGTTACATAATTCTGCAGCTCTAAAATGTTTACAGCAAAACAAATCCAGTTAATTCATGCTCTTTAGTTAGAAAAGAGGTTGATTTACACCACTCAGAACTAGCTTTGCTTAACCGGTGTTGAAATTATAATGGCAAAATAACTAAAATATTACAAGTTATAGATCTAAATTCCTGAGAAATCTGAAAATACATTGCACTGTGGAAATACTCTTATAACTGGCGGAAATTTTTTTCATTGTGCTAGCCACTTTGAACTAACAATAACCTGTGGCAGAAATGACATAATAGAAATCCCAGCTAGTATAAAATAGTTAAAATGCAGTATGCTTTTAGATGTATACAATTAAGGCTGTGATCCTGCAAGCAAATGTTGTGGTTAACTTGACTCACATGAGTAAAGTTAAGCATATACTTACTTGTTTGTAGGATTGGGGCTTAAGTTAGCATCTATAACTTGTAATTTTATTTAAAAACTTTTTTCCCATTGAATGAAAAGATCACTGTCCCTCTTGACCATTGAAATGCTTTTGTTTACAGGAGGTCTGCTTTGTTAGGAATATTCCTTATCTTAAAAATGACTTTGTAATTTGGCTTTTTATTTTTGCTGCTGTTTAAGAGAAGGTGTTTCTAAATTTGAAGAAAATATGATGGCACTCCTTTCAAAGAATGGAGAAGCTAGAAAATTTCTTAACTTTTGCCTCTAAACATTGACTTAAAATTCGTACTCCTCCATTTAGTTGTTGTTTTTGTTTTGAGAGAGAGAGAGGCATGTCGGTGCTCCAATGCAAGGCTTTCATGTTTTATTTTCACAATTAAAACATGCGCCAGCCTGAATGGTCACTTCTCAATTAGCAGTTTTGACATTGTTGCACAAAATGTTTAATGCTGAAATTGTTTTTATCTGTTTGTTGGTTTGCATCAAGTTTGCTTTGATATTACTAATTTTTATACAAAGAATTAAATATTTATTCTTGAAACTTTTTGCTCTATCACAAGACAATTGTTTTGTAAAACTTTTCTGTTTTGAATAAACAGCGTTTATGTATTTTTTTTTTTTTTAAACTGGTAAGCCTTTTTGCCTTTCAGAATTTCACTTCTTGTACCTGACATCAGCTTTAGTGGTTAAAATTGAATTTTTGAAGACACTGTTTAGTCTCTTTTTGAGAGGAGACTTGAAGCCCACATTAGTATGTGCTGGGTTTTATTTTTGTTGTTTTTGTCTTTTTTCCGTTTAATGTGTCAGCCTTTTTAACTTCTCCTTTTGGTGTGTCATCTCTAATGAAACATCTTTTTGGTCACCCCTGAGGTCCCATGTTGCAGTCATCTGCCTTCCACTGGAGGGCTCTATTGAAGACTCCCTTAACAATGCAGTGATATGGGCTTTGTGTTTCTTGTTAACTGACAAGTGGGATTGCTGTTCATCTTACAATGTGTTCACTCCCTAAGGCCTTGGCTACACTGGCGCTTTACAGCGCTGCAACTTTCTCGCTCAGGGGTGTGAAAAAACACCCCCCTGAGCGCAGCAAGTTACAGCGCTGCAAAGTGCTAATGCAAACAGTGCCCCAGCCCCACTGTAAGCTAATCCCCACAGGGAAGTGGAGTACCTGCAGTGCTGGGAGAGCTCTCTCCCAGTGCTGGCGCCGCGACCACACTCGCATTTCAAAGCACTGCCGCGGGAGCGTTCCCGCAGCAGCACTGTACAGCTGCAGGTGTAGCCATACCCTAAGATCTGAAAGCTCCTCCAGCTTGCTTTCCAACAAAATTAACTTTTTCTACAACTTTCTTTTATGGAACTCCTCATACAGTGGCTTTATTTTAAAGCCACATAGAGACCTTAAGTAAGAGAGGAACAAAGGAATGTTCGTGTTTGGAAGAGGTCTGTTCCTCCCAAACGGAATTTTTAGGTGTCGGTGAGGTAGTTCTTCAACTCCAGGAGCAGCGCTATTTGCATTCTAAGAGAATGTGTCTGCTAGCCTTATTGGGAACAGAGAGTGTTAAAGATCCACATTGCTGCTAACCTTCAAAAGTGGTATCCCTTGCAATACTAGGAACAAAATTAAGTTAGTTTTGAAAATTCTTTAAAAATTGCTGTTCTTGGAACTAAACAGAGCAGTAGTGTGGATGCTCTAAACAATAATCTCTGCTCCTCAGAATTAATAAGTTAATGTTCAAGACTGCTACTTGTCTCTAAAGGCTTGAAGACTTTAATATTTTTAAAAGATGTCTATTTTTAACTCACTACCTTTTAAAAAGAAATCATTTTTATTTGATAAAACTCCCATTGACTTCAGTGGACATTAGAGCTACGTCTTCACTACCCGCCGTATCGGCGGCTAGCAATCGATTGCTCGGGGATCAATATATTGTGTCTCATCTAGACGCAATATATCAATCCCCGAACATGCTTATATTGATTCCGGAACTCCACCAAGCCGAGCGGAGTTGTGGAATCGACAGGGGGAGCCGCGGACGTCGATCCCGCACCGTGAGGACAGTGAGTAATTCGATCTTAGATACTTTGACTTCAGCTATATTATTCACGTAGCTGAAGTTGCATATCTAAGATCAATTTTCCCCTGTAGTGTAGACCAGCCCTAGGAAATTAAATACCTTTTTGTGGATCTGGGACTGTGTCCTGAAGCTTTGGGGGGCGGGGGAGTTTTAAAACTTTGGTTTTTTCCCTAATCCACCTGTTGATGATGATGATGATGATGATGATAATGACGACAACGACAGATGAGGGTCTTTTTAGTGAAACACACCTTCTCCCTTGCTAATAGACTATATACTGGGAGGCTGATATTGCATTTGACAGCATTTTGTATATAAATTAAACTAAATGAAAAAAAATGTTTAACTTTAGGTGTTACTAGTAATTCAGCCAGAAACATGGCTCTTCAAGTTGAACATCTCACATTCACCATAGATAACTTTCAGTCATATTACAGTCTTAAATCCATATTTATTGTGGATTGGATTTGCAAATCTGGCCTTGAGGAGAAGAAAATCATTGAGAACTTAATCTCTTCTAAGGTTTTGACTCGTGCCCATCCCCAAAGGGATAAACATCTGACTAGGGGATATGAACATGGAAATGACATTAGTTAATATAGGTTCATTTCAAATAAATAAGCCTTGCACCTTAAAAATCTGCTGCCTTTATAATGGTATAGGCTTCAAGAACAATGTATCTTCAGCACCTGCAATGTTATGTAAATGGGAATCTATGCTTTATTTCCTATGCTCTACTGTAAAAAATTTTGTATTGAATAGTAGCATTTTTAACAGAAGTGACCATGTGGGGTAATAAATAAAACACCCACATACAGTAGAGAGGATTGAAAAGTGCACAGGGAATATAAACCAGACTGTCTCCAATAAAGTTTCAATTCAGCACACCCACTTAGTGTTTCACAAGCAAACATACTAAAATTACCTTTCAAATTAAGTATTTATCTTATTTAAATTTCTCATGCAAATCTAGGTTAATTGCTATGAAAACTATACGCCCATTAGACAATTTTGTATGAATATCTAGAAGATAAATGGACAATGAAGAGTCAATGAGTCTATACCAAGAGGAAAATAGAGGGAAGGAAGGCTGGATCAGTTGAATTTCATTATCCTAGATTTAATTAAAGTAATTCTATTATTTCACATAGAACTATTGGGTATTTTTACTGTCAGTATGGTTTGTGTTCAGGATCATACACTCAAACTTATTTCACAAGTCTTCCTAAAATGTAGAGACAGCAAGCCAGTACCACATGCACTGAAAATAACAAAATGCCCACATACCTTTAACGTTTCCTGGTCTCACACAATCTTCTCTTGCTAAGGAGTTATTTAAACCCATGATGCTTCAAGATATTGCTATATAAAATTCTTGCTGATGAATAAGCAAGCTCATTCTTAGTTAAGACCACAACTGTCATTTTATATAAATATTCCTAATTTTAAATTTAATTGATTCAAATGCAAAATAAGCCTCCTTTATTTGCAGAAATATACTCTCCCCATGCCTTGGTTTTGATGATTTTTTTTCTTGGGCAGCATCCCAAATTGTTTGTTTTTTTTAATAGGGTGGGTGACTCACTCTCCTAATGAATGGCAAATCTAGTCTTAGTACATCCCTCAAAAGTACGTTTTCTCTATCACTGAATTAAAAAAAACCTGCCTTCTATTAAGGCAAAAGGAAAACGTTACTTCCTGTCACTAACAAGACTCATCTGTAACCTTACCTCCTCCTAGTGGAAAGATTCTCCTCGCTTTCACTCATCACCAAGACTCTGCTGGACCCACCTTGACTGGCTTCATGCATCACTTCAATCTGAATTAAAAATAAATTTTAAAAATTAAATAGTTGCAGTTTGCTGACTGAAGACTCACCTTTCAGTGGCTTTTTAAAAAGCAAAAAAGGCAGAATTTGACACTATTTTAGTAAATCAGTTGGCAGCTTATATATTTAACACAACTTTGACTTCAATAATTAATGTATAACAAACTTTTTATTTAAAGCTAACTTCTTACATTTTCTAGAATATTTTATGACCATATGTATTACCTGTCTTGGCTCTGAATTGTTCCACTTATCCTACAGTGAGGAAAACTACTCTTGATACTAGAGATATTCTTGGCTTCTTATAAAGTTTTTATAATCTTCATTCTTAGCTCATAACATATGAGATCAATGTTGCTCTTGTATTGGGAGCAACTCTTCATACTTATCTGCCTTGAATAGGAATATCACAAACTTAATTCAGTGTTTTATGGTTGTTTAGCATGTTATTAGGCATGGTGTTTTTTTTGTCTTGCTTGAATGATGGTCCTGTTCTTTAACTGAATGCAGTTTAGCTTGTCTTCAGATTTCAAACTTTATATACAGTGAATTCCAGGGAATTATGGGGTTTCTTGTTCTTTTTGGAACTTTTAGAATAGTTTTGCCATTCTTTTAATGATGATACTATTTCACAGGTTTCTAACACCTTGGATTTATAAAATGGGAAAAGGTGGATATTGAAATTACTCATGGTTAAGCATTGCACGGTCAATGATCTTTCAGTATTTAACACCATGAAGTAGCTTTTATACAGTGTAGATGAATATCAAAATACTTTCTACACAAATAGCTTGGTAATTCTCCCACTGGCTTCAGTGGAAATCTGGGGTTCTCTGCCCTTTTCTGGTTCTGAAGACATGGACCAAAACTTGCTTGCCTTACTCTCTAAAGTAATCCCCTCCCCGCCTTAAATTCAGTGGGACTACGCATGAGCAAAATTTGCTCTTTCAGTAGTGTCTTCTATGAAATTTATTCTAGTAATTAATCTCCATCCTTAGAGGTTTTTAAGGCCCAACTTGACAAAGCCCTGGCTGGGATGATTTAGTTGGGGTTGGTCCTGCTTTGAGTAGGAGGTTGGACTAGATGACCTCTTGAGGTCTTTTCCAACCCTTATCTTCTGTGATTCTGTGGTCCCTGACTTGAAGAGCTACCTTACTGACTAACTGAGATGAGAGAAAATAGGACAGCAGTTCAGGTAAGGGAGTGTTTGCGAAGACCACTAAAGGAAAAGTTTAGGGAAGACATACATGTTAAGGAGTCACTCAGAGGGGGACTATGTACTTAGCAAACCAAAAGTTAGATGTCTTATGGGTATAGAGGATCACAGGAGAGGGTGTGAAGCTGAGGTGAGGGAAAGGACCAGAGAAAACAGATGGCTGTCAGCAGAGTAATAGTTAATTATACTTGTATATTGAGCTAGATTCAGGGAGACGGAATATCTTCTTCCCTTTGCTTAGTATTCAGCTTTTAAAATCATGTCTGGTCAGGAGTGGGAGAAAGCACCATGATGCAAATGAACTCACTACTAGTGCTTTTCATCTTTGTACAAGTGAAGTCATAGTAGTGAGCCATACTTTTGTCTGCCAACTAATAGTCTGGAGAAAAAGAAAACAAGAACTAATCCAACAGCTAACACCACATGAATGTGACTCTTGCCACTTTCTAGGAGTGTTTCAACAATGCAGCTGCATGAGTACTCTTAAGTCTCCCGTAAGAAGCTGCAGTTGTTTTGTGGGAACAGCAGCAAAGAAAGTTTTGAAATACTGTACATCTGGAATGCAGATCAGAAGAAAAGGTCACTGTTAGAATGACGTTCAGGCATTCGTCATTTCCCTCTAGTTACAAAATAACAGCGTGCTAGTGTGTCACCTCTTATCTTGCTAATTAAACTATTTTTAGCTTTTTTTTCAGAAATGGATGTATATGCAGCCCAAAGTACAAAGAAATATCACCTAATATGGAAAAATGGGACAACTGTGATTGGACTCACGCTTTTATGGGCCATGCTCAAAACTAGATGAACACCACCAGCAGCCCTCCCTCCTGCTTTTACCACTGCTTTCTGAACCCTAGCTGTCCTTGTGATTTCCACCTCCCTGATCCGCTTCCGTACTTCTTAGGTAGACTCCAACAGTTTAATGGAGAAGTAGATCAGGCAAAGAAGGTAAACATTAAATTGAAAAGTCCTTACACCCCAGTAGGCAAAGCTTTGTAAAGGCAACTTTGGGCTAGTTGTGTTAAAGAATCAAATTGTCATGTAAAATCTGAATGAGGCCTAGGGCTCATAGCGGGTTGCATCATGTGGATTCACTAATTCAGTGCTTTTGTTTCAAACTGTTAAATGATGTGAAACTTTTAATCAAAAAAAAATAATCATGATTTATGCATCAAGTAAAACCTTTGCTCAACAGTCTTAGCTTCACAGAGAAAGTACAGCTGTTTCAATGCTGTCTTTCCTCATTTTGGCCCAGATATTACTTTCACCTTTAGTCATTCATATATACACCTCTACCCCGCTATAACGCTGTCCTCAGGAGCCCAAAAATCTTACCTCGATATAGGTAAAACTGCGTTATATCGAACTTGCTTTGATCCGTTGGAGCGCGCAGCTCCCCCTCCGCCCCGGAGCACTGCTTTACTGTGTTATATCCGAATTCGTATTATATTGGGTTGTGTTATATCGGGGTAGAGGTGTAGGTATACATATGCTTATAATTACAATTAAATATTTTTATACCTTTGCTCTATTATGAGTGGACTGACCCATTTTCATGCAAGTTTCAAAACTGGGACATTTTCAGTTATATCAACTTTTTAAAAAACCACAACTGCCATTAAACTATCTATAATGTAATCCTTGAAGGGAGGGATAACTCAGTGGTTTGAGCATTGGCCTGCTAAACCCAGGGTTGTGAGTTCAATCCTTGAGGGGGCCAATTAGGGAACTGGGGTAAAAATATCTCTCTGGGGATTGGTCTTGTTTTGAGCAGGGGGTTGGACTAGATGACCTCTTCAGGTCCTTCCAACCCTGATATTCTATGAATCCAGTACTAGTGGAATCTACAACAGAAAGGAGCCACCCTTCCAATGCATTTGGAGGGAGGGTGCTTTTTTTCTAGATTTTTTTTTTAGTTTGAACGGGCAAGTAAGAGATGCCTGCTGCTGGCTTCAGTCAAGCTCTGGCATCCTCTTAAGTTCAAGGTGAGAAATTTTAGCAGAGTTACTTATTCAATGAGTACCCAAAAGGGTGCGAGGTTCCATACAGACAAACTAAACACCATCTCTGCTCCAAGCAGATTGCAATCTCAGAAGCCAAATGACACCCAAGGAAGACCAAACAAAGGAGAAGGGCACTGTAGGGGAATGGGTCAGTGTCATAAAGCTATGATTAAGTCACTGGTGGTGCATATATCTTAACACTTTTTGTAAATGTGTATATTGCTGTGCACTTGACCTTCTTTTGCCATGCAGCAGCAGGTATTCCTTTTTTATTTCTGAAAAGTATTTAATGAGTAAACTTCTCGGGGGGGGGGAGGGGAGAATCCACTTGATATGTCTCATTGTTTAATTTTTATCACTGGAAGGGGCTTGGATACCACAGTGATGTGTGATATGAGATCCTGAATAGAACAGAACACTAGTTTTACAGGGTTAATTTGACTAAGGTGACGTTAGAGTAAGATTTCCACTTTAGGCAAAAAGCTACAATATAACATAGGAGTGGGCAAACTTTTTGGTCTAAGGGCCACATCAGGGTGTGAAACTGTCTGGTGGGCCGGGCAGGGAAGGCTGTGCCCCCCGCCCCCCAAATAGCCTCACCTCTGCCCCCATCCGACCCCTCCCACTTTCTGCCCCTTAACTGTCCCCCTCAGAATGCCCCGCCCATCCAAACCACCCCCCCTACAGGCCCCCTGGGATTCCATCCTCTGCCTCCCTGAACCTCTGCCCCATCCAGCCGCTCCCTGTCCCCTGACAGCCCCCCAAGACCTCCTGCCTCATATCCAACTCCCCAGCCCCCTTACCATGCCTCTGAGAGCAGCAGATCTAGAACCGTGCTTCCTGGCCAGAGCCAGACACACTGCTACGCTGCCCTGCATGAGTGTGCAGCCCTGCCGCCCAGAGTGACTGCGGGAGAGGGCAGACAGCTGGGGAGGGGCCGGAGGCGCGCTAGCCTCCCTGGCTGGGAGCTCAGGGGCCAGGTAGGACGGTCCCGCGGGCCACCATAGTTTGCCCACCTCTGGTATAACACCTGAGAGCTAAGAGATACAAGGTGAGTGAGGTAATATCTTTTACTGGACTAACTTCTGTTGATGAGAGAGACAAGCTTTTGAGCCATACAGAGCCCTTCTTCATGGCCCAACGCAGCTAAAACTACACTACATACCTGTGAGCTAATGCATTGTAATATGAGATATATAAAAGGCCAGATTCCGCCCCCCCCCACCCCGCCAAAGGAATTTCAGCTTTCACCAGAATGCTTGTGCTCATGAAATCCAGTATGAAACTGATGTAGAATACATGGGAATGGGTGGCAGGTAAGTAGGGTATTTTAAAATAGTTTTTGTTGCACCATACAGTGATGTCACCTTGCATTCTATCACAGTAGAGGCTGTTTCAAAAACAAAGATGCTCCTACCTTAATTCCGCCTTTAGTCTTCTTAATACTTTTCTTTTTTGATAATTCTACCTCAGAGATGGACTTTGGTGGACAGGGAATTTCTGCTGATCTCCTATTGGTAGCTGAAGGAATCAATAGAAACTACCATTAGAAAACTTGTGCCAGCATGCCTAAATCCTAGTTTCTATTGAAAACAATGGGAAAAGTTCCAATGACTTCCAATGGGGACTAAGATCTGGCCTTCAGTAAACTGGGCAATGGCAGGTAGTTTTGGCTTCCGGCATTATGCATAATATTAGGGGGAATAAATCAGGCATTGTCTTAGGTGAGCTGTTAATAATTTTAAAAGCACAAGAATAAAAACACCTGACTTAACTATCCAAACACAACAGGACTGCTCGTCAGTTCCAGTCACCAGAGAATTCCC
This sequence comes from Chelonoidis abingdonii, assembly GCF_003597395.2. Classification (NCBI taxonomy): domain Eukaryota; kingdom Metazoa; phylum Chordata; order Testudines; family Testudinidae; genus Chelonoidis; species Chelonoidis abingdonii. The sequence continues at coordinate 9,541,666 of NC_133776.1, read as the reverse complement.
AACCATTGTAAGAGTTATTTTTGGCATGGAAGTGGATGGGAATCTTGTTCAATTGGGTACAGTAGAATTGGTCCCAAAAAGAAGACCTGAATACTTTAACAGGCTTTCAGTGCATAGCAGTAAGACAATTGGTTTTCTTTTGTGTGCAAAGTATCTATGCACTAGTGAATGATGAATGTTACCACAGCTGCTATGCCAATCGAAATGTAAAAATGTAGGTTTTTTTTGTGTTTTTTTTTTTTTTTACTGTGGGCTTGGAAAAAAAAACTGGAATGGATATTGCTAAATGCTCAGTGGCTAGAGACTAGGGTGACCAGCTGTCCCAATTTTATAGGGATAGTCCTGATTTTTGGGTCTTTTTCTTATATAGGCTCCTATTATCCCCCACCCCCATCCCGATTTTTCACATTTGCTGTCTGGTCCCCCTACTAGAGACCACAGTTTGACAAGTGACACCATTGTGTTAAGCTTCTTTAGTTTGTCTCACACTGAGTGAAACTGCCAGTGAGCCAACTGATGCTACGAGAGAATCAGCAGCAGCACTTGAACTGTGTGGCCTATGACTGCCATCCAAAAGAAAATGTATTAGAATGTGCTGAGGGAAGGAGATCCCTAATACACGTGAATCCAGCATGCAATTATTCCTGTTATTTAATAGTAATTAAATAAAACTAGACCAGTAACTCAGCTGTCACACAGCAAACGAAAGTGCATTTAAAAACGTAAGGTAAAAATCAGTCATGTTTATCCTGGATCAGCACATTGATAAAGGCATAGCTGCAGGTACTGTAGAAATAAATCTGGACATCAGATGAAATGCTTAAAGCAGGTCTGTGTCAGGCAGCAAAGGCCAAACTTGCTCCTAGTCTACTGTGCAGCCCTTTCATTGTTTGCTCTGGGGAAATTTTTTAGTTAATTCACCTAAAGACCATCAGAAAAAATAAAAGCCAATTATTTCAGATGTATTCCCTAATTTTGAGTGCCTCCATATGTAGGTTCCCAAAAATGAAGCTAATTATGCATCATGCCTGTAGGCCTGGTTGCCATGCATAATTAAACAAGGGGGAGGCCTGGTTTCTTGGACAACAGGATTAGGGAGGTAACTAGGTCAGTAGGCCAAAAGTGGAATGTTTGTGCTAAGGTAAGTAAAGGGGCCAGTAAGCTAAAAGATAGAATGCCTGAGCTAGCTAATATAAGAACACCACCCAGGGAACCATTTACAGTACTAAGAACAATGGGCAAGAGAAGTTAGGGGCATAAAGATGAAGTAAAGAGTAAAACCGAACATTCACAGCATATGGACAGAGCATGCTGTACAGGGAGTGGTTCTTGCAAAATAACTAAGCCAATTCCAAAACAGGTGATGCAATATATATAAAGAAAGGGGGTTTCTCTGTAACTTTGGCTGTGTGGTGTATATACTTTGTACTCACTCCCTATGTTTGAGGTTGATCAACTCAACGTAGCGTTGGTATATGCCAAATAAAGGAACCTGAATGACGAGACTGGAGGCGAACTGCATTCTGGGGGAACTGAGTGGAAAAGGTCTTAGTGGCTACCCCAACACTGTTCAGAGATGTTACAGACCCACAGCTCTCACTGACACCTGCCCATCCTTCTTTGTGGGAGGCTCAGGGCAGCTCGCTCTGGATGGAGAGGGCACAGCATAACAGAATCAGTAAAGAGAAGAACTGAAATGTCTTTCATTTTTCATAAATTTATAGAAGTCAGGATGACCCCACTCAATTATGCAGTCAGACAGAAGGATAATGTGTCTATCCTAGAAATGTATCAAAGAAGAAATATGCCTCTTGTTATCTGTATGTACTGCCTTTCCTCTTACCCAACTGTCCCGATCACTGCACTTAACAAGAAAACTTGAGATGGCCTTTCCCTAACCCCTTCACTTCTCTTTGCAACTCCTCACCCTGCATCCTGGCCCAAAACATACAAGGAATTTGCAAGTGTACTTCTTGTGAATTTAATTTACACATGAAGATTTTACAAACTTCCTGCATAGAACAATTGAAGCCATTACCATAACTATAAAACAATTGAGTTGTACAGGGCCTATGACCCAGTTGAAATCCAACCACAGAGTGCTATTTGGTTTTCTAGTAGCTCCTTATCATGAGATACAGTGGGAATCTTATTTGGTTTTGAGTACCATTTCCAAAAGCTACCTTCTCCAGCCTTGGAGAAAGACTGGTATATGGAAACAGCTGTTCCCTCTGGAAAGTGGTATAATTTCATTTAGAAAATGGTATAACTAACTTTTTGAGCAGAAGGAAAAATTTATAAAGATTGAGTTAGTAAAATAAGAATAATTTCCCCATAACTTTGAAAAGACCTCCCAAAAAACTTTCATTTTATTTGAATTTTTGGGGGGAATTCCTTCCCTCCCTCCCACACACAGTTTCAGGTATTTCCCATCCCTTTTCTCTCATGTTGATTCACTTTTCTTGCAGTAGAAAAGTGCAGAGAGAGAGAGAGTGGGTGCGTGTGTGTTGAAATTAAACACATTTTCTGTGAAAATCCTAAGATTTTATCAACAAGCCATTTTGTGTCCAAAAAAAGTTTGATGGAAAAACATTTCAACTAGCAGCTTGGCTAAAATAGTCTAGAACCCTGTTCATGTTGAACTTCCCTCCTACCTGAACCAGTGGTTTAGTCATCTGGATTGCTCTGGAAGGCCTGCTCATTTTCTAAAGTTGTGTGTGTTAAACATGCAAGAGCAGGACTCAAAGGAGAAGAAACAATGGTATGAAACATAAGACCTTTGCCTAAAGCAGCACTGTCGGCAATATTGGCTACATAGAGCTAATAATCGCTCTGAAGGCTAGAGAATACTCCTATAAAAGTCCTAACTAGTAACAAAATGCAGTCAGCAAGGAGAAAGAAAACTCAATTATTCCTTTGATATCTTGACTATGACTTGAAGATTCGGATGGCTCCAGTTGATTCAGATACATGTGTCTTGGCTATTTAACTTAAAGATGAGTTCCTAAAAAGCCTAACCACAGCTTGGTCTCTGACCCAGCAAATCCCTAGGATCAGTATTTTAACTCAGAGGTTGCTTTACCAGTATAGTTTGTATTTTAAATGATGGTTGTAGAGAGAAGCGAATAGAAGAAAGACATTCATACCATAAGCTCAAAACCAGCCCCCTGAATTTCAGAGAGGGGTTTCAGATTAGATCTTGCATTCCATCCTCATGGGCAAATTTAATTTCCACAGACTACGGATTTACTACATTTAAAACTGGAATGGAAAAAACACTAGTAAATCTCCCAGGCATTTTAGGCTGCATATAAAGAGAAGTCTCAAAAGGGGGAACAGCGGAAGCCTCTTGTTTTTGCTGATCCACTGCCTGGGAATGAATTTTACCCAGGGCAAGGAGCTAGCACCTACATCCTCAAAAATCTTAAGGCACCTCACTCCTACTGAAATCAGTAGGCACCTAAACACCTTTGAGGATCTGGGCCTAGATACCCTTAAGCAGAAGGTCTTTTCTACCTCTAGACTCTAATTTTTGAGCCCAATCCTGCACTCTGTACCCAGTTAAAACTGCATCAAGAGCAAGGAGAACAGAATGAGGCCCCTCATATAAGTATCCTTCTGTAAGAAAAAAACCAATTAGTTTCTCAGTCATTGCCATACGCTATTGCCACAAAAATGAAAGCCTCTTTTCTTCCACTCCTCTGTATAGAGATATTGTGGGCTGTAAGAAGCTGGTGGTTTCCTAAAGAGGCACTAATGGAATTCACATATTCCTATACCATATAATCTCTCTTCTGTCCATCCCACCTTCTCCTTTATTTTGTGTTATGTATGAGTGAGTGTAAGGAATGCCAAAAAGGATCCAATTAGCAGTCAGCTATATATAGATGAGATGTTTGTTTAGATTTTATTACTTAAAGGACTGAAAGGGGTTCAGGTGTGCTTTCTCAAATGAACTCAGAGTTCTAAGAGGCCTGGAGTATGAGTCACCTTGTTTGTCATTGGTATATAATGGATATAATCTAACATTGGACAGCATCCAGCTGATTCAATATTTTTTTATTCGCATTGTTCAATGTGTGGCCCTCGGCCTTATTTTTGGAACATTATTCAAACCCTGCCCTGAAGACAGAATTATTTATTTCCGCATGGAGCTTTTCACTAGTGCTTCTCACTATAGAACTGAAGTGCTTCAAAAACATACTGTATTTTCACAATATGCCTGTGAGGTGAGGGGATGGTATTATCTTCATTTTACAGATGGGGACCTGAGGCAAAGCGATTAAGATCCAAAGTGTCCATTAATTTTGGGTGTCAAATGTGAGATGCCCAAAACCTCATTTTTCAGAGTACTTAGAATTATTTCGCACTCTATATGTTCAAAAGCACGGACAACCTTAATTATGGCATTTCCTAATTTTTGAGTGCTTGACTTTGCATCATTGTAATGTTCTTCTAATGTAGTTTTTTGTGTGTAGGTTCTTAGGTTTTTTAAAAAGCAAACTGAAAAAAACATTGTATCATGTGGAATCACATTTACACCCACATAAAACCTTGGCAGGGTTGAAACATTTAGACCACATACTTTGTTAGCTCAAGTGGCAGAGCAACTGGTAGCAGTAGTAGGTTGTCATCCTCCATGTGGTTCACCAGAGAATGATGACACACACTTTGTTAGCAAATATCTGTGAAACTCACTGTCATGAAGGAACACGATTTTAGGAGAATTCAGCTGCCAATTCTAACAGGTCTCTGCTGAATGTATGTAAACTGAGATTATTTTTTTTTAAAGGCTTATAACTTGTAGACAAATTTGGGCATTTTTTAAAATAGGAAGAGCAAAAAGGGCTTGAATGCCAGGGCAGGGCTTGCCTTTTGCCTAATTTCAAGCCCTTGATCTAAAGTGCAGAGGTGCCTGAGCTTCTCAACTAAATGGTTGTAAGAATTTTTTTAACATGGGCAAACTAATATATCTTTCCCTAATCTAATTCAGGAAATGGCCAAACCATTGCTGCTGAAACTTTCCAGAATAATTCAGCATGAGGCAGATACCCTGTATGGAAAACTTCAGCCCAAATGTGTGAAGTTTAGCAGCGTTATAAGCAACTGAAAACAGGGTCCTACAATGGGAAGGGTCAGGCAACATTAACTATGGATGGCGCTAACGGTGCCACCTATAATACTTCATAGCTCAGTAGGTTCCTTCCCAAAGTGCTTTACAACTGGTGTGCCAGATTGATCACACTCGCCCTATGCCAGTTTACATCAGCTGAGGATCTGGCCTTCTATTTACAGGAATTCCATCAAACACTGCAATGCAGTCAGGAAAAATTTAGCCAACTTATCAGCATCTCAGAAATTGAGTCAATTGGAGCACAGAAGGAGCCCATTAATTTTCTTGTCGAGTTGCATCTCTTTCTTCCCAACATACATGCAGGGATGAATTCTGCCCTCAGTAACTCCCATGAAACCCTCAATGGAAGTTAACCTCAGTGAGGAATAAACTGAGCTAACCTCAGAGTAACATGCATCTTTATGTAGTATTAAAATATAAAACTCAACAAGATTTACAGGGAAGTCTGTCTGAAGTGACCGCCCAAAGGGCCAGCAGAGGGCTGTTGCCTCCTTGAGATTGGTCTATAAGTAAAGCATGAGCAAGTTTCCACAGGCAAACCTCTCCCTCCAGAACAAGAGGAGTGGATGTGGTTTTTGTGCTGAGCATCAAGTCTGTTCCCCTCGTGGTTTTTATTATTTGATTCGGTAGGTGCAGGCGTTTGAGCAAGCTCAATGCCCGTGTCTAGTTGGTAGATCAATTTGTGAAGTGAGATGTTTCAGAATGAAAGAGGGTATGAATTTAAATATTAAGATTTTGTCTTTGATTCTGCAGTCCAACAGAGGAGCACTTGGCGTAAGTCCAGCGCATGAGGAAAAAGACAGTTTTGAGCCACTTGTCCATGCTCTACCCTCTCCTGAAGGCTTCCCTAAACTATGCCTCCTGCCAACAGCCCCCAGAGGCCATTATGACAGCTGGGGCTCAGCTTGGCATAGGTCACACCTCATTTTCCTGGCCATGTCCCCTGTGCTGGCACGTAGGAGTGGGTGGCCCACATTTCTGCCCCATCCCTCACACATGGCAAAGAAGAACTTCTTTTTACCTAGCGGTGTGTGTGTGTGTGTGTGGGGAAATGTCATAATAAAATTCATGGGAGCATTTCATGTATGACCCTCAGCACCACCACTTATGCCCTTTCTTTGAGCATTCTGCATTGGGTGAATTTCACTTTTGTCCCTTTCCCTGGAGGATCAGAGTGGGGAACACGGTCAGGATTTTGCTCTGGAAATAGGGACTGTCTTTCCAGAGAGTTGGCAGGTGAGAAACATCTCTGGATTTTTTTTTTTCCCTGCACAGGGGAACTCAGATAATAGTCACCATGTGGCACTTCTGTGGTTTAGTTAGATATGCAGGCTATAGAACATGAGCCTTACTTTCAGGCCTCCAGCAGCTATTAACCATATCTTATTTATCCACCTGCCTCCTTATTTGCATAGAAATTCTATCTCTGAATACAGTAGCTTCCTGTTGATATAATATGCTTTGCATGTGATCAGGACGATTCAGGTGCCTCAAACAATGATGAGTTACAATATCTGCCATAAACAGCACTGGCACCCTCTCTTCCTTCTTCCCCAGTTGGTGCTCAATAAATCCTTCCAGTATAAATCCCCAACCCTGCAATGTGATCCAATGAACCCTCAATGACTTCAGTTGAGCTTCACAGGGGTGCATGGGTCTGCCCACATGGATCAGATCGTTGGACCATAATTCAGAGAAAAATAGTCAGCTACTATATTGGCTTAAAGAAAAAGTGGGACCTATATTAGAAGTACTGTGCCTAGTAGTACTGATCCTGTTCCAAGGATGTTAAGGAAAGCCCAAGAGAGATCCCACGCTGGAGCCGTTCTTTTTAGGTGATGATCTGAAGAACTGTCCCAGACTGAGATGTCGATGGAGGACATTTTGGAACAGATTGGTAAACAATCAGTCACCAGGACCAGATGGGATTCACCCAAGAGTTCTGAAGCAACTCAAATATGAAATTGCAGAACTATTCCTATACTTTAAATTAGCTTCTGTACCAGATAATGTAATGCTGATCCTGGCAATTACAGACCACTAAGCCTAACTTCAGAATCAGGCAAAGTGGATGAAACTATAGTAAAAGCAAAATTATCAGACACACAGATGATCATGGTATGTAGAGGAAGAGTCAACCAGACTTTTATAATGGGAAATCATGACTCACCAATCTAGTGGAATTCTTTGAGGGGGGTCAACAAGCATGTGGACAAGGGGGATCCAGTGGATATAATGTACTTTGACTTTCAGAAAGCCTTTAACATGGTCCCACTCCATAGGCTCTCAAGTAAAGTAAGCACTCATGGGATAAGAGGGAAGATTTGCTCATGGATCATTAGCTGGTTAAAAGATAGGAAACAAAGGGTTGGAATAAATGGGCAGTTTTCACTGTGGAGAGAAATAAATAGCAGGGTCCTTCAAGGATCTGTACTGGTACCAGTGCTGTTAAATATATTAATAAATGATCTGGAAAAGGGGGTAATCAGTGAAGTGGCAAAATTTGCAGATGATACAAAGTTACACAAGATAGTTAAGTCTGAAGCTCACTGCAAAGAGTTACAGGGGGATCTCATAACTCTGGATGACTGGACAACAAAAAACCAATGCTGATAAGTGCAAAGTAACACATTGGAAAACATAATCCTCATAATGCAAAATGATGAGGTCTAATTAGCTATTACCACTCAAGAAAGAGATCTTGAATCACCATGGATAATCCTCCGAAAACATCTGCTCAATGTGCAGTAGCAGTGAAAAATGCTAACAAATGTTAGAAACCATTAGGAAAGGAATAGATAAGACAGAAAATATCATAATGCAACTACAGAAATCCATTGTATGCTCACACCTTGACTACTGCATGCAATTTTAGTTGCCCCAGCTCAAAAAAGTTGTTATAATTGGAAAAAATACAGAGAAATGCAACAAAAATGCTTAGGGGTATAGACAACTTCCATATGAGGAGAGATTAAAAAGACTGGGGGTATGGCTACACTTGCAGCCGTACAGTGCTCCCGCGGCAGCGCTTTGAAGTGCAAGTGTGGTCGCGGTCCCAGCGCTAGGGCAGTGTTTACGCTGGCGCTTTGCAGCGCTGTAACTTGCTGCACTCAGGGGGGTGTTTTTTCACATTCCTGAGCGAGAAAGCTGCAGCACTGTAAAGTGCCAGTGTAGCCAAGGTCTGGAACTGTTCATCTTAGAAAAAAACAACTAAGGGTGGATATAATAGAGGTCTATAAAATTGTGAATGGTGTGGAGAAAGTGAATAAGAAAGTGTTATTTACCCGTTCACATAACAAAAGAACCAGGGGTCACCCAATGAAATTAATAGGCAGCAGGCTTAAAACAAACAAGGAAGTACTTCACACAATGCACAATTAACCTGTGGAACTCATTGCTAGGGGATGTTGTAAAGTCCAAAAGTATAACTGGGTTCAAAAAAGAATTAGATAAATTAATCGCAGACAGGCCTATCAATGGTGATTAGTCAAGATGGTCAGGGATGCAACCCCATGCTCTGGGTGTCTCTAAACCTCCAACTGTCAAAAGCTGGGAGTGGACAACAGGAGACAGATAACCTGATAATTGCCCTGTCCATTGCCCCTGAAGCATCTGGCAGCAGTCATGGTTGAAGACAGAATACTGGGTTAGATGAACCATTGTTCTGACTCAGTATGACCATTCTTATGTTCTTGTCTTCAAGGCAGTGTGGTCACAACTAAGGCTCAGGAGTCAAAACATCTCTGTTCTAGTCTCAGTTCTATCACAGACTCACCATGTAAACTTGAGTGAGTCATTTAGCTTCTCTGTGCTCAAAAGGAGTCAATGATACAACATCCCCATTAGTTAGGGAATGTTGGTGAAGTGCTTTGGGATTCTGAGACGAAAGTCAGTTCAGAAATCCAGTCAATGACATTTTATACACTGAACAACTGTTGGAGAAGATAGTGCCATTTTAAAAACTAAATTGTCACTTTCTGGTCATGGTAGTTGAACTCTGGTATTTCCTGTTCCAAGCCCAGGAAATAACTGCAGAAAGTCAAATACTGCCATTGGGCAAGTTTTATTTTCATGGCGCCCACTCTGGGTCAGTACTATTTAGAGACAGAGCATCAATATTAATTATTTGCCTTACCAATAAATCACTGAATATCAGTCTTTGGTTTGACCTGTCAGGCTCATCTGTAGAAACATTCTTAGGCTTTGTCTACCCTTACCGGTGGTCTGATGCATGGCGATTGATGCACTGGCGGTCGATTTAGTGGGTCTCCTGCTAAATCGACCACAGATCGCTCTCCTGTCAACTCCTGTACTCCACCTGAACGAGAAGTGCAAGGAGAGTCGACGGGAGAGCGTCTCCCGTCGACGGGAGAGCGTCTCCCATCGACATCACGTAGCATGGACCCCACGGTAAGTAGATCTAAGTACATCAACTTCAGCTACGTTATTCACATTGCTGAAGTTGCGTAACTAAGATCGATCTCCCCCTGTAATGTAGACAAGGCCTTAGTAAGCTAATCATTCATGCACGCTGTACATTGCAATCTAGGTATTTAATTAGCTCTGGCCACTGTAGTATATGAGCATCATCATTTGAGTAGTACTACCCTGGTCCAGTGTGAGGGAGGTGGTAGTGTGACTTTCAGGACCAGTGAACACTGTACATCTCCCCACTATATCACAGTTCTAGAAATATTTGTAAGTAATGTGGGCTTGCTGATCATTTGCAACAATATGCAATAGTCATCTGTATGTTTTTGACTAATTAGTTGTATTTTGAGCTCTAACATAAAATTCACAGAACCACATTCTAGAATCAATTAGGCTTTCCGTGTAAAGAACTGATGGCATCAGATCGCCCTCATGAACAAAGGCTCCAGATTATTTAAAGGGTTGTAATTTACACCACCTGCAAAGCAAATATGTGCTTTGTTATATATATTTAATTCCCTCTGCTTCGCTGTACATTTAGAATATTATAAAATTGTACAGCTTGTGTGTGCTCTGGAAATGACTCTACAGTTCTGACAGGAAGGTAGTAAAATTACGTCTTGGTCCACACTACAGAGTTAGGTCGATAAGGCAGCTTACGTCAAGCTAATTATGTCAGCGTACACACTACAGTGCTACGACAGCAACATCATAACTGCATCTCCACGAGAGGTGTAGGGCTTATGTTGGTGGAGTTCAGGTGACGCGGTGTTGTTGTAGTCACTGCATTATTTACAGCAGCTATTGGCTGTCATTCTTGTCAATTGCAAGGCTATATCCTAGAGCCGTGAAATTGACAAGAAAGCCAGGCTGTCACCAGGGCGGGTGGGGGGCTCCAGCTAGAGCCTGGGTGCCCCTGGGCTCCTGGCTCCCAGCTGGGCTGTGCCCATCCCGCTCAGAGCCCAGCTGCCCTCTGGCTCCCAGCCCAGCTACCCAGCCAGGCTCCCCGTTCCAAGCTGGGCTGTACCTGCCCCGCTCTCTGCTGCTATTTGGGCTGATGCCTAGAGGCTCCTGGTTCCCTGTGGGGAGCTCCGGCTCCCACCACCTCCCCAGGATCTCAGGTCTGCGCTATCATAAGCCTGGTTGCCCCGTCTGCCCCCCACGGCTCTTGGCTCCCCACTGTCCGCTGCAGCTGGGCTTCCAGTGGGGAGGTCTGCACCTAGAGTCCAGGCAGCTCCCGGTAGGGAGCCAGGATCCTCAGGGCAGTTGCCAGGCTCCCCACAGGGAGTGGGGAGCCAGGAGTCTCCAGGCAGCAGCCTGGCTGCCAGCCAGGAGTGGGGAGCCTGGGCAGCAGCTGGGCTGGAAGCCAGAGGGCAGCTGAGCTCCAAGGGAGTGCACGCACCCTAGCTGGGAGTGGGGAAACCCGGGAACAGCCAGGCTCTAGCTGGAGCTCCCCATCTGCCCTGATTACAGCCCGGCTTTCTTGTCAATTTCAAGTCTCCAGCATAGTGGTGAAAGTGATAGGAATGACAGCCAACAGCCGATGTAAGTAATGCAGTGTCTACATAGACACTGCGTCGCCCTAAATCCACCAACATAAGCCCTACGCCTTTTGTGTAGGTGGAGTTATTATCTCGCTGTAGGAGGGCACTTACATCAGTCCGTAGTGTGTACGCTGCCATAATTAGGTTGACGTAAGCTGCCTCTGTAGTGTCCACCAAGCCTCAATTTACACAAACCGGACAGTCCCTTCGTAAAAGAATAAAGGGACACAAATTGGACATCAGGAATGGTAACATACAAAAGCCAGTAGGTGAACACTTCAATCTTCCTGGTCATTCTATAACAGATTTAAAAGTCACTATTCTTGAACAAAAAAACTTCAGAAACAGACGTCAAAGAGAAACGGCATAACTAAAATTCATTTGCAAATTTAGCTCCATTAATCTGAGTTTGAATAGGGACTGGGAGTGGCTGGCTCATTACAGAAGCAGCTTAACCTCTCCTGGAATTGACACCTGCTCATCTATTATTGGGAGTGGACCACATCCACCCTGATTGAATTGGGCTTGTCAACACTGGTTCTCCACTTGCAAGGTAACTCCCTTCTCTTCACGTGTCAGTATAATAATGCCTGCATCTGTAACTTTCACTCAATGCCTCTGAAGAAGTGAGGTTTTTTACCCACAAAAGCTTATGCCCAAATAAATCGGTTAGTCTTTAAGGTGCCACCAGACTCCTTGTTGTTTTTGCAGATACAGACTAACATGGCTATCCCCTGACACTTTTAAGGCTCTTTGCTAGAGACTCAGATTTCATTTTTACAGGGCCCAAAGGGTGGCTCCGTTAAAAAGGGGCCCCCACGAGACACAAACTAAGCTATTTTGAGTCAACTTAAGCTATGTCTTCACTGCAAAAAAATAAAAAAAAATCTCTTTGCTCTTTTTAATCGAGATAGCTAACTCGAGTCAGCTCCCTCACTACAGATCCTAGTGAAGACAACGCAGAGGTAGTTTTTACCTCAAGGTAACTATTCAAGGTCTACCCCAGAGGAGTAGAGGATTATACAGAAGAAACAGGAGTAGAAAATACTCCATGTGAGCGATGCACAGGAGTTAAAGTTGTTACTGGAGCCTTAACATTTGCATTGTCTGACTGTGGGATAGTGTGATTTTAAAGCTAAGAATTTACAAGCAATTTTACAAGCAGAAATGCATGTGAATAATTTGCACACACTCAATGAACAATTAGACATCTGTGGTCACTTGGAAGGAAGACTAAAGAGTAGAAGATAAGTCCCTCTGAGCGACAGACCATCCCTGGCGGGAGCTTAACTGAAAGTAAGAGACTTTCCAGGAATGGGGAAGTGATAGAGTGAGGCCTGGTCTATACTACGCGTTTAAATCGATTTAAACAGCGTTAAATCGATTTAATGCTGTACCCGTCCACACTACAACTCTCTTTATATCGATATAAAGAGCACTTTATATCGATTTCTGTACTCCTCCCAGACGAGAGGAGTAGCGCTAAAATCGATATAAACATATCGGATTAGGGTTAGGGTGGACGGAAATC
>NC_133776.1:9525885-9527303 GCF_003597395.2 Chelonoidis abingdonii | reverse complement strand
AGGGCAATCCAGGGAAAAACGGCGCGAAAGGATTGTCAGCTGTTGTTTTCCCGGAGGAAGGAATGACTGACGACATTTACCCAGAACCACCCGCGACAATGATTCAACCCAGAATTCCAAGGGGCGGGGGAGACTGCGGGAACTATGGGATAGCTACGGAATAGCTACCCACAATGCAACGCTTCAGAAATCGACGCTAGCCTCGGACCATGGATGCGCAACGCCGAATTACTGTGCCTAGTGTGGCCGCGTGAAATCGAATTTATAATATCAGTTTTATGAAACCGATTTTAGCTAATTCGATATTATCGCGTAGTGTAGACATGGCCTGAGAATAGCCTGACTGACTCATTGCTTTGTGCACTTGGTAAGTGTCCCCATGTGAGCCAAAGTGATGAGATAATTGATTAAGTACCAGGTGATGATTAACCAATCAACAAGTGGACTCAGCTCATGAGCTGAGGAGGGTTAAAAGGGAGACAGGAAGAGAGGGGTAGGCTGAAAGGGAAGCCCAGAGAAGCTCAGGATCTCAGGGAGATGAGAGCTTTCCCACCTTCTCCCCTGGGTCTGGGAGAAGGTAAAAGTCATATGCTGTAGGGAACAACCACTTGTTTAGCTTGTTGTAAATAACACACATGGTGTTGAACTTGCCACTGGAGCATGTGAGGATTGTGTACAACATGGAGTATAGTGTGAGGGAATCCTGCCCTGTGACAGGGAGTTGGAAGTTTTCTTGGTAGATCCATAACCCGATTCGCCCTCACCTATCTCTGCATGCGCATGAATATTTCACAGCTGACTCTGAAGCCTGGGCTCACGGTGCTGACACTGAATCTCAAGCATAAGCTTTCAGTTTGGTTATTGGACTGAACAGAACTGTGAGAACAGAATGGGTGTGTGTCTGAAAACCTTCTCTCTGAGGCTTACTTAATGGTGCTGGTCTAGTGCTCTTGGGTGATGCTCGCTTGGGGGAGGATTCAGGATGCGGGGCGACAGGTTGTACCGGCCGAGTCTGCTTGGCTGCCAGCTTCTTCAAACTCACTTGCCTCTTGTCAAACATTTCTTGCACGTCTTCTAGTTTTTGTAGAACTTTTTGGACATTGGCCTGTATGCAGAACAGATGTGGAGTAGATGTCATTCATGGCTGGACAGAACACTAGGGTGGGATCCTTGTACCCAAACCTCAGACTAACAGCATTAGGCAGTAGCTCACTCTGTCTTAGAATAGTGCAGCAGCTGCTCTCTGCAGGCACTCTACTCCCACTGAGTACCTCCCTCTGCACAATCCCTGACCCAGGCTTCGGGGTGCTATCCCAAAGGGAATCCTTGTGTGAGTAAGGACCATAGGCAGCAACTTTTCATGGCACCAGTGGGTGCTTAACCCCTCCCACCCCATGGTCCCGCCCCACCTCCACCCC
>NC_133776.1:9494869-9525817 GCF_003597395.2 Chelonoidis abingdonii | reverse complement strand
CAAAGGCCCCCCCAACTCCACCCCCTCCCTGCCCCACTGGATTCCTTCCCCAAAGCCCCATCCTGCCTCTTCCCTGAGCATGTCGCGTTCCACCTCCTCCCCCCTCCCTCCCAGAGCTTGCCACTGTGAAACAGCTGTTTCGCAGCAGGAAGCTCTGGGGGCTGGAGGGAGAAGTGGAACTGCAGGGCAGTCAGGGGAGGAGGCGAAGGCGGAGGTGAGCTGGGCCGGAGGGAGGGCGGGGAGGGGAGCTGCCTATGGGTGCAGAGGACCCACTAATTTTTCCCCATGGGTGCTCCAGCCCTGGAGCACCCACAGAGTTGGCGCCTATGGTAAGGACTACTCGTATGAGTAAAGGCCATTGCCCCAAGTGTCCACATTTGTGAATAGTTTGCTATCATAGATCTCCTTTCACATTTTCATCTGAACAGAAGCCAGGAGTAAATACAGTATGTGAAGTGTGTATTTTGACATTCACTGATGGTTTGTAGGAAGTTTAAATTGGCAGAGTAAAAATTCAACAAGCTTTACCTTTATTTCAGCGGTTAGAATCATGTTGAACTGGTTGTAGAATTCCTTAGGGTTAGACAACTGGTGTTCCTTAGCGGTTCCCAGGAATTTCTCTATGTCACACAGCGCAGTTTCAGCTCCTTCTTGTGACTGGCACTTGTCCACAGCTTGAGAAGCTAAGAGGTAGATTCCAGCGTCACACCATTGCCTGGCCTTTAGAAGAAAACAGCTATTAGGACGTTGTAATAATGGTACAGTCTGAGGCTTCAATGCTGCTGCTTCTTGCCCACTATTTGAACAGAAATAACACTCTTCAATACCACCCACGTGCCCATGCTGGTACAAGAGAGTCAAGGCTGGAAGCAGTTCTCAAGATGCATTGTGCATTAAAAATAAGGAGCTACAATGAAGTCTATGGGGCCAAATATGACCCAGTGTAACTCCACTGACTCACCACCGTGCTTCAATGGAGTTGCATGCCAACACAGAATGGGACTCACTGTATTGAATTTAGACAAAAGCAAGAAAGTCTGGTGTCTGTCATTCTATCATTAATCCACGTTGTTGTGCCTATTCACTGAGGGGTCTCAGGACAGTTCCTTCAGCAATCCACCTTCACAACAGGCTAGGCAGAGGATAAATTGACACTCAACTCTGATTCCCTCTTTACTGGTTTTAAAATATTGCACTATTGATGATGACTTCATTATTTTAAATAATTGAATGCCCTTCCATTTTTGGAAACAGAAGAACAACATTAAAAAATAGTTTCTTTTTTAGCTAGCTACCCCAAAACATGTCCGCGACACTGTTAACATAGCCAGGTGTCTCCTGTCAGAAAACCAACATCCTATCTTTACTGCTGCAAAAACACTAAGTTATTGTGCAAAAGAAAAGAAACTGCGCTGAGGCTTAAGTTGTGCACCAAGTTTCAAGCCAAATTGATTTTAAAGCAAGGGAGTCAAATGTTTGCATTATAAACTTGCTGCTTCAAGACAACAGCTAAACCTTCCTAGGCTGTTAAACTGTACACTTCCTTGAGACATCAGATTGTGTACCGGAACTCTGTCTGAGTAACTATACACTACACTGTGTTACTTGAAAAATACCTTGAAGCAACAAGACATACTCTTCTGTATGATAGAAACAACAAGGAGTCCGGTGGCACCTTAAAAACTAACAGGTTTATTTGGCCATAAACTTTTGTGGGTAAAAAACCTCACTTCTTCTGTACCATGAGTCACTGCGAGCTGAAACAACAAGGAGACATCTGTTAGTCTTTAAGGTGCCACCAAATTCCTTGTTGGTTTTGTGGATACAGACTAACATGGCTACCCCCGTTATTGGGAGCTGAGAAAGCCGGGCAGCTGGTAAGATCCAGTCCACAGCTTGTATGTAAAGTAGTAGAGAGAATAGCTATTTTTTCTTGATAGCAGTGATTTATGCTAATAGAGTAAATAACTGATACAGTGTAGATAGACTCTGCTGGCTGAGGGGTTTCCATTCACTTAGACCAAGTCATCCATGAAACAACAGATTGGATTTGACGAGCACAGTGTTTAATGGCCCGGTTCACTTCAGTTCCAAGAGATACTCTCACTCTGCAGGGCACATGTCTATGGCCGCACATGCTGTGATGCTTCAGCGCCTTCTTGTGCCTGGCACTTCTCCAGGGTGCATCTTGGCTTGCCACCCCACGTGGAGTTGGCTAAGGAATGCTAGAAGCTAAGTGCACTGAGCAGGAGACATCAACTAGGACAAGTTCCCAGCACAGACATCTGTAGCTTTTCCTCAGGAATCTCTTTCCAGATGAAGCCTAGATCTTCTTGTCGCAACCTCTTTTTCTGCATTCCCAATCACCAATAGCAATTTGTCCCATTAATAACCAGTAAATAATTTGCACATATACCTTTCACCTGCAGGCCTCAAAGCCCTTTACAAAGGCAGATAAGTACGGGACCCCAAAGTCACACAGGGGCAGAGCTGGACATGGAAGCCAGGTGTCCTGTCATGCAGCATTGTGGTCAGTCCATCTGACCACAGCTGTCCTCATCAAATGGAAACAGGAATATCCTTAAGTGTATTAACAGTGCCCGGTACCTAAGCCCAAATTTGCAAACAATCTCTACATTTACAGATCCATCCTGTGAGGCACTGATCATGTCCTGTGACATGCTGAGCACCCTTGCCTCCCATCATATTCTAGATGTAAAGAGCAGCAAGCCAGAATTCACTGTCACACCCAGTAACTTCAATGAGGTTGTTGGCCCAACATAGGAACTAAGAATAATCTGCCCAGATAATAAGGGTGGTTACAGTATTTGCTTCAAATGTCCCTTGGTACTAGCACAAGATGATTCATACGGGAGGCCAGAGGGTTTCATTAATGCTGTCTCACTTTGTTTAACATTCAGTTCAGATAAGTACCCATGAGTCCAGATAGATAACTGAATGTTATCTGAACCCCCCAAACCTCTTGGGTCTATAAAACCGGGCTAGGAATCTCACAAATAGGTTTTCTGGTAATTCTTGCCTCAAATCCGGCTGACAATACCACAAGATCGTCACTTCCTCATGGCATTTGAGCATTTCTGCTTTCCATTCCAGCCAGATCATGGAAGTGTAGAGGAACTTAGAAACAAAAGAATGTAACAGGAAGCGAACAGATCATTGGCAAGCCTCAATAGAGGCTTGGTCCATATTTTAGGTTTAGATGACTTCTTATTTTACCTCAAACCCTAGTTTCTAATCCTCCTAACTGTATAATTCAGGGAAACCACTGTTCTCTTTTATGCTAACCAGTCTCTCTTTCCCTTTCTGAGGCTGATACCGCAACTATTTTCCCGCAGCTGTGCATAGCAGCTGTTTGGGGGAAATAGTGAACATGCTTTTGTCTAACCCCAAATATGTGATCCTTTAATCCATTTTTTTTTCATTTAGCATTACTAGTGCTTTCCTACATGAAGACTTGCTTACCTTGTCTAACTGCTTATGCAGCTCAAGGGACTTTCCCAAAATATCATATTTCTTCTTGGTCTCATTGGTAAAGTCATCGCAGATACGCCTGAGTTCAACACATTTTGGCCTAATGGAGTCGACTGCATAATGGTTGTTTTGGATGAGCTGGTCTCCATGCAGAGCTAGTGACTGGGCCTTTTCCAAAGGTCCCTGTGCAAACAACAAGAAGAAATGAAAAACCATCACACCCTAGAGGATGAGCCTAGTCTAGGTGGCTCCTCTATAATTTCTGCTGGAGCCTAGAGCTGCAGGATGGATCATTCTTTTGGATGACACCTTGTATTGTTTCACACCTGCCTTGAAGTCTGACTTCATGATGTGTGAGGTTGGCGTATTTTAGTTGCCTTACAGATGTGTAGCTGACTCTGTAGACTAAATCCAGAAGTCAGTCTAAGGGACTGTCAGTTGGTGTAATTTATGCCATAGGCACCGACTTTCTAACGTGCCAGGATGTGCTCCGCCCAAGGCCCCCCCCCTCCACCCTTTCCCCCAAGGCCCGGCCCCACTCTGCCTTTTCCCACCACTACTCTGCCCTGCCCCACCTCTTACCACCTCCACTCCTGATCGGTGGGGCTGCCAACAGGTGAGAGGTGCTGGGGGGAAGAGAGGTGCTAATAGAGGAGCTGTCGGTGGGTGCTAAACACCCACCATTTTTTTCGGTGGGTGCTCCAGCCCTGGAGCACTCACAGAGTCCTCACTCTTCATTTATGCTTGCTTCTCCCTGCTCACTGTGTACACTACACCAATTTAGACTCAATGGGCTACGCTCAGAGGTGATGTTTAAGAGGTCCAAGTTATACATCAGTAAGTATGTGTGGTGTCTAAGCTGGTGTAAGAAATTACACAATGAGGAGAGTGGGAAGAAGGTGCAAGCTATGCCACTTTGGACTCATTTAGACTTCCATGGCAGAACCAGGAAGAAAATCTAAGCCTACTGGATCTCAGCTGTACACTTTAGACACAAGATCATCTTGTGCTTTTGCAGCTGTTCGTGTGAATTTGATGTTATTTAACTGATTCATTTCTTTGATGTTTCCTAATGACGGCAAACCTACTGCTCATCAAAGCTGCCTGATGGAGTTATAAGGCCAAAAGATCAGGAAAAGAAAGGTTGTTCAATGCATGCTGAATCCCTTGCTGGAAATAGCTGCTCAGGCAATACTGACTTCTAGTAAAACCATGTTTAAAGATGTCTAACTGGAGAGTCTTTCAAACTTTGCTCACTCTGTACTTTCAAGTTCCAAGGGATGAACCCAACCCAAAAAAGACGGTTACTCACCTTTGTAACTGTTGTTCTTCTTCGAGTGCTTGCTCATATCCATTCCAGTAGGTGTACGCGCCGTGCGTGCACGTTCGTCGGAAACTTTTACCCTAGCAACTCAAGCGGGCCGGCAGGTCGCCCCCTAGAGTGGCGCCGCTATGGCGGGTGATATATACCCCTGCCGGCCCGCCCGCTCCTCAGTTCCTTCTTACCGCCGTGTCGGTCGTTGGAACTGTGGAGCGCGGCATAGCTGACCTCCACATCCCTAGCTTCTCTTGTTCGAAGAAAAGAGTTACAAGGTAAAGTAACGCATGTTTTTCTGTCTTGACCGTGGCTTGCCTCATGATCCATCTCCAGTAGGTGATTCCCGAGCCTACCTAAGGCGAGTGGGGTTCGGAGATGAGCAGGGTCACCAAGGCGGCACATAGGCGCGATCAGAACCCATCGACAGGCCGCAACTCATACACTGCGCATCCTAGCTTGGACCAGGGCATAATGGCTAGTAGACAACTGTGCAACGGAGGACCAGGTCGGCCGCTACTGCGCAGATTATTGCCTGATGAGAACTCATGTCGAGGATAACGCTACCTGTATTGGTGATAGACTCTTCGCTCGGCACACCGACTGATTCCTGGTGCTCTGTATTCGATGTGCATTGACAGCCTACCATTCACGCCCCGAAGGGAGATGGGCGAGGTCCGTGGCCTGAAATACGCATGTTTTCCCTACTCCTTCTTCCTCCTTCTACTGATAGTTACGTTCTCCCTCCTCTCTCCTTCTTTCTCCTCTCTCCTCTTCCTTTATTCCTTCCTCTCTCTCTTCTCTTCTTAAAAGCTCTCTCTCTCTTCTCTTCCCTTCCCCACTAGCTGAGCAGGCTCAAGGGCTCCCTTCAGTCTCCTCGCAGAGGATTTCTCCTCCCCTGGTCAAGTCACCTGCATAAGAACATTTAACGACCTCGCCCATACTCCCTTCGGGGCGTGTAACTGCACACTCTACCAAAGCCCCAGGCATTCGCGTCGGTAGCGTTCCTCGCACGAGTTCTCAATCCAGGAAATCTGCAGGAGCGGCGGACCTGGTCCTCCGTGCACACGTTTACTAGCCATTAATGCCCCTGGTCCAGCAGTCCAGGGGATGATGCGGCCTCGGGTTCTGCTGTGTTTGCGCACTGTGACCTCTCATCTGCCGACCCCACCGCCTTAGGTAAGGCTTTGGGAAATCACCTACCTGAAAATGGATATGAGCAAGCACTCGAAGAAGAAAAACATGGTTACTTACCTTGTACTTCTTGTTTCTTCGGAGATGTGTGCTCAATATCCATTCCCACACCGCGCCTCCTTCCCCATGTTCGGAGTAGCCGGCAAGAAGGAATTGAGGAGCGGGCGGAGACAGGCAGGGTATATATCCGCCGCCTCATTGCCTCATTGGCGCCACATCTAGGGGGACTGCGCTGCCCGGCTTGGTTGCTGGGTAAACGGTTCACGCCCTATCCATGTCCGTCCGACACGAACGGTGTCAGGACCGCGGCAGCGTACAGCCTACTGGAATGATATTAACATCTCGTAGAACAAGCGTTACAGGTAAGCACCACCTTTAACCATGTTTTTTTCGAGATGATCAGTGCTAGTTGTGTTGCTCCATATCCCATTCGTCTAGGTCGTCGCTGTTAACTCGTTGCGCCGCGTGCGCCCCCAATAGATTCGTTATCGGCAAGTCCATGGATTTTTCTCTTTATACGTCCTTTTAGCACACTCGGTGGGTCTCGGCTGGGCAACCCCCTGGTAGTGGCGCCGCTATGGCCGCCGGATATATACCCCTGCCGACCCACCCAGCCCTTCAGTTCCTTCTTGCCGGGGCTACTCCGACAGTTAGGGAAGGAGGGTGGGTTGGAATGGATATGAGGCAAACACATCTCGAAGAACAACAGTTACAAAGGGCTGAGTAACCGTCTTTCTTCTTCGAGTTTTTTTTCTTGCTTGCATATCATTCCAGGTTTAGGTGATTCCCAAGCCTTATGTTAGGCGCGGTGGGGTCGGAGTGAAATGTGGTGCAGAAATGTAAAAACTGCTGAGCCCGAGGCCTGCAGCAATCCCTTGACTGTTGAACCAGAGCATAATGCGAAAGCAAAGGTAAATGGACTGAGGACCAGGAGCTGTGCTACAGATCTCTTGTGGATAGGAACACGAGTCAGCAAGGCAGCAGATGAAGCTGAGCCCCTGGTAGAAGGCACGGTGATGATGGCTTGGGGAAATATGAGCCAAATCATAACAAGTGCGGATGCACGCATCACCACCCAAGATGAGATCCTCTGAGAGGAAACAACGTAGGCCTATCCTTTTGTCTGCTACACGGTCGACAGAGTTGGGCGTTTTACGAAATGGTTTTGTCCACTCAATATAAATGCGAGCGCTCTACGAACGTCCAGAGAGTGCAATTGTTGCTCCCATTGCGTTGAAGTGTGGGTAACATGAAAGGCCGAAACCACCTTAGGAGGAAAGACATGTGTCTAACGGCGGAACCTTCTTTGGGAACATAAGTGTACAGCGGAACCACCGTAAAGCTGAGCTCGGAGACTCGTCTGGCTTGATATAATGGCTACAAGGAAAGCTGTCTTCCAAGACAGGTATAGCAGCGAGCGTGTCGCTAACGGCTGAATGGAGACATAAGTCTGGTTAAAACCAGGTTGAGGTCCCAGGTGGGCTGGGTGGGCGTACTTGAGGGTATAAGCACTCCAAAGCCCGGTGAGGAACCTCGAACCATAGAGTGTAAGAACACAGAACGCCACCTTAGCCTGGGTGGAAGGTAGAGATGGCTGCCAAGTGTACCTCAGCATGATGAATACCGCTAGGCCCTGCTGTTTTAGGCCAGGGTAGTCCAAAATAGAGGAATCGAGACCTCAGCAGGAGTAAGATTAAGCGTTTCGCACCCTGTAGGAGAAACGCTTCCACTGGCCAGGTACGTTGACCAGGTGGAAGGCTTGCTGCTACCCCACCCCCGTTTTAGGTGCCACGCAGCAGCCACACCGTGAGGTGAAGAGACTGCAGTCCGGGTGGCGGGTGGTGAAGCCTGCCGTGGTCCTGAGTTATGAGGGCTGGGTGGAGTGGCAGGGTAATTGGGTTGGCTATCGAGAGGTTGAGCAACGTACTGTATCAGTGCTGCCTGGATGATCATAATGATGTCCGTTCTTCCCCTGCAGAGTTTCAGCAGGACCCTATGAATCAGCGGGAACGGTGGGAAGGCATAAAGGAGTTGGCCCTTCCACGGCATCAGAAAAGCGTCTGAGATCGATCCCGGGGAGAGACTTTGGAAGGAGCAGAACATCTGGCATGTCCTGTTCTCGCTGTAAGTGAACAGGTCTATGTGGGGAAAAATCCTCACTTCTGGAAAACAGAATGCATCACATCGGGGCAGATCGACCACTCGTGAGACAGGAAAGACCTGCTGAGTCAATGCGCCAAAGCGTTCCGAATGCCTGGGAGAAAGGACGCTACCAGATTTATCGAGTGGGCTATGCAAAAGTCCAGAGATGGATAGCCTCCTGACAAAAGGGGGAGGACCATGTCCCTCCCTGGTTGTTTATGTAGCACATGGCCGTTGTGTTGGCTGTAAACACTGAGACACCACGGCCTTGCAGCTGCTGCTGGAACCTCAGGCATGCCAGGCGGACTGCTCTCATTTTTGGACATTTATGTGGAATGCCAGCTCCTGAGAAGACCAAAGGCCTTAAGCTCGAAGGTGACTGAGGTGAGCACCCCAGCCGAGAGATGACGCGTCTGTCGTCAGGGACACTGAGGGCTGGGGCGGATGGAAGGGCATCCCTGCCCACACCAGGGAGGGAGTTAGCCACCATTCTAGGGAGCCTAGGGTGCTCGAGGGAATGGTGACTATCATGACCATTGGGTCCCTGTCTGGGTGGTACACCGAGTTGAGCCAAACTTGGAGAGGACGGAGGCGGAGTCTGGCATGTTTGGTTACAAACTTGCAGGCAGCCATGGGACCTAGGAGACAAGTGTGAGCCAATGTTATTGGGAAAGTCTCTGCAGACCCCGGGTGATTGTTGCCATCGCCTGAAACCGCGGCTGTGGTAAGCAGGCTCCGGCTAGATCGGAGTCCAGGATAGCTCCTATGAAGTCTAACCTCTGCGTGGGAACCAGAGTGGATTTTTCTATAGTGATCATCAGGCCTAGATGTGTGAATAGGTCCTTGATGATGCTCACATGCTGAGTGATTTGTGTCTCGGAGTCTCCTCGGATAAGCCAATCGTCCAGATACGGAAAAACACATATCCGACATCAGCGGAGGTAGGCGGCGACTACGGCCATACACTTGGTTTATACCCGTGGGGCTGTAGAAAGGCCAAACAGCAGGACCGTAAACTGGAGGTGCTGATGGTTGGCTAGAAAGCAGAGGTATCTCCTGTACAGAGGGAAGATGGCGACGTGAAAGTACCCGTCCTTCATATCGAGGGCGGCATACCAGTCTCCAGGATCCAAGCAGGGATACCATGCGGAACTTCAACCTTATCATAAACTGGTTGAGTCCTCATAGGTCTAGGATAGGTCTGAGACCTCCGTTCGACTTGGGGATTAGGGAATAACAGGAGTAAAACACCTTGCCCCTTTCATCCATCCGCATCTGCACCTCTTGTAAGAGGAATTGCTCGTGAGAGGGGTCCTGAAGAGGGACAGGGTTGGAACAAATTGGAGGTGGTGTCCATACTCCACTGTGCGGAGGACCCAGCGATTTGAAGTTAACTGGGACCATGCCAGGAGGAAGTAGGAGTGGGATCCCAGCCTGTAACTGGTACGCCGCCCTCGGGCACACCTTCGAAAGTTCATCTTTGGTCCCAGTAGTGGTTGCGAGGGACCTTGATCTTGGCCCTCTTGGGGTCCTGACGGTCGTCTGTGACCACCTCGGCCGCGCCGCCTGCCAAAGTCCTGACTCTGGCTAGGCACAGAGTACGGCGGTGTGGCTGGGGACGGAAAGGCCTGCGTTTGGTCACCGGCGTATGCACGATGAGAGAGCGCATTAGGACCCTGTTGTCCTTCAGGCTTTGCTGCCTGGGGCAGTCTTTGCCACGAAGAGGCTTTTACCATCAAATGGTAAGTCCTGAATGGTATACTGCAGCTCCGGCGGGAGGTTTGAAACCTGAAGCCATGAGATGCGCCTCATGGCAACACCCAAGGCCAGAGTCCTGGCTGCTGAGTCTGCTGCATCCAATGAGGCCTGGAGGGAAGTTCTGGCCACCTTTTTCCCTTCTTCCAAGAGGGCAGCGAACTCTTGGCGGGAGTCTTGAGGGAGAAGCTCCACAAACTTACCCACCGCCACCCAGGTGTTATAATTATAGCGGTTAAGCAAGGCTTGTTGATTTGCCACCCAGAGCTGTAAGGCCCCTGCAGAGTATACCTTGCGGCTGAGTAGGTTCATTCGCCTAGCCTCCTTTGATTTCGGGGCTGGTGCCTGCTGGCCATGCCGTTCCGTCTCTTTAACGGACTGAACGACTAGTGAGCAGGGAGGAGGATGGAGATACAAGTAGTCGTACCCTTTAGAGGGCATCATATATTTACGCTCGACTCCCCTGGCCGCAGGAGAGATAGAGGATGGGGACTGACATATAGTATTGGCATTCGCCTGGATGGTCCGAATAAACGGGTAGGGCCCCTCTAGCGGGGCATCCAGCGATAGAATGTCCACTACCAGGTCCTCTACCTTCGAGACCTCCATATTGAGTGCTACCCTCCTTAGGAGGTCCTGATGGGCTCTCAGGTTGTTGGTGGGCACATAAGAGCCGTCCACGTGGGATGACACTGATGCGTGTCTGGATGGCCATGGAGGTGCTGAAAAGCCATAGGCAGAGTCTTTGTCTCTATCGGAACTTGACCAACTTGTAACCGGGGACCGGTGCCGGGAGGCGTACTGGTACCTGGAACGAGATCCGGACCTGCGACCAGAGCGGTGCCGGGAGGTCGACCGAGATCTCAAGGCTCGAGGTCGGGAGCAGCTACGGGAGCCACAGTGCCTGTAGCAGTGCCAGGAGCTGGAATGGTGCCGAGAGTAGTGGGTCGGCGAACAGGAGACCGACCGGTGCGGTGAGTGTGGCCGGTACCGAGGAGAACAGCACCGGGACTGCAAGTGGCGTCGGGAGCGAGAGTGCCAACAAGACCTGGAGCATCTGTGGGACTGTGATCATGAACGGTGCCGCTCTGTTGTGCCGACAGAGGATGGTCTTATCAAGGGAGGCTTGCCGAAAGACTGTATTACCCGCACCAGCGGTGCTCGGGGTTCAGGCAGCATCGACTCTGTCATGGCAATGAGATCCCTTGCCGTTGGGAATGTCTCCGGCGTGGAGGGAACAGAAAGCTCAACCACAGCGCGTACTGGGGAGCTGTCAGGCACCGGATTCGACGGCCCTCGTGGGACCGGGATCGATGGTGCTGACGTTGTCGGTGCCTCGGCAGGTGTCAGTGCCGGGCGATCCAACTTAGACAGTCTCTCTGGCTGTGGTGCAGTTGGCACAGAAGCAGCAGGAGCAGGGAGCTCAACCACAGCGCGTGCCGGGGAACTGTCAGGCACTGGATTCATCGGCCCTGTGGAACCGGAATCGACGGTGCTAACGTCATCAGTGCCTCTGCAGGTGTCGGTGCCGGGCAATCCGACTTAGATGAGCTCTCTGGCTGTGGTGCAGTTGGCACAGAAGCAGCAGGAGCAGGGAGCTCAACCACGGTGCGTGCCGGGGAGTGTCAGGCACTGGATTCGATGGCCCCATGGGACCGGAATCGATGGTGCCGACGTCATTGGTGCCTCTGCGGGTGTCAGTGCCGGGCAATCAGACTTAAACGAGCTCTCTGGCTGCGGTGCAGTTGGCACGGAAGCAGGAGTCGTCTTAGGCTTTCTCGACCTCGGAGAGAGGGAGTGGTGCCGAGTCGACTTCGGTGCCGGTAACGGCTGGTGCCGAGAAGCCTTGGCAGTACCAGCGCGGTCCAGTGCTGAGGAGGCGCTTCTGCCCACCGATCGACCAGCGCTCAGTGCCGAAGGCAGAGGGGTAAGTGAAAGTCCGCTCCATTTTGTTCTTGGCTTAAAAGCCTTGCAAATGGGGCACTTAGCTGTCAAGTGCGATTCCCCGAGGCGCTTCAAACAGGAGTCGTGCAGATCTCCTGTCGGCATCGGCTTGTGGCAGGCCGAGCCCAGTTTGAAACCCGGTGAGCCGGGCATGGACTCCGGCACCAGGTGCGGGGAAGGGGCTACTCCCCGAACCCCGCTAACTATAACTAAATTAACTATGCTAGTAAAGAAAAACGTATAACTATATATATAAATATAAAAGGATTAACTATATACACGATAACAAACGAGAACTACGAGTAGCTAGGGAGGTGGAGGTCAGCTAAGCCGCACTCCACTGTTCCAACGACCGACACGGGCGGTAAGAAGGAACTGAAAGGTGGCCGGGTCGGCTGGGGTATATATCCGGCGCCATAGCGGTGCCACTCCAGGGGGTGCCCAGCCGACCCACCGAGTGTTGCTAGGGTAAAAATCTTCCGACGAACATGCACGCGGCGTGCACACACCTAACTGGAATGGATATGAGCAAGCACTCGAAGAAGAACCTCAGCTCCAAACCCTCCTGAGCTTTATTGGGGTTTGAATTCCAAAAGCAGATTTTGCAAGGGGCCTCTATATTTATCATGGACCAAATCAAACTGCCAGATCTTAACACCCTAGGAGGCTGGACTAGTCGACACCTGGATCCGAACTTTAAAAGGCTGAGCTCATGACATATTCCTTTGTAAACATGCCTACGCAGTAGTATGTAAGTGCATTTTCTGGTGGTGTCGCACAGAACAGTAAGTGTGGTGTATGGACAAAGTGACTAATAGTAGCAATCTACAATAACTGAACTATAAAGTCCAGTAAAGTGCAAACCTGTCCTTTCTCTTCCAGTTGTTTCCGTTCCTTTAGGAGGTGCTCCACTCGAGTCACGCTGTCCCCAATATCTGTGAAACCAGCCTGCGCGTCCATCAGATTATCCAGTTCCAGTTTTACCTACAAGAAACACAAATAGCCTCATTTTATAACAAATCCACAGCCCCCTAGGACTTTATAGCTATCACTATGCTGTACGCCATGGGCACTCAGAACGTCATGGTGACAGCAGTGATAGAACTCAATCCTCCTGCTCCACAAGTGCCAGCCCCTGTCAGGGAAAAAATTCACGAGTTGTCCTTAGGATTTATGGGGCCTTTTGCAGTATTATTAAACTAATGCCCCTATGCCCGAAAGCAGCCTGGGCTCACATATGTATTTTAGGTAACAGGAGTCTTTTGAAGGATTTATTTAAAAAAACGGTATGTCTGAAGATCCAAGCATTTAAGGCTAAAGATGAATACTCGAATCTAAAAATCTATGCAACGATTTTTAAAGAGGTGATTTTATAATATTCAGCAACACACTAATGAAATATTTTTAAAGCAAATTTTAAACTGAGGTCCTGTAGATTAACATGTTCCGAGTAAATATTACAGTAATACACAACTGTTTTTATCAGTAAAATCAGAAACTGAGGGCTTGTCTACACTGCCAAGTTGTCAACAAAATTTTTGTCTTTCCCGGGTACTTAAAGAAGCCCCCCCGTGAAAGACAAAAGTTTTGCCAAAGCAAGTGGCAGTGTGAATGTGGCTTTTTCGGCAGGAGTGCTCTTGTGCCAACAAAGCTAATGCCACTCGTGAGGTTGGAAGTATTTTGTTGGCAAAAGTGCCGACAAAGTACCGAAAAGGAGCGTTTACACATGCTGACTTTTAGCGACAAGTCTATTTTTAAGAAATAAGCAAAAATACCTCTCTGAAATCATGTTCAAAGTGTCTTAGCTGAAGGCACTGTTCCAGTTTTAGGTGATGTTTGGACCAAAATTGATCAAAAGCCTTTTCTGTTTCATCCAACTGAGCCAATAACCTGTTAAGAAATTAATTGGAGAGTGAAAATCACTTGATATTTATGAGTGTGTTGTTGTTTAGTTAGTTAGTTATGCAGAGAAGGTGAAATTCAGCCAGGTGTTTGGGGATTACAGAAGGTGTCTCCAAAGCAGAGCAGACAGACTCTTCACCACACATATGAGGCAGAGCTGGGCTTCATGCTGATTCTGGAGAAGCAATGTGGAACAGAGTTTTACAGTGGGCTAGAGGAGGAGGGGACCAATGAGTCTGTGACTACATGGATCCAGTGGCCACAAACCCTTAGGTAGGGGATGCACCAGGGCTGCAGTCCCTCTTGCTGGGCTAGAGTACCAGGCAGCTGCAGAACTATTCCATGCACAGCGTGTGGCCACGGGGGTGAATTCTCTCTCCCTCCCAGTTTCCACTTAGTTCTTCAACAAAGTTAATTTATTCCACCTTTGTGCAAGATGTGTAAATTTCACTCATTCACTTAACAAAATGTTTGAAGTAGGGGCCTCTCGCTTGTCATTCCAGATTGCTCCATCAAGCCCAGTATCTTACCTCTGGCAGTGAACTGTTCCTAGGGCAAGTACTGTAGGTTAACATAGCTGGTCAACTGTGCAATACTGTAGGAGGGGCGTGGTGTGAAAAACGTCCTTCCCCTGATGCAACCAACTGATGCTCTAAGCATGCAATTTGCCCCCTATTTTAGCATCAAACTTGGACTAGTAGTAATGTGCTCTGCTTATATATTGGTGTTCTTTTGGCTTTTGCATCAAGTGCCTGTAATTTTCAAAGGTTGGGTGTTGACCACACTAACAACTTGAGAGGTGAGCAGAAGTCAATGGAAAATTCCCTAACCATCTTTTGCCCACAGCCCAGCATAAGCCAGTTGTTTAAAGGTCACCCTAAAGGAGACTTCAAACAATAATCCCTGACACTGAGGCAGAACACCTACAAACCAAGGTACAAAGAGCTTATACAGATCCACTGGCAAGCCGGCAAGCCAGTAGGCGGGAGTTTTGCCAGAAGCTTCAGTGGAAACCAAGATTTGTCCCTATGTATTTAATGTAACCTGAAGGATAACCTGAAATGCAAGGAAACATGTTCTATGCACTGTTCTACCCACTCTCAGAAGGAATGCTGGCTATACGGCACACTTTGACTCTACGGTATGGCTCGCTCTCTCCGAACACAATCCCTCAGCTGCAGAGAAACCTAGGCATAACTGACATTTCACAGCACTTGCTAATTTCCAGGGCCGTCCCAGACAACGCTGCTTCACCCCAATTGGGACAAGCTGAAGTGTCTGCATGAAGTTTAGTGCTTTACTTCCACTGCAGCACAGTGTGCATTACAAGCTGCTGAACAGTGACTGTCAGCTCCATGACACTAAACAGAGCCCTTTGGGGGGAACAGGGAGGACAGATCCATCTTGACTGAAGCTGTGGATGAGGCGCATTTCAGATTCTTCCATACCCCTTGTGATGCTGCATAGAAGGGAACGTGACCGTCTACCCTAAGATGGTCACCGCTGTTGTAAAACTGTGGTAAATCTTGGACAAAGTATGCCTTGTAAGATATCATTGGAAAAGTTGTAATCCGCTAAGTATTGTTATCCTGTTTAGATGTGTGTATCATCATTTTACGTGACGTTATGAAATTTTGCTGCGTGTTTGTAACTCAAACTTGTGGTGAGTCTGGGAAACACCCCCAGGTTAGCCCTTCAGGAATAACAAAAGGAGCTGTGAATGGGAGCCTCTGCATGTCAATTCAGAGACAGCGTAAGCAGTAGGTAGCATGCAAAAGGTGCAAATAAAATTTGCAATTCATTGAAGAACTGGTGGCCCAGCATGTACATCATGAAGTTGCTTAACTCCATAACGCAGTCAGGACTTTTCCAGGACAGGGGTCAAGATATAAAAGACAAGAACAAAAAAGTTGCCCCCCTACATCTTTCCCCCGACATCTCTGGACTGATGAACTTTGACAAAATTTTGAACAAAGGATTGAGGTCCCCAATACTATTTTGGCAAATCCAGAGAATAAAAATCTACCAGATATAACAGCCCTGTTAGCATTTTGGATTTACAAGCTTTAATTCACCTGTAATGTAACTTAGCAGCTTTAAACCTCTGCATAACTGTCATTTATTTTCTTAGCTAATAAACCTGAGTTAGTTACTGAAGTAATTGGCTGGCAGCGTTGTCTTTGGTGAGATCCTGAGCATCTGGTGACCTGGGGTGAGTGACCGATCCTTTGGGATTGGAAGAACCTAATGTGTGGTGATTTTTGGTTTTAATAACCTGTCACCACTGAAGTTCAGTTTATCTGTGTGATAATATAGGCTGGAGGGCCTAAGGGAACTGCCGATGGCTTCCCCGGTGAGCTATATTGTAGTCCAGAAACACGTTTGTTGCTGGCTTGGTTAAATCTAAGTATAGAATATACCACCAGTTTGGGAGTGTCTGCCCAGGTTGGGCAGTCTGACCTGAGATGGCTCTCTCAGCTGGGACCCATTCCAGACACCGGTGACATCTCTGTTTAAGGGGAGTTCCTCCATCCACTGACACACACATACACATTCTGTTTTAACATGCACACAGGAATGCCCCACTCCCACCTGGATTAGGAGAGTGTGTGCGTGGGCGGGACAGGGAGAGCAAGATTGCACGTCAAGCCTTGGGCCTTGTAGTCAATAACTTCACCAAACAGAACTGAGGAGGCTCAAGGTTTCTTTGAACTGGCCCTGTTAGTTTCACCAGTTAATGGCTCCTACCTAGACCTTCCTCACACCAAACATGCAGTAGCATATTCCTAAAAACTCGCTGTGAATTAATGATTAAAAAAAACAACTACCTACAAAGACTTATTCAAATTAGGATTCAAATCACATTTGCATGTTTCAGGGGGTCAGTTAGTAACCTGGAGGATGTAATCCCAATTCACCAACCTTTCCACCGTCGCTACATTTTCTAGCTCGTCTGGACTGAGTTTGCTAGTGGAGCTCCGCGTGACTGGCTCTCTAATACACGTCAGTAGCGTGGCCCCCTGCTTCACAGCTAGTTTCAGCTCATCCTGGAGAGAGACAAGCAAACAAACGCACCAGTTCAAATAAGGTTTTACCAAATCCCAGGTTAAGTTGTTGTCTTTCTCTCTCAAAGGAGAAGTACTGCCATTGCAAATGGAGGGTATTTCTGTAGGAATTGAACATTGGAACAAATCAGGGATGCTTGACGAGGAAGCTGCATTTAGTGACCAGCCTAGAAACGAAGAGACGCAACCTGACGTGACAAGTGACAATAATGATTTTGGTGTCTCTTGAGGGACAGAATAATTCTGGAGTTTTCTGGGATTGTGACTGGCCAAAATGCTCCTTCTGTCACAGAGTTGAAGGCTAGAAGGGATCACTACCTCATCTTGTCTATATATAACACAGGGCACTAACACCCCCCAGAACCCAGGCGCTAATCCCAACCATCAGAATTAGACCAAAGTATTGCAGAGCATGGGAGACTAGATTATTCTGTGCCATAGGTAGAGAATAGATGGGACTGAGGTGCACCACTGCTCAAGACGCCCACGATGGCAGGAAAATGATTAAATGAGCTATACTCAGATAATCCTGGCAAGTGACCCATGCTGCAGAGAAAGGTGCAACCCCCCAAGATCACTTGACAATCTGTCCTGGGGAAAAATTCCTTCCTAACCTCACATATGGCAACCATGAGATCAGTTACGATTGCTAACCTTGCCCATCTATATTCTGTTGTTATCCCCAGTAATCAACAAGTGTCACCTTCCTTTACACAAATTATTTTGTCCATTTATAAACAGTTAAGCAGTTACAAAATACCAAGAATAGACTCCCAATAATTTAGGAAATCAAATGCTGGGCTCAATTTACCAAAAAAAGGGCCCTACCACAAGTGGGCCCACTCACAAAAATGTGATCTCTGTTAAAAATTCTCCACAAAAAGGCAGCCTGGGACTTAGAGACCGACATTCGATTCTCTGCTTCACTATAGACTTTCTGTGTGACCCTGGGGAAGTCACGGTGTCTCTGTGCCTCTGTTCCCTATCTGTAGAACGGGATAATAGTACTGCCATGGATGGATAAAAATCAATGATTTTTTTTTAATTAAAAAAATTGGATTTTTTTTAATTTAAATCAGATTTTTTGATAAAATGCTTTTTGAGGAAAAAACCTATCTAAAGATCGTTTTTAATTAAAATAGTTTTAATTAAGATACAGCTCAAGATATTTCATCATGGAATAGGGATTACAAATTCTAATTCTATAGTATGAGACAATATATTCATGTCATGTTTAAGAAAAGTTTTGTAAACGAACAAACAGGAAAGTGAAGGTGAAGATGACTGAGTTAGCCGAAGAAGCAAGTATTTTCAATTTCTCATGTTGACCTGGCTGACATAGTCAATTTAATTTTTTTTTTAATATTTCATTTAACTATTTTAGTTAAAACCAATTTTAACAAAAACAAAATGGATTTTAAAAAACTCCGAATGTTTAACTACATTCAAAAATTCATATGCTTGTTTTCTTAGAACATTATGTTTACCGTTGAAGAAAAAGAATCCAGAATACACAACGTTGTTGTTTTAGTTAAATAAAACAATTTAAATGTCTGTTTGGTGGTGATCTCCTCCTAATACAGCATGGCAAGAAAATCCTCCAAATATTAATGATTAACCTGTTGAACTGGAGATATTTATGAAGTCATTGGGAGGTGAACTATCTGCTTCAGTTACATTTGATAAACGAAATAACCAAATAATCATTTCTGATACAGCTGTACAACTAATCTGAAAACTTTTCAAAATAAATCACTTTGAAAATGTATAGTGTGTACCTTCTAAAAATGAAACCTACATCTATCTGTGTATGAGTTGTGAAGAATATGTATTAAGGTTATAACAACCAACAAGAATGCACTTTTCCATAGAAATCCATGATTAAATCAAGTCTTCCTGACTCGTGATTTAAATCAAATCCACTCTGAGCACCGCCCTAACCTAATAGGCGGTTTGTGAGGATAAACACATTAAAGATTGTAAGGTGCTCAGATACTGTGGTAATTGCGGCCAAATAAGTACCTAGGGTGGATGGTAAGTAGAGGCACCAAGTGAGTAGTTGTTTAAAGTTTGTTTTGACCAGAGATTAAAAGGAGATTGATTTGGTATCACCGGTGGCTTTGTGCAATTTGCGGCTGTGGCTGGGTTTGAATTCTAGTGTGCTCCTTTTGTGTGGCATGGCACAGTAAGGAACTACAGCATAAAATTGCTCTGAAATGCATTTTAAAGTCTTGTGAGGATTTCCGTGAAATAGTCTTTGCTACATTTGCATAAGTTTTTGTCTCACTGGGCTTCATTCTCACTCTCAGGCTGAGCTGGGCTGCACAAAGGAAAGTCGCCTTCATTTTAAATCGCTGGAGGTGGCGGACGCTGTAGTCAATGCTAACTGAACAGAGCAGGAGTGAGCTGATGCAATAGCTATTTGAGAAAACTAGAGGGAGCTCAGGGAAGGAGTCTAGGAAGAGGGAACAGCAAGGTGGCCTAGAGCTGTTTCATCTATTTTTGCGAATTAATAAAAAAATCGATTTCATTTTAGTGCTTCCCTCCTTCAGACAAAATTTTAATAATAGATCTTCCTCCTCCGGCTATGTATATGAATTAGTTTCGTTGACGCAATCTGCCTCGGCTTTCTGCAGCAAAGCTCCTGAGACACTGAGTTACCTTACGTGGCATGCTCCCATCTTTAATTAGCCCCAGAATAAGGGCCTGATCCAAATCCCACTGAAATCAGTGGAAGTTTTTCCACTGACTTCACTGGGCTGTGAATCAGGCCCTATGCTTTCATGGGGGTTGCCCCCTTTCTAATGGCTGGTAACTGGACCCTCGAGGCTCCAACCCTGCCCTGCCTCTTCCACCAAGGCCCTACCCTTCTCTGCCTCTTCCCCTAGGCCCCGCCCCCTTCTCCACCTCTTCCTCCCAAGGCCCCACCCCTGCACACCGCGAGCTGCATGAGCAGCCTGGCCCTAGAGATGGCGGTGGCAGCTGCTGCGCTGTCCCCTTCCTTCCACTTAGGGTTGCCACCTTTTCAAAAGATAAAAAAAATTCCAACAACCAGACATCAGGGCTTTTCAAATGGCACCCGGATACACCAGCCAAAACCCTGACTGTCCGGGTGACAACCCTAGCTTTCATTAATCTAGTCCATTCTGACTTCAGGACTGATTTCCGAATGCGGTGCTTCCAAGGCTGCCAAGAGAAGAGGGTGCTGTCTTCTATTTAGCATCCTTCTAGTACAGTTACCTCTGCCAGAGCCATCTCAACAGCACATTGACTAATTAAGGTCTGCTCCTGCTTGTGCAGAAGTCAGTGCCAAAGCTCCCATTGATTTCAGTGGAGCACTGTCTGGCCCTACTACTGGTGGGAATTCTTGGGAATGCTGTTGTGTCGCAGCCAAAGGACAGAATAGATCCAGGCGAAAAAGAACAATATCCAGTCTCCTAATTTCAACTCTTCCTATTAACTAGTTTCTGTCTGTTCAATGCTTTGAAAAGCTAAAGCGCTGTCTAAATGTACATGCTATTATGAGCCCTCAGACAAACATGCAAGGGAAGGACAAAGAAAAACAGTGGCAAATATAGAATGAATTCAGTGGCAGGAGTGGAGTCAGTGATTTCTGCAGCTCTAGGTTTGCTGAATGGTAGGAGTGCTGGTGAGAGAGACTCCTGTTGATCCTATTCTATCAGTAACACTGCTTTGAAGTCAGCTGCATCTGCCCAAGAGTCTATCAGAAACTCCTGAAAGATGTGGTACTGGCAGTGCAGTGGATGCAACTGCAAAACCCGAAAGCACACAATGGACCTGTCCAACAGCTGAAAAAATCCACTCAGAATGCAGGAGCTGAAATGCAGAGAGAATGATTCTGTTCAACTCCAAGGAGAGAGAGGATTTTATTGAATTTTAAGGCATGCCCCAACCACACGTGTGGCCTGGAAGACCGGGATTTAGGTTCCCAAGAATTCCCACCAGCAAGTGGACATCATGGCTTGCTGTAAGAGTGCAATAGGTCTGCAATAACAGCCACACTCCTGTGGTTTTAACCTTTGTGCATTGATGTGCAGGGAAGGTGTTTCAACCCTTATTGATGCAACTGCAGCAACCATTCAGAAACATTCAAGTGCCATCCAATTCCCAATCTGCATCGCCCAGCTAAGCTTCAGGCTCAGCAGAGATGTAGCACTAGCATTTACAGCTGCAGCCTGCACTCGTCTGTGCTGAAAATGTTGTTCAAGGTACAACAGAACAAGAACAATTAGTAATATTCTATGCTTACGTATACGTGTTTTAAATCTACAGATCACGCACACATTACAAAGCCTCTAGGTGCATTCACAGCTTAGACCGCCTCAACACGCAGCAGCTTCAAGGATCCCAAAGCACTTTACAAACTATGGGTCAGATCGTGCCATATGCTGAAAGCCATCATTGCATGCTGAAGTCAATGGGTGTTGAAGGCACATGGGACTGTGTCCTTTATACACATAGCCCCACTGATATGCATCTACCCAGGGGATAGGACAGCAGCTGGTGTACTTCAGCTTATAAGGGAGAAGGGATATTTGGGGCCCAAGATACCAGGGAGAAAACCCTATTCTTAAGAAATCTACCATAGGATTTTTAGGGTATGTTTACACTGCAGTGTAAGCCCAGCAGTTGAACTCAGGCTCAGGCCTAGCCCCCCTTACATCCACCCATAAATCGCTCTAATACAAGGCTCAGACCCAGGGTCCCAGGACCCTACATGGGTGGAGGGTCTGAGCCTGAGTCAAGCTGGGACTCTGCGTTCAAGTCCTATTGGTTTGCAGTGCAGACACAACCCCCCTGGACTCATGCTCTGAGAGTCTGCCAAAAGCATCCCACAATCCCACAGGTCAACCTTTGTGCTCTGGACAGTCAATTTTTCCCACACAGCACCATGAACTAAGAGCTAGAGTGGCCACATATTGGGAGGAATTCTGGGATACAGGTGATTGGACTCGGGCTGCATAATGTACTGTAGATGCTGGAGCCCCAGGCTGGGACCCAGGGTTCAACAATTCCTAAGCTGGGGTTACAAATGAATATAGATGCTCACGCCCTAGGTTAACAAACCCAAGGTCTGCTCATCTGAGTTCTAACAACACTGGGCATATATTGCATGGTAGACATACCCTTTGCATGAGTACACCCAGCAAACAAGAGCTCGTTTTTTAAGTTCTCTTCTGGAACTCAAACGAACGCGCGCGCACATGCACACACACACAGAGTAAACTGCACACTTTATCCACCATAGAAGGTCTTGGATGACACTGCCAGGATGTGACTGTGTGTTTTGAGGGGCCTCATCTGTATCAGGCTTTTTTGGGGAATTCTCTGCCTCTGGCACTAGCCCTGGTGTTTACAACAATGGCAGTGCTGGAGTAGAGAAGCACTGGTGCTTTCTACCTCCACCTCATCTACATCTGCTCTGAGCTGCCAGGTTTTCTGAAAGAGATTAGCATAGCCAGGGAGCATAGGTATTTCATACCCGAGTCTTAGACCATTCCGCCATAACGTGGTAAGTGAGATTGTTAATGCCAGGCATTGCCGTCTGAAAGGAACGAGGCAAAACCGACTTTTAGAGCCAATCTACAGCACGAGGCAACACTCATACCCATTCTGCCTTCAACCAGCACAGGAAAAGTCAGTCCTCTACCAGGAAATCCCAAAAAGTCAGGACTCTTATTCTAGCACATCTATTGGCCAGCCTCTAGCATTAATTTAATGCCAGCTTCTGTAGCTTAGGTAATTACTAGTTATGTAGCAACTGGGAAAAAAAGAATGGAGCACTTTATCTTTCACTCCTCCCTGGAGCAAGCGAAGGCTGGATCAAAGCAGAGAGCAAACCTGCTGTTGGGAAATCCAACAAGGCACCCATGGGGCAGGGCTGTCACGCAGCATTACTCACCTTCAGCTTGTTGTGGTGCTCTGTGTGGGAGGAGAGGAGTTCCTCTGTGCACTGCACATCGTTGGGAAGCTCAGTCTCTGCCAGGTCCGTTCCAAAGGTCTGTAGCATCTGTGCTGTCGTTTTCACTGTCATGGCAAAGTTCTCAATGGCCTGGAACAGCAGCAGCATTATACAGAGTCACAAGCTGGTTACTTCGCAGTTCAATAGTATTTCTTAGTGTATGGTACCATGCCCTGAAGTGGTGAATGTAACATACTGGTAAAGGGTGTCACGTCTCCCTCTAGTGCAGGGGTTCTCAAAGTGTGGGCTGGGGCCCCAAAGTGGGTTGGGACCCCATTTTAATGGAGTTGCAAGGCTGGTGTTGGCCCTAGCAAGTCTGAAGCCAAAGCACGAGTCCCATCGCCCAGGCCTGAAGCCAAAGCCAAAGGCCCACCACCCAGGCTAAGGTTACATGCCCCCTGCCCAGGGCAGAAGTCCTTGGGCTGCAGCTTTGGTCCCCCACCCATGGCGCAGATCAGGTGGTGGGGTTCGGGCAGCTTCAGTCTTTGGTCCCCTCTCCTGAGGTTGGGTAGTAATTTTTGTTGTCAGAAGGGGGTCACAGTGCAATGACATTTGAGAACTGCTACTCTAGTGGATGGTCCACTATGGGATAACAGGTTAATACTGCTACTAGCTAATGGAGTTTGTCCTTTAGCTCAAGCTGTAGAGTTCAGTGCTGCAGATCCCAGGTGCAAGTCCTGCTGACAGCCCAGGCAGCACATCATCACATGAGGCAGATCAACAATTACAATCACCTCAATTTCCCTGCTGGGGAAATTCCCAGAGCTAATGTGACTTGCCCAAAGCCACAGGGTGTCGGTGTGGGAGCCAAGATTAGAATTTAAAGGATCCTGGCTCCCAGTCCTGTGTGAAGCCCACTAGAATATTCTGCAATGTTGAAAGCATTTATGTAAGGCCTTATCTAGGCTGAGGGGACACTGAAGTACTCAGCAAGGCCTTTTCCAGTTCATGTTTTTATACTCAGATCCTCACCGAGGGAGAATATCTGTCTACATCTCACGTATCAGGAGGTACAAATCCAGAATGCCCATCTGTACTTGAAGCAAAATTCCACAGTCATCCCCTTCCATTCCTCTGCCTATATTGCAACAGTCCCCAAACTTTTCATGGCCACGACTCCACCTTACCTCATCCACGCTCACACACCGCTGGGACTGGAAGCAGGGCTGGGGCTCCTGGGGGGGGGAGATGGGCATGAACAGGGGTAAGGGGGCTGAGGTTGGTGCCAGGGATGGGGTTGGGAGCGGAAGCCATTGGTTGGGGGCCCTGGCTGAGGGTGGGATTGGGGCTGTGGCCAGAAGAGGAGCTGCAGATGGAGGCGAAGCTGGACTAGGTGATGCTCCCACTCTACGCTTTAGGGGCTAGCCCAGGCCCTGCAGAACTCCCTGAATGTTCCTCCATGCCCCCTTTGGGAACCACTGACATATCATTATTGAAAACTTAACACAATTTTGAGTATTGTTGCCTCTCCACCCCTGGAACGCTCCTACACAACTATTTCTCACAACCAAATCAAGAGTGATCAATTCTTTTCTTTTTTTAAGATGAAAGTAAGAGTTACGAAGGCTATGGAAAGAAGCAGGCGAACACTTCAAACCACTCACTCCCATACTAGTTTTTCAGGGTGAAATACTTTGATCAAACTCATCGGCTGTGACAAAAAGCTTTTTATCATGCATCAAGTAGCTGCATGAGATTTTTTTCTGCCTCCTGCAAGAACACTGCACTACTTTAGGCACAAGCAGAGGTTGCATTCCTTATAGCTTCTAGCAATTCCTACTTTGCTTTCTCTCTCCCAAATGTTTACACTCGGACCAAGCTAGTTAGACCGGTGCTCAGGAAGTTGTCAAGGCCAGTTATGCAATGCATAGATGGTGGTTGCTAGCTTGATTGCTGTAAGATTCCCTGCTCCGGTGAAGGCTGAAATTCTAGATTAACAACTATGCGAGCTGCATGCTATATGCTCAATGTAAAACAAATATTGGGACACAGTGTTAAAAAAGGGCCAGAGAAAAATTTTAA
Organism: Chelonoidis abingdonii; assembly: GCF_003597395.2. Classification (NCBI taxonomy): domain Eukaryota; kingdom Metazoa; phylum Chordata; order Testudines; family Testudinidae; genus Chelonoidis; species Chelonoidis abingdonii. Next base: position 9,501,003 of record NC_133776.1, on the reverse strand, counting down.
CCAATAAACTCTCCAAAACCCAGACACAGTATCTATACCACATACGGGCCCAGCTTAGCATCTTCTGTTCCTAATACACAATACAGACTTTCCTTTAGCTAAGTTTTTTTTAAACTGAATGACATTGCAAGTTTGTGACCATTTGCAAAGCCCACAAATAATCCACATTTCATCCTCTCTGGAAGGGACAACAACTTCTTGTCCTTCGTAAAGGTATCTCTTCAGTACCGTTGAGACTCGGGGCCTGTTTCGCTTCTTTCTTAAGGTGAAATCCTAGTTCCACTGATATCAGTGATAAAACTCGCGTTGACTTCAGTGGGGCCAGGAGGATCTCATTCTTACACTTGTGCATAGGGGCCAACACCATGGGTACACTGGGGCTGGAGCACCCATGGAGAAAAAAAAGTGGGTGCTGAGCACCCACCGGGAGCCCCCCCGATTCATCTGTTTTCCCTCCCACCCAGCGCTTCCTGCCCACTGCGGATCAGCTGTTCAGCAGTCTGCAGGAGGCACTGTGGGGTAGGGGGCGGGACGGGGCGGAGCAGAGGCAGGATGAGGAATTGGGGGAAGGCGTGGAATAGGGGTGGGGCCTGGGGCGGAGCAGGGGTCCAGCATCCCCTAGCAACTCAAAGACAGCACCTATGCACTGGTGTAAGGCAGAAGTGACTCCAATGAAGTCAGTGAAGATGCAAAGGTTGGGTGCCAGGATGACAACTTGTCTACACAAGGAAGTTATTCCAGAATAACTAGGATATGAATTTAAGGTGCAGAATAGCTATTCTGGTCAATTTCCCCACATAGACAAACCCATAAGAGAATGGAAAATCAGACCCTGGGTCTGTATGGCTAGAAAACAAGATCATCATGACTTCAAGGGGAGGGGGAAAAGCTCAGCTTTATGAGGGCAGTAAAACGCACACTATGTCGGACGGGAATTTAGCAAACCTAGTACCTTTTCTCAGCACGGAGGTGTGACACAGAGGCCCACTGGGGGATCGCTACTTGGTCAGCAACTCTTTTCAGGCCTGACATGCTCACTACACCTAACACACTGTTGTCATGATATTTATCCAAAAAGTGGCATCACTGGAAAACTAATAACTCAACAATTATTAACACTGTTATATGATGTACGTATGGCAAATCCACGAAGGATTTGTTATGCTGGAAAGATGGGACCAAAATGTGCTTAAACCAGCCATGTCCAGAAGAGTTGATAAGTAGTTTTTCTCCAGAGAAAGGAGAGAGGCCAACACCTCAAGCCATGTGTGTCCAAATTCAATGGGCTATTCATTTGTGTGGGTTGCAGGAACAGATCATTTGCATTGTAAAAATCACCACTGGGGGAGTAGACTGCATGGAGTCTACACCAGACAGCACGGTGACCACACCCAGCAGAGAAAAGGAGCCTTGTCTTGGCTGCCTTTTCACAGACTACATTTCAAAGGTTTACTGGACTTAAAAAAAGAAAGGGGAGAGAACCCCACAGTTATCCATTACTGGGCATATACAAGAGGCCAGAGCTCTTCTACATCTGAAAAAAGGGGATCCTTCAACCCAGGGATTGAAGTCTCTGGGAACTGAATATAGGTGAGAAAGCTGCTCAGGTAAAGACTGTAACTTGCTGAAATTAAGTTCCAGTCACAGAAGTGGATTTTTTACCCACGAAAGCTTATGCCCAAATACATCTGTTAGTCTTTAAGGTGCCACCTGACTCCTCGTTGTTTTTGTGGACACAGTCTAACACGGCTATGCCTCTGATACTTAGTCACAGAAGTGTGTTTTTGCTTTTGTTTGTAACCATTTCTCTTTTTATCTCTTGAACCTGAACTTGCTTTTTTTAACTGAATAAACTTGTTTTATGTTTTATTTAAACCAACCGAGTGCTTTGACTGCACTGAAGTGATTGTTAACGCCAGTCAAGATAACAAGCTGCGATGTCTGTCTCTTTAAAGCAGAAGCAAATGTAATTGCTTCTGCACATGTCCCAGGAGACAGCTGGACACTGCAGGGAGACAGATTTGGAGAAATTCAGGATGGGGGAGTGTTGGAGTCACTGTGCAAACAGTAGCTGGGCTGTGGAAGCTAGGATATGATCTGTACGCTTGTCTGCTGGCTGTTCACGTCTAGGTTGTGAGCCACAGCTGCACAGCCCTGAAGACACTCAGAGCTCCAGGGCAAGCAGTGACACAATCCTTTACTGGTCTGTGCTGAACCCCAGAACTTCACAGCAGGGGACATGAAAGTCCCATACAAAAGCAAGAGGCATGAAGCAATGAGGAAGTCAGTCCCTGTGAGAAAACTATGCCCTTCGCGATGTGATTTGTCATAAGGAACTAGCCAGAAATATTCAGAGACATTTCTTCTGAGAGTTTTAAGCCTGCATTGGTGATCAATAACAGAGTTCGGCCAAAACCAACCACTGAGCTCAGAACACTTCCTGACTTAGGGCTTAGTTCCACACATCCCCAGAGATCCCAATCCTACAGGCAGATCTGCCCAGATGGACCTCGGTACTGCTCACAGCCCCAGTGAAATCAATCCCTTTCCAGATCAGGGCCCAGCTTTGTATCTTGCTCCTTTCTGAATAAGATGATGAACCAATACCTTGGTTCTTAACAGTCCTGAATTTGAGATAAGGTCTTTGCAGCTGCCATCCTTTCCTAAACAATAACATATTCATGTGTATGGATGATTAGCCACTGGAATACATTAATCAACCCAAGAGGGGGGATTAAACATCCAAGCAAGTAACAAGTTCTTTCAAGGTCAATAGAAGAATAAAGTCTTTATTTGTGCCTTCCAGCTGAAATTATTATTGCCATACTGTTCTTGGGTCATTGAAGAAATCAGACCCACTCTGTCATGCATTTTTACATAATGAAGAAATGAAAACAAAGGAAAATATACTCCTAGGGGAATTCTGTGTCATTGCACATGCGCAGAGTTCATCGCCTCAACAGATTTCTTTGCTTCCCCGCAGAAAAATGACTTATGATGGGGAAGTAAAGGGAAGCCGCAAGAGCGATCACGCGCCCCTCCCTAGCAGTGCAGGCAGATTGGTTTGGGCACCTGGAGCAGCTGGTAGAGACATAAATCACTGCCGGAGTAGGGAGGGTGGGCAGTCCCTCTCACTCACTATTGTGGTATGCTCATGCTCAGCGTGGAGGGGCTTGGCTTTGGGGTGTTTCTGAGGAGGTAGGTATGGGGCAGGCTCTGTCCCCTCAGGCAGAGCAGAATGTAGCAGCCTGCCTGCTTAGTGAATTGTTTCCCTTTGTTCTTAGTGAATTCTCCCAGGAGTATAAACAGATGTAAAAATTTTAAGGCTCCTTTACATTGTCAGAGTGGTGTAAAGGACTCTTATTGTAAAGGACAGGAAGGCCTTATAAATGCTTATGGTGCTTTAGGGATTAGAACTGGTCTAAATTTTTGGACTGAAAAAATTTCCTATCAAAACGTGCTCCATGAACTGTTTGCTACTGACCTCTACGGAGATGGTCAGTAGCCAATATAAATTGTGAGTTTGAGTCCCCACCCCTCACTTGCTCTTCAGTTGCCTATGATGTAACACTGAGCATATGGCTGCTTATATTGGTTGACTAATAACTAGAAGTAAAGGGTGAATACTAGCTACATTACTATTAGACAAAGGGGGTTTGGGGGTTTCCTCCAATGCTCCCCACTCCCATTCTCCATCCATTGTACTGTTGAGTTAAATAAATTATCCAAATAATTGAAACCAGAGTGAATATATTGCGTTATTTTAACAACTAAAATATGCAGAGTTTTGCAGAATTTTAAAATATTGTGCATAGAATTTTTAATTTTTTGGTGCCGAATTCCCCCAGGAGCAAAAATAAAATCCAGTGGCTTCAGTGTTTTTTTCCTCACAAACACAGGAATATTTGATTCTCGTTAAAGTGAGATTCTTAGGCTCTGATTCAGGAAGTCACATAAGTACATGCTTACAGTTAACCATGTGCTGAAGTCTCATTGCTTTGCTTGTATAGAGAGATGCTGTGTTGAACCAGGATCCTACTACAGAGAAGCATTTAGACGTAAGCTTCACATACCAGTCTTGCCAAGCCCCTACAGTATTTTGGAGGGTCTTTTCTCCCTCCATTATGTAGTGGATTTGGGTGAGTAGATTCCATTAAGCTCTAATAAAAGTCACAGGCCTAACTCTAACTGGAGAATCATCCTTTAATATTTAAGTTTCAATCATTGCCTGAAGACTTCAGGATGCAGAACTGAATGAATACAAGACACAATACTCACAGTTCGATGGTGTATCCATTGACTGTGGCCATACTCCAGGGTTCCCTCTAACTCCCGGGTTAGCTGACTTTTGTCAATATAGCCATGTAGATCCGAAACAGAATTTAACATGATGATCTGCAGTGATGAATCCAAACACAGTGTATTAATTGAGAGAGATAACACTGCACTTTAGATCCTTCCTCCTAGGTTCCCTATTCACCTTATATGTGTATGGCCAAATTCCATGCTGACTTAGACCCTGGGCATTTCCAACAAAGCCAATAATTTGTCATCATTTATAATGTATATCTGCACTTTCATCAGAGCACCTCTGTGATATATAGATAAATATACTCGGTTCTGCTAGTGAAGGCAGGGGGCTGGACTCGATGACCTTTCAGGGTCCCTTCCAGTTCTATGAGATATAAATATATATATATAAATTTACACCACTGTAACGCCACTGAGTTCAGTGAAGTTACTCCTCATATAACCTGGTGTCATGAGTCCTGATTCCTGCTCTAACCCTTACATGAGCTACCTTCCCAGCCCACCTTAAAAACTAGAACTGCATGATGAAAGAAAGGCAGATTTGCATTAAGCTTCAGATTCATGGATTTCATAGACTCCATGGCCAGAAGGGACCACTGTGATCACACAGCCCGTAGCACTTCTCCCGCAATAATTCCCACAGCATCTCTCTCTAGGAACATCAACCCTAATTTTCTGCTACAATCACACGCAAGCAGCTATGCAAATAACACACATTTAAATGTACAGTGTTGTTTTCTTAGCAGCTGGAATGCACAATGACTTGAGGGGCAACATGGAGGTGATGGGTAAGCACGTTAGAAATCTGATATATCAGATTTTGATTAAATACATGAAACATCCTTGTTTGCTGCATCATTCAATGTAATAATATAATCTAGCTTTTCTGTAGCTCTTTGGCTGGATTTGCCTCAAACACTCCACCCTGCTAGCAAATGTTGATCCTTCTGGGGAAAGTTAAGGGGATTCTGCAAACACTCTGTGCTAGTGGGTTGTTATTCCACCTGGAGAAAAGGGAGATGGGAGTGGGTGTCTGAGGATAGAGGATAGGTGGTATGGGCTGAGCAGCTCTGCAGGAGGAATTTTAGGAGCAGCCATGCCTGTGGAGAAGGGTTGAGTTGCTCTTGTTTAACTGATTGTTGTTTACTTTGTTAATAAAAGCCGTACACTGAGACAAAGGCAAACGTGAACTTTACACTGGGTGTGGGCTGAGTTTTATACAGCAGGTTGAGAAAGACAGTTTACTTTGCCTTAGCCAACAAAGCATAATCAGCCACAGATAAAGAACACATAAAATGCAAATGAAGACTAATCAGTAGAAGGGAGCTTTGGCATGGAGAGAAGCACTTAAGAAAGGTACCAGATTAAGGGCCCTGGAAACTGAAGTCCTCCACCTACAGAGCATACACAATGTGTCAATAACATTTCTCCTCTTTGCGTCCCTGTCCCAACATGCTGCGACATGGACAGAGCGTCTGGGCAGAGAGTAACTCAGGGTACGTCTACACTACAGGATTATTCCAATTTTACACAAACTGGTTTTGTAAAACAGATTGCATAAAGTCGAATGCACGCGGCCACACAAAGCACAATAATTCAGTGATGTGCGTCCATGTACCGAGGCTAGCGTCGATTTCTGGAGCATTGCACTGTGGGTAGCTATCCCATAGCTATCCCATAGTTCCCACAGTCACCCCCGCCCACTGAAATTCTGGGTTGAGATCCCAATGCATGATGGTGCAAAAACAATGTCACGGGTGATTCTGGGTAAATGTCGTCACTCAATCCTTCCTCCATGAAGGAAACAGCAGACAATCATTTTG
>NC_133776.1:9455071-9490630 GCF_003597395.2 Chelonoidis abingdonii | reverse complement strand
CTCTGGTTCTCGATACACTGGTCTCTGTATAACTTGACCCCATATTCTAGCAGGACTGGCTTATTTTTTAGATACAACATAAAGGAGGGAAGACCAGGAGTCCATTCCCATTTTTGTCTTTGCGCCCCCAGCAATCTCAGTGAGGCCAGGGCAGGAGCACCCTGACAGCAGCAAGACGGTACAGACGACTGATAACCGTTTCATATCATCGCCAATTACAATGGCAGACGTACAGAACGACTGGTAACCATCTCTGCTACCTTGCAAAGCAAATGAATGCTGCTGTGTAGCATGCAGTACCGCCTCTGTCAGCGGCATCCAGTAACATACAGTGACAGTGACAAAGGCAAAAGGGCTCCACGGTTGCCATGCTATGGCATCGCCAGTGCAATCGGAAAAAGGGCGCACTCTGGTTCTCGATAATACACTGTTCTACTATAACTTGACCCATATTCTAGGCAGACTGGCTTATTTTTAGATACAACATAAAAGGAGGGAATGACCCAGGAGTCCATTCCATTTTTGTCTTTGCGCCCCCAGCAATTCAGTGAGGCCAAGGCAGGAGCACCCATGACAGCAGCAAGACGGTACAGAACACTGATAAACCGTTCATATCATCGCCAATTACAATGGCAGACGTACAGAACGACTGGTAACCATCTCTGCTACCTTGCAAAGCAAATGAATGCTGCTGTGTAGCACTGCAGTACCGCCTCTGTCAGCGGCATCCAGTACACATACAGTGACAGTGACAAAGGCAAAACGGGCTCCACGGTTGCCATGCTATGGCATCGCCAGTGCAATCCGGAAAAAGGGCGCATCTTAAAAGAAAAATGAATAAACAACCTTATTCAAAAAGAAATACAATTTAAAACATTCCAGCAAACTACACACACGTAAATACAAAAAAAAACAATAAAAGCCTATTGTATTTCTACCTTTGTACTCATAACTTGGAAACAGAAGATTAGAAGCTTGAAGATAGAAAGATCCCTCTCATAGCCGAGAGACAGACAAAAGACCCACACAAAGGGACACACACACAAACATTCCCTCCCTGAGCTTTTAAAAATCCGGTTTCCTGATTGGTCCTCTGGTCAGGTGTTTGGTTCCCTTTGTTAACCCTTTAGAGGTAAAAGAAACATTAACCCTTAGCTATCTGTTTATGACAGTAGGTATCATTATTACCCCTGTTTTACACAGAGGTTAAGTGGCTCATTTTCAGGCATCCTGATTGACCAGAACTCCACCTGAAGTCAATGGGAGATGCTCAGCATCACCGAAAGTCAGGTCCTAAATGACTCACATTGTAAAGAACTGGGAATGGAACCCAAGTCTCCTGACTCCCAGCCCTCTGTGTTAACAAAGGAAGTATGACGTAGGGATTAAGAGCACACGACTGGGAAATGGGAGTTCTGGTTTTATCCCTGCCACTGATCTTCTGCGTGAACTTGGACTAGTCACTTAACCCTTCTGTGTCGCTGTTTCCCAAGCTATACAGTGGAGATAACAGCAGCATGCTCAGGGCATGATTCAGAAATTGACTTGCTGTGGATGGATGCTTGCACCTGTGTGGAGATAAATGCAGGATCATGGCCTCTGGTACTCTATTAGCTAGCACTTTATACATCCAATAGGTTAGATTAGATGCTTCAAACAGGTTTTAAGTTTTATTCATCAATTTTTGAGTGCTTTGAGATCCTCAGGCTCCTTGACCCTGAACTCAAGGATCCTGCCATAGTCAACTCTGTGCATAGTATGATGTCATGGGATGTTTCATCCACCCAAATGAAACACATTCAAAAGAGTAAAGTCAAAAGAAAAGCTGTGCCCAGAATGTTCATCCAGAGCCTGCTTTGTGATGTTGCAAATTAGGAGGCTCACGGAGACTAGCTCAAGTATCAGGGGGGAGCCGTGTTAGTCTGTATCCACAAAAACAACAAGGAGTCCGGTGGTACCTTAAAGACTAACTGATTTATTTGGGCATAAGCTTTTGGGGGTAAAAAACCTCACTTTTGAGGTTGCATCTGAAGAAGTGGGGTTTTTTACCCACGAAAAGCTTATGCCCAAATAAATCTGTTAGTCTTAAGGTGCCACCAGACTCCTTGTTGTTTCTAGAGACTATCTCAATTTGGATTAGCATCAGCCTGGAGCGTGAAGATAGGGGGCTGATTGGGAACTGCAAGTCACTTAAGAATCGTCAGTCTGAACGGCTTTGCTGCTGACTTGGTGACAGTGTTCTGCTGCTCCAGTCTTCTACGGACATCACCATGGAACATTGGCATGTGGGAAGGGTTTTACCTGATCCACTTGGCACACTGGGCAAACAGCAAAGCTGTTAACTAGCCAGGCAGAATGCCAGCCCAGAGCCAGGTAAATCATGCAGCAGTGGGTCCTTGAAACTACAAGAGCAGGAGCAGGAACCATCCGGCATGTCCAGGGGACCCAGTCCTGTAATGCTCAAAACGCCCCCAATTCCCACTATCTTTGATCAAACAGAATGAAGAGGCCACCATGGCTGGTGTTGAGGAGGCAGGACAGGAGGAGGGTGCAGTAGCTTAGGTTAGAGATTATGAGGGCCAGGATAAATTGTTTAACAATGAAGATGGGGCAGGAGGGGGCATATTTTTGAGGCAAAATCGTCAGTTTTCAGGGCTGAGGTCTACGTGAGCAGACAAACTACACTGAGGTTGCAAAGCTGGGGAAGTGGGAAGTTAGCAGAATTGTCAACTGCATGGACCTAAATCAGTTTCTCCTAATGGACTGAGTATGCTGTAAAGGCAACTTCACTTTATTCAGCTTCAGTATACAGCAGCCAGAACGAAGGGTCATTTAGCTGCACCTCCTCTCACGCAAGATCCTGGAGCTACTTCCTGAATTCAGTTCAGTGTCCTGAATTGGTTCTGCTCAGATAAACCCAGGCATAATCCAGTATTGCTACATTATGCATGGGAAACAAGCCATGGTTTCCACCCAGCGAAATACTGGTTTAACTCGGCACACCTATTTTATTAACCATATTTACACACTGTATCTTGTATCAATCCTACCTCTCCTTTTCATGTTTGCAGCATATTTTGTTTCAGCCTCTATAGTCTAGCCCTAACTCAGCTGCCTCTCTGCAGAGGAAATACACCACCCATGAGCTGCATGATGAAACTACTGTTGCCAGCCCAACGTCTTTCTTTAATTTATACAAATCTCCAAACTGTTGAAAGGCGAAGGGACAACTAATGTGATCTGGTGGATAGGGCAACTGGGTTCTTTTCCCGGATCTGACACTGATTCCCTGGGCAATCGCAAGCAAGACACCTGGGAGGAAATTGCTTAAAAAAGTCTCCACTAATTTTGGGTGCCCAACCTGAGACACCTTGATCCTCATTTTCAAAGATGACGGACACACGTAGCTCCCCCAGACTTCAGCCTGAGCTGCAGGTGCTCAGCAATTCTGAAAATCAGGCTCCACGGTGTCTGAAGCTGGGTACCCAAATATGGAGCAATCTAAAATCTATGAAAGTTTTAGAAAATGTAGGCCATAATTGCTCTATGCCTCAGTTTCTCCATCTGTAAACCAGCTGCATCATCCTTCTATGATACGAATAATAATGAATAACTCACTGCCCCATCCTGTTAACAGCCTCAACTCCCAGACATCAAAGTTCTTAACTCTGATTTCAATCACCCCGCAGCATTTGGAGCGGAATCTTTATTTTTCTCTTAAAAGAATCAGTGAGTATGAAGGAGGCTGAACTGTTGGGAAATGTAATTCTGCAGCAAACCCGTTCCTGTCTGGGGAGCGATATCTGATGCAGCAGCTGCTGTGGAAATATCTTGCCGTTAATTGAGGACAAGAGCATGCCTTTTTATAAGCAGCGTTCTGTCACTCTTGCTGGGTGTGATGGGAACATTTTTCATCTTTAATTTGAGAATGGAATAAACGGTGGGTATTTGCATTGGGTTTAGGACTATAATTCCCCAAAACAAACCTGCACCGCTGCCACCAGTGGGAGAAGGACCAGGCCCAAATATTTCAGTGAAAACGGAGGCTCTAAGCCGCTGTCCACGTTGGAGTGGAGATGAGGGAAGCTTGCCCACTAGACATCATTCCCATAGGCCTTGTGATTGGCTGAGGTAGGCACCAGGTACCCACGCACACAGAAGGAATGCAGCACCCACCACTCCATCCAGGTACAGGATGCAGTGTGCGCGCCTCTGTGCAAGCTCAGCTCCGTTGGTCCGGATGGAACCATTTTCAATCCACTCTTCCAAGTGCCATTTAGAAATCCTGGGACAGCGCTGGGGCTAGACTCCACCAGTCCTCATGTACCAAAAGGATTGTGCCTACAGTAACCCACTGGTGAGTATATGTTTACAAGTTCCCTTCCTCTGTGCCCAGTCCGTGGAGGATCTGAGTCGGTTACAGCCCCTGTTACAAAGTCTCGGCTCATAAACTCAAGCTGTAGCAACTGTTGGTGTTAGCTGTGCAGGTCCCCGATTCAGTCCCCAGTGTGGGGGCCAGGATGGTAGCGGTCACACTTGCCCCTACACCTGAGCTACAAAGGGGAACCAAGACTATTTGTGCTGTCTACCCGCACTCCCTTGCACATCTGTACGGGGCATGGCCCAGCCCAGCCCACAATGAACACATAAGAAAGGTTATGATTTAGTCACAGAGGTCATGGAATCTGTGACTTCCAAAGACCTCTGGGACTTCCAGGGGCAGCTCTAGCTTTTTGCCGCCCCAAGCATGGCAAGCAGGCTGCCTTTGGCGGCGCACCTGTGTGAGGTCCTCGGTCCCGCGATTTCCGCGGCTTGACTGCGGGAGGTCCGCCTGTCCTGCAGCTTCTGCGTACCCGCTTCCGAATCTATGTGACTGGTGGACCGCCTGCAGGCAAGCCGCCTGCAGGCAGCCTGACCGCCGCCCTAATGGCGACCGGCAGGACGACCCCGTGGCTTGCCGGCTCAGGCACGTGCTGGTGCCAGGGTTCTGCAGCAGCAGGGAACTGTGAGGTACTCCTGCCACGTAAGGCAGTGGTGCCCCCAAGCTCCCAGCCGCTGCAGGTGAGATACCCCAGGGGTCCTGGCCCCTGCCAGTGGCATGAGGGACCCCTGCAGCTCCCCACCCACTGGCAGCAGAATGGGGGACCCCCACAGTTCCCTGCCCGTTGCCGGCAGGGGATCCTCGCAGCTCCCCACCCATCGCTGGCAGTGGCAGGGGATCGCTGCTGCCGGCAGCAGGGGGATTTCCGCAGCACCCTGGCCACTGCTGCGTGTCCCAGAGGGATTTCTGCGGCTCTCCACACTGCTGGGGGAGACAGGGGACCCTGCAGCTCCCAGCTACAGCTGGTGGGGGTGGGGTGTAGGGGGGCCTGGAAGCTCCCAGCCACTGGGCATCTGCCCAGCTTCTTCCCATTTTATCATGGATATTTTTAGTAAAAGTCAGGGACAGGTCACAGGAGTCTGTGAATTTTTCTTTATTGCCCGTGACCTGTCCGTGACTTTTACTAAAAATATCCGTGACAAAATCTTAGCCTTACACATAAGCAATAACCGTTCTGCTCCTGCTTGTAATGAGGTCAGTGGATGTTTGCCATTATGCAACCAGGCCCAAACACTGAGCTATCAACCAGACCTAGCAAGGTGGGTTCTTTTGCCAATCAATTTAAACCAAAAGTCCCGTGGAAAAACAATTAAATAAAATCATGATGAAAACTCCCTGTAAAATCGTTATTACTTACTTAGTGGGTTCAGCAGTGTACAGAATATGAATTAAAACAATATGAAATAATAATAACTATTATACATTTTTATTTGTAAGAGACCCCATATCCAAAGGCAAATACACAATTATGAGCAGATCTGAAAGAAGCTTAGGCAATATGGCTTAATACGTAAACCTTCAAGCTGGCACAGAATTGTCTACGTGCATCACATTATATTACACTCTACCCCTAATACAATGAAGGAAATGAACAAATGTGCCTTGGGTGGTGGGGAGGGTTGGGGGCAGAAGAGATAGAATGGCATTCAGACACACAACAGGGGCTCTGACAAATTGTTAGCAGATGACAGGGCCTATGGGAAAGTACTGACTACTGGGGAAATATAATAACCCGTTGTGACTGATGCAGCTGGCCCTAAAGGAGACCCCGATGCTCTGATTACACCCCATCCCAGGAAACAGTAATGTGTGAGAAAAGGAGCAGTAAAGGTTGGTCCTCCAGGCCTGCCTAGAGAGGACTTGCTGAAGCAGCCATCTCGGAAACTACACAAATGAGGTCATCCGTGGGCTAAATGACAGCCACACCCAGCCTGCTCCGATGAAAGAAGCTGCAGTGCCATACATAGCAGGACAGTCCCTGGCTGAGACCAGAGGAGCAGGGAAGGATGCTTCTCTCCGCCCAAAGGAGCCTGGAGATTAGTCAGGGTTATCTCTGGCTACACTTGCATAGCTGGGTTTGCAGGTAGAGAGGGACTGGGAACTGTGGCCCTGAGCTAAGGGTGAAGGATAAAGGGGCAAGGTGCGAAGAAGCCCAGGGAAGTAGAAGAAATGAACTGAATTGAGCAGTATGTAGCTGCTGGGTACAGGGTCCCTGAGTTGGAACCCAGAGTAGGGGCAGGCTCGGGTTCCCGCACCAGCAAAGTGGCATAAATCCAGAGAAGTGGGGGGAAGGAGGGGAGAAACAGGCCCAACCCACACCCTGAGAAAGGGACAGGGCTCACTTGTAAACCCGAGCAAAGGCCTGAATTTCAAGGGCACACAGCCAGGGCTGAAGACCCTGGTGTGGGCAGATAGACTCTGGCTGAACTCTTTGCTACCCCAAAAGGAGCTCATTTGACTCTGTGACCTGGCCAGAGGGCTAAGCCACTGAAATGCGCCAAACAAGGTTGACAACCTACAGGGGGCACCAGGAGTGGGAAACAGTCTGCAGTGCAGCATGCAGCCACAAGGAGGCACCCAAGCGGTGAGTGTCCCCCTTGACACCCTTCTAGAAGAAAAAAAAATTCTACACTATTCAACCCAAATCACCCAGTATCTGGACCATTTTTGTAGTATTTGCTTTTATAAAGGAGCACTTGTAAAATAGTACAAGAGTATTTATCAAGACAGGAGATTTTATAGGGGTTTTATGGTGATGGACTGCTTTGCTGATGGCGGCATCAATATCTTTTACCTGGCATTTATGACTTAATGACAACAAGACTGAAAGCCTGGGTCTGCTCTGAAAAGTGATTCCATAACAATGATATTGTGGGCTTCCACGCTGATTCATTATCAAGGATTTCTGTATCTAATGTTCTCCATTTACAAGCATACAGACAACAATTTGTTGTAGCTGGCAGCTTTGCACTGGGATCTGAGAGTCAAGCTGGTTTATTTCCTTCTCAGACATCATGACTTGTAACAAAGGTTCTACAAGTCAAATCAGGCTCTGGGTGACACATTTGCAACCCCACTCTCTTCAGTTGGTTTGCCCAAGTATAACCTACTGGAACGTACACAGATCTGTGGGTGATCCATGAGATGGAACAGAACCCAGCTTACTCCCTCTCAGCTGCATTAGCTCTGCAGAACTAAAAATTAATTCTCATCACTCAAGTGAGACCACTCTGCATTCACTCTGGGCACAGCTCCATTAAGGAAGAAAGTGTTAATTCTACACAGTTTCACATTTCAGAGCAAGACTGCACTTTGATGTGAAGTCATGTCCATTTATTATCTTATGGCAGCTCCCATGGCTTCTCATGGTTAACCCATCAGTATTATTGTGACTGACAGTAGCAGAATCAATAAACACTATTTAAACAAACCAGTGCAAAGGTTACAACTCATTTACCCTCTCTCTCCCCAATATGTGAATCTATCCCTGACACAAAAAAGGGAACAAAGAAACCATTTGATCAAGACAGCGGGATTAATTTGAAAATCCCCCTGCGCTCATCATGGCTTGTTTGATCTTGTCTGAGTTTCTTCTGAGGCTTTTAATAATTGACCTATGCCCAGGCTTGCTTGTTTGTGTGTGGAGCCCTGATTGCTGGTGAAATTAACCTGCAACAACAGGGTTAAAAGAGAAGTTGGCTGCCACTCAGCAACAGAAGACACAGAAACACAGAGAACACGGGGACAAAAAGTGCATGCTTACCGGTACCTTCATTTTAAAGTCATCTCGATAGAGTTTAATGCCGATGTCAGCGATTGTCCTGTGAATAAAGCGGGAGGGCCGCAGGACGAAGACCAGCTGCAGGTTCCCTGGAAAAGCTCCCTGGAAAGAGCATGCAAATGTTACAGGGCATAGCAATTAAACCTCAGGCCCAACAAGAAGCACAGCGCCATTTTGGATACCTTCTGCCTCAGAAATTCCTCAGGAAGCACGCAAAGATGGGGGGTGATGTGATGATTCTGGAGCTGCCCAGACTGCATGGCTGTCATCTGTTCTGCCCACCATGCTCCTGGCCCATCGCCGACTGAAGTCAATGGAATGACTCCCACTGGCTTCAGTGGGCTTTGGCTCAAGCAGCACAACTAGATATTACCAAATGGGCAGATAGCGGGGACACAACCAGGACCTTCTGCATCAAAGAACCCAGACATTTGCAGGCCACTTGAACTAAAGGAGAATCTCTCTTAAGCTACTATAGTATCAGGGCTTCTCTCTTTGTTAGACTGCAGCCACTAGAGAGCGACATAGTCGCACACATTTGAGCAAGGCCGGCATTCCATCTAGTACCGCAGTGGTTCTCAATCTTTCTGGGCTTAGGGCCCATTTGCAAACCTAGATGGCCTGTTGCAACCCAGTAAATAGCTTCAGTACAAAAAAATCTGGCATACTAAATATTTCTTACCCACAATACATTACACACACTAATGTAATAAGTACACAGTGTGTACTATGGTGGCTGCTCCTGTCCTGCTGAGCTTGACTCCTTGCTTCGGGCATTGTGACCTCTGGGGTTCCAGCGTCACTCAGGTTTGGCCCGGCCCGCCTCACCGGGGGCTAGCCAGGCCAAATCTGTGTGAGTCACATAATGCCTTGGCTACTCAGCTGACACCCCCACACCCTTACCATCATGACTGAGGAGCAGCTGGTCCAAACCGCTGCCACCGTGTGCACCAGGCTGCAATGCCCAGAGCAGAGAGCCAAGCCCAGTCACCCCTCAGGACTGGCGCCACTGCTGCGGGGTGAGTGTGGGCAGGCTCTGCAAACCCTTCCCAGGGTCTCTGGATCTCACCTCACCCCCCAGAACCTCCCACCCCTCAGGGACAGACCTGACATACACCCAGGCTTCCCATTCAACCCTTTGATACATTCTGGTGACCCAGCTTTGATCCACGGATTGAGAAATCCTGCAGTATAGGTGGCGGGTGACATATGCACATTAAAAGACCAGATCTACCCTTCATATCTTGGAAAGGTTTTATTTACACCCCAGGGTTTGTTCAGATAGGCACACAACACCTTCCCCAGACATGTGGCCATGTTCACAACAACCACCCTGTGACATTTGTCTGTGTCACATGGTCCTCTGGGGACCATGGGGGCAGCTGAACAGAGCAAGGAATGGAAAAAAAATCTGTTAAGAGATTCTGCATCCCCAGGAATTAACTTAAATCAAACTCAGACACCCAGATAGTCTAAACTCTAATTCTAATTCTATAGAAGTTAGAATTAAGTATTGCACATAAGCATACAGTGCATGTTATATAAAATACATATATTCATCTGCTGCTTGTCAGTGCTAACAACCACTTTCTTAAATCCAACTCTCTCCAGTGAAAGCAAGAAGCAGCATTAAAGAGTTTCTATCAGATCTGCTGTCAAGAAAACATGAGCCTTTAAAGATGTCTCCAGTGGGCCCCTTTGCCATTCCTAGTAGCACAGGGACTATCTGTTACCTCGTTCATCTTGAGCAGCCCACTTTAAATCATTACAATTTGTCACACAGTCATCCCAGCGAATGGCCTCGCATTCTAATTTAGTGGGACACAAGGCGGTCACATTCATTATTACAGGCTAAACTGTCTCTGCCAGTTAACATGCGAGTTTGGCACAGAACTCCAGGATGGGGAAGATGCTACATGAACAGCTAAAAAGGAGTGCAGGAGATCGTTCGCTGTGCTGAAGGGGCAGCGGAGAGTTCTAATTTCTGGAAGGCAAATGGCAGTAAACACAAACGCCGGGCACTTACAGCTATCCGTGTCAGGGATGCCTTTACCGCACTCCATTTGTCCCGTCGTCGGTCTATAACGATGATGAATCCAATGCTGGCAGCCTCCAGACTACAAAATAGATGAAAGAGGGATGCTGGGTTACATGGAGGTGGACCAGTTCCGAGTAACTGTGCTGCAGCACAACCCAGCATCCTCCGTGTCACAGTCCAAGCCCATGATTAAAATGCAGTGTACAGTCGAGAGCGTGAATAACTGGCACTGATTTGCGCGTGCAGGCAAGCCAGCAAATTTTCTCCTTCCAGAACCAGGTTAGCAGCCTCCACAAAACATGAATATTTTATCCGTTATATCTCTCGGTTGACTTGCTACTGGCTGCCAAAATTCTGTGATGTGAACAGTTTAGGATCACATATAGCTTTGTACTGGGCCTGAAGTGGAAGTACAGATCTTCCTTGCTTTGCAAAATAATTCAAGTATTAGAATCCTCATCCTCACGCCTAGGCAATTTGCTTCATTCTCCTAAGATGCTGATGACGGACAAGTGCACTTATCTCTCACAAGGAGTGGAATTTACCTTTCCCCCACAGGATGCCCAAATAATTAGTGACAAAGCGGGAGTTAAGAAGACTGGAGTCTCACACCCACCCAACTCACAGGCAGGCAGTGGGGCTGCAAGCCATTCAGTGGATGTTATGTCAGCACACGGGCTAGAACTGTGGCTACAGTCCCTCCAGGCGGGTGCTGAGCTACCAAATGTGTGGAACTGCAGAACTGCCTATTCAGGGCCAGCACGGAGCCCCGCTCTGTGAGGTGCAGGCACACCCAGTATTCCTGGGGGGCTGCTACTCTCACCCTGCCGGCCAACAGAGCTCAGGGGCTCCTTGAGCAGCATGGAGACTTTTCAGTGAGTAAGCGAGTTTCCCCTGCAGTGCACAGGCAGCACCTCCCCCCATTGTCACGAACCAAGAGTCTTACTGCAGAATCACGACAGATCTGGGGCACAAACCAGACAGACTAAAACAAACAAGGCAGCTGCTTACAACTTAGTCACTAATGTGCTCCAAGGAATGGCTCAATATTAAAGGCATCGCTCAGATTCCACCAGTCACCCTCCAACACACAACTAGAGTCAAATAATTAGTTTTACTGGGGAAAGGTGCTAGATAAATTTGTCCCCGAGACTGAAATCTTCTCGTCTAGTCCAAGACTGAGCACAGCATGGGAGGCAGAAGTGAAAGCTTCCTCACACCAGCATGCCTCAGTCGTGTCCTGGAGGGATCATGACCTGGCGGGACCACTCATAGGCATGAACGGGTACGTGTGTTGTTAGCGATTTGTGCTATGCAAATGAGAAGAGAAAGAGCTTATTACCCTGCTCCAAAGAACATTGCAATCAAAGGGCCAAATGCTGCCTGGCCCTCGTACGAGTGCAGGGAAAGGTGCTAGATAAATTTGTCCCCGAGACTGAAATCTTCTCGTCTAGTCTAAGACTGAGCACAGCATGGGAGGCAGAAGTGAAAGCTTCCTCACACCAGCACGCCTCAGTCGTGTCCTGGAGGGATCACCTGAATCCTCCTTGCATGATCCATGCTCTGGAGAGCCCAAGGGCTGCTCCCACCCTGCTCTGCTAGCACTGTGTGGCTCTCCCAGGGAATCAGGGAGTGATGGGCAGGAGGCACGCCACAGGGGCCAGTCTTGTGGATGGTTTTATGATGAGATTGCCTGACTTACCACCACCCCACCTGCGTCACATAAGTCACCAAAGAGCCATCGGATGGTAACCATTTTGAACCACAACCTGTCCAGTGCAGGATGCAAACCAGCAAACTGTAAGCAAAAGTGCCATGCATAGTTATGATGCTTGTATAAGTGATCGTCGCTAGGATTAATATTAAGTCCAGGAAGGATCCCTGAGCGACCCCGTCCCCCAGATCAGTGGCTTTTACTGCTATCCTCTGATGAGAATTAGGACATTCAAAGGCCAGAAAACTTTTTAAAACATAGAAGGATTTTCTTTTCTCTTTAAATAAGTCAACGAACAGCCTGAAAATCTATTAATGCAGAAGTAGTGTAGTGGCTGTAGCAATTACTGAAGTACCTTCTTCTTCTCACATGCCACAAAAATACTTCCCAGTTGTTTCTTGCCAATAGCTAGCCAGGTCTTTCAAGAAAGACTCTGGTGTGCATTTGCTTTAGAACGGAAAAGAAGCACCACTGACATTTGGTTTGTTGCTAAACTGTTACAAGAAGTGAGTGGGGGGACGACTAACCTCAGATCTGCGCACTGGCACTGTTTGATCTTACCAAACCTTACAGCCAAATGGGACTAGAAACCCCTGTAACAGGTTGTCAGTCCCGATGCATTTGGGCAAATCATCTATCAACTTCCAGCTGGAATGCTGCGTCCAGTCTCTATGCACAGGCACCCTGTCAGATCAGATGGAGAGGTGCAAGGATGTGTGGTTGGACTCTGTCTCTCTGTCACAATGATTGATGCTGCTGCACCACAGATGGAATGCCGGGAAATCGGGTTACAGTCCTAACGTCCAGCAAGCTCTTTGACCCGAGCATACTGAACGCCTCCACAGCGGAAATGGAGAGGTTGGAGGTGAGCACGTCGGGAGTAACAGGGCCAACAAAAAAGTTTGGAAAGTTATAGTAACTTCAGGTGAGGGAAGGTTTTCAGGGCTATGTCTGACACAACGGCAAGAGAAGAGGCCCCTTCAGCAGCACTGTTCGTAGAACATCCTCATTAGCACAGTTCCTGCTTGAATTAGAAACACTGTAACACCTGACCTGTGGAAAGGCCTTGTGACATCATTTCAGTTACACTTCTACCCTGCTATAATGCAACCCGATATAACACGGGTTCGCATTTAGCGCGGTAGCAGCGGGGCTCTGGTGGCGCTTTAAAGGGGCCAGGGCTCTGGCTGCTGTGGGGAGCTCCGGGCCCTTTAAGTCACCACTGGAGCCCTGCTGCTGCTACCCCAGGGCTGCAGCAGCATGGCTGGGCTGGCGATTTAAAGGGCCTGGGCTCCCCGCAGCGGCCGGAGCCCGAAACTCTTTAAATCACCGCTGGAGCCCTGCTGCTGCTATCCTGGGGCTGCGGCAGCGGGACCCACCAGTGATTTAAAGGGCCATGGGCTGCTGCGGGGAGCCCCAGGCCCTTTAAATCACTGCTGCAGCCCTGCCACCGCTACCCCGATATAACAGCATTTCACTTATAACACAGTAGGGATTTTTGGCTCCCCACGACCGCGTTATATCGGGGTAGCGGTGTACTCCCTCCTTTGTGTGTTTAATGCACATTCATTTTTTCTCTTTTGTTTAGTAGCTTGTAAAGAAACACTCAGGCCACTGTGGAAAGGAAACCAATCCTCAAATAACTGCTCCATGTAACCAGTCTACGTGCTGCACAGAACATATGTAATTACTTACTGATCTCACACATACGTAGGGGCCAAAACCCTAATTTTTCAGCTTAGGGAACCACAGACCTCTGCTGGAACATGTGTAGGGAGAACTTCCTTAGCTTGTTGCAGTAGCTGGTCCTTTATTATTCCTGCCACTCGAGGGCACCATCGCGGACTCACTGATATGCACAAAGCTAATACCCAGCAGCTGCTGCAAACTGAACAACCTTGAAGTTCTTCTCTTTCTTTATAAAGGGGCACTGACCGGGCCGGCTCCAGGCACCTGCCCAGCAGGCAGGTGCTTGGGGCGGCCAACGGAGAGGGGCGGCACATCCGGCTATTTGGTGGCGGGTCCCTCACTCCCTCTCGGAGTGAAGAACCTGCCACCGAATTGCCGCCGAAGATTGATGCAGCGCCGGTAGAGCTGATTGCAATTGTGGCTTTTTTTCTTTTTAATGCTGTTTGAGGCGGCAAAAACCCTGGAGCCGGCCCTGGGCACTGAGAAGACTTTTAGATGATAAAATTTAGTTAACAGTGCTGACCTGGGCTGGGTTCAATCCACTGGCCTAGTCATTAAGCTACCTAGAAATTGACCCTTATTGATCCATCCCAGCTCCATTTAGTAGACCAGCAATGTGGTTTGTTAAAGATAAGCCAATATTCATTAGCAGATATTTTAAATTCTTCTTCTGAAAGCAATACCCAGGCTGAGGCTAATTTGAAAGGCAGACATTTGATGTTTCTGGTGCTAAATGCTTTAAAAACACGATGCTCACCAAAACAACCCGGCAGCCTCAGTAATTCATTCATTTCAAATGCTGACACATGCAGACTCAATCTTCTAATGAATGGAGCCTAGTTCTTTCTCCATCAGTTTTTCAAATGAAAATTGAAATGAGTAAATACATGCAGGCTCTTGTGACGTTCAGGTTCCTCTGTTCAGACTGAAGGAGAGGACCAGGGTTGGACACGTGTATGAGGAGGGATTCGAAAGATTGGGACAGCTCAGTTTAGAAAAGAGATGACTCGGGGGAATATGGTAGAGCTTTATAAAATCATGAAAGATGTGGAGAAAGCGAATAGAACCATAGAAGATTAGGGTTGGAAGACTCCTCAGAAGGTCATCTAGTCCAACACCCTGCTCAAAGCAGGACAAACCCCAGCTAAATCATCACAGCCAGGGCTTAGTCAAACCAGGCCTTAAAACCTCTAAGGATGAAGTTTCCACCACTTCCCTGGGTAACCCATTCCAGTGCTTCCTCACCTCCAATAAGGAAGTGTTATTTACCCCTTCACATAACACAAGAACCAGGAGTCACCCAATAAAATTAATAGGGAGCAGGTTTAAAACAAGCAAAAGGAAGTACTTCTGCACACACAATACAATTAACCTGTGGAATTCCCATGGGATGTTGTCAAGGCCAAAAGTCTAACTGGTTTCAAGTTCACGGAGCATAGGTCCATCAATGGCTATCAGCCAAGATGGTCAGTGACGCACTCCATGCTCTGGATTTTCCTAAACCTTCCCCTGCCACAGGCTGGGACTGGACGATAGGGGATGGATCACTCAATAATTGCTCTGTTCTGTTCATTCCCCTCCAAAGCATCTGGTACTGGCTATTGTCACAAGACAGGATACTGGGTTAGATGGACCATTATAGCCATCCTTTGTTTACCAGAGCAGCTCAGATAACTAAAATGTTTATTTGTGAATAATTATTCAATTAAAACAAAGCCATAACTCACAATCGGTATAATTTATAATGTATTATTCCAACCAGTACTGATATGTATAATAAGTCTATTAATAAAACACTGAGATTTTGGCATTTAAGTCAATGTAACTTGCATTACTAAAATATTAAGGATATTCTCCCCTCAAGAAGTACATTTTTGGAGGCCCTTAGAAAATCTAGCCCTGCAAAGTGCTCTGTATTTTTCTGCCTTGAAAGATGTGCTAAAGCAGCATCCAGGTGGAATGTACCAGGATGTTATTTCAGAGAAATCAAATGGCTCTATCCCAAAGAAACAGAGAAAATACATCATTGCCATCAGCATCACATTCTGTCTTCTCAATTTAGCTTCACTTAGCCAGCTTGCAATAGCTGTACATCCTTCAGCCACCAATAGCTCTAACTTGACATACAGAGCCAAATTCATATTTGGGGTAACTCCACTGAAACGAGTAATTTATAACAAAATGTTTGAAAAGCGGACATGTCTTTGTAGAAGTTACCAACATCTTGATGTTGGAATAAAACGGTTTACTAAGCAGCCCTGCTTAGACTGACAGAAATGAGAGACAAAGCAGATAGCAATGAATGAAACTTGTGATTGCCATATTTCTACAAGAAAGCTCACCGGTCACACATACTGAACTGTGCTGTTACCTATATAGGAGCTGGTTTGGGAAATTCGGTAAGGGATTTCTATAAAAATGAGCCAAATTGTAATGTACACCCATTAGTTTAAAGGAGAACCAGGCCACCCCATGTTCTGTTTAGTTAGTGACTGTGGTGTACATCATTTGCCTCCATGTCCTGTTATCACTGTGTGAGAAGAAACGGGTGAAAATGGAAAAGACTGGTAAGTTAGCACGATCCAGAAGAGGAAGGAAAAGGGGGAAGTGGGGAAGATTAGAAACCAACTGCTGCAGGGAAAGCAGAGCAGAGTAAAACAGCATGGAGGAAAAATGGAGGCATCATCTGCCTAGCTCAAGGTCATCACAGCAGACCTTTGCAAAGCAGTGACATGTGGTTAAGATGGCTGAAGCTACTGACAGGGATGCAGGCCGGTAACCTTGGTTACTACTGATGTCTGAGAAGCCATGACGGTCTGATAAGAGAAGTAAGGTTTGGATGTCGCGGGGGGTACGTGTGTGTGTTAAAATGATACTTGACAAAGGCATGTGGGCCACGGCATGGAGTCAGACACGTGCTGCATAACCTTGCATTTAATCTTGGTGTTCAGGACGATATCACCTGTCGTCAGCAAGATGATACAACAATATTTGTATGTCTTATTTGTAGTAAGCCAGGGGCAGACTGAAAGTCTTAACTTAGCCAGGGAAATAGAGACAGTGTCACTAAATGATATCATTTCAATTTAGTACATACAAATAGAAACCTGTGCAGGGTCTCAGTGGCACTTGGCATTGAGCGAGGAGGGCAGGAAATCCGGAAGAAAATGAGGCAAAACAATAGTATTGACATGGGCAGATCATACAGTAAACAGATCCCCACTCTCAAAAAGGTTGTTAAGAAAAGCTCACACTGGACTATCTCTACCTCCCATGTCACAGAAGTGCACTGGACAGACTGATTCATTAGAAAGAGAGATTTGAAGCATATAGTACATGACAGGTAATATCAAACTTGCCTCCAAAGTAAATGAGTACACAGTCAGCCCTGTGAAGCCTGGATTTTCGCTATCTAAGAGACTCCCCATCTCTCTGTGCAATATCCCAACATACAAGATCAGCAGAGGCACTCCTGCTGATGGTGCAGAGATTTGAACTCTGGTGAGCTCTCGGTTCTTGAAGACACTTACCTTAAGGGTATGACTATGCTGCAAAAAACACACACCCCACGGCAGCAAGTCTCAGAGCCTGAGCCTGACTTGGGCTTGTGCTACGGAGCTAAAAATAGCAATGTAAACTTCACGCTCAGGCTGGAGCCTGAGCTCTGAGACTCAAGACTGAGGGTTTATTTTTTCTTGTTTTGGGTTGGGTTTTTTGAGATGCAGACATACCCTAAGAGATGCCAGGTTTGAGGAGCCATTAGAAAAGGGGCAATGCTCATCGGTTAGTTTAAGCATTTGGCTGATCTGGGCTGAAAGGGAATTCTGGATATGGACTGAAGGGGTTAAGAAAGGACTTTCAGCTGAAGCTCTTTATTCCAGATAGTAGGGTGGGAGGTGGGTGTAACCCATGCTCACTCATTATGGTTCTCTGTCCCCCTCTAGTGGTGGTGGGGCCATACATAGAGTTTAAAGGGCCTACTACAGCCTTTGCTAGGAAATCTGGGTGTCTCAGCTCAGGGTATAGCATCTAGGCGTAGCATCTCACACTTGAAGTTCCAGGTTCACTTCCTACTGCTCACAACCCACCCGGGGCAAGGTATTACATGTGTGACAATGAATCATGTAAACGTGCCCGAGGCTTGCAAGGTGAGCACATACTTATAAATAATGTGCCAACACACACACACCCCTTTTGCATGTTCTATACGCAGAACACATTACAGAAGTACAGTAATTCACATGAGGATTTAGAAAAAGTCATACAGGATTAGTTATGCCAACGCTCTGATTGGAAGGAGTCATTCATTTTACTTTGGAGATCACAGATCTTCTCTGCCTGATTAACATGGAACCTGATAATGAATTCTGCAGGACACGCAGAAATTGACTGCAGCGAAGCGATGACTCATTGGCACGACACCTCCTTCTGGTCTCTTGGGAATTAGCTCTTTTTCAGCCTTGGAGCACCCTCTGCTGGCCAGTGTCTCGCCTGCCAGGCCCCGTGTCCCTACCGGACCCCAGTGCCCTTTTCCCTTGGGGTTCTGCCCTAGCAGTACCCCCACACTCTGGGTCTCCCCTCCCAGGGGAACCCACAACCCTAAACCCACCTCACCTCAGTGGCTGCTGCCAGTTGTCATCTAGACCCCTCATTCACTGGGGCAGACTGCTGTGTAATGGCCACTCATCATTGGCAAGGGGTTAGGACCAGCTGCCTCTGCCTATACCCAGGCTGCACCTCTGTAGCTCCAGTACCTTTGAAGGCCTTCAGCCTAGGGGTTTACCAAGCTGGAGCTCCCCAGCGCCTCTTGCCCTTCCCCAGCACTGCTCTGCTTCAGGTACCTTGCTCTCAGGCAGGCAGACCTTCCCACTCCAGGGCTAGAGTGGGACTCCTCCAGCTTCTGGCCCACAGCCCTCTTAGCAAGGCTAGCTGGGGCCTGATTAAGCTGGCCGCACCTGTGGTCAGCTACTCACTCCGCTGCTCTCACTGCTTTTTCCAGCTGCAATCCTCTTATCAGGGCCAGCTTTTATCTTGGAGCAGGGCAGCCGCCCCACTACACTGACACTGTAAAGGGAGAACCTGCTCCTCTGTCTGAAATGGATACTGATCAATCTTTGTCTTCTGCTCTGTGGCAATGAAGCGTTTTATACGCTGAACCTCTAGACAAGCAGAATGTATTTCTTTTCAAAATGCACCGTACGCTACCTGGTGGAACCATATGTAACCTTCCCCACAATCTAATAGCCTGCACCCTCTTCCTGGTCAATTGTTTTCTACCTAGATGTCTCCCTTGACTTTGGGAGCAAAATGAAAGGCAATCTACTGCCAATGCTATAACATTGGCAGCAAGATTGTTCTAGTATGTAGAGTTGCACTATTATAGTATATTGTGTAAAGACCATACTATAGCCCTCTGCTACTCACTCTGTGCTGGGAAGTAGGGAAAGACAGTTGCTGAGGGTGAATTAACAAACTGCAGAGTAGCAAGGCTCTACTGTGCACCACTCTCGCCCTTGGCAGTTTCCCCCCTTCTGTAATCTTGCCATAAAGCACACAACCAGAGTCAGCTCTGCTTCTTCCTCTGTTGTGCTTGGATGAGAAAGCAGGGCTGCCTGGGGCAAGCCTGTGCTGTACCTGTTCTGTGTGGGTGAAATTCACTCATATACAGAAGACCAGATCCAGGCCTATCCATGACTGAAGTGGGACATAAGTCGTGCATATGGCATGAGCTGGTCTTTAGCAGAGGAGTGAATTCCATGCTGGATGACCTAGTTCTGCAGGGCCACCAGACTGCAACCTCTCAGAAATTCTAAAACAGTGAACACAAAGTAAAACAGTGACCCACTCAGGAAGTGAAGCTGCAGGGAGACAGCAGGCCTTTGTGATTTGGCTTACCTGGGAATGCTGGTTAAATACGTCACAACGTTCAGAAAATCCTCGTCGGGTATATCGCTGAACCCTGCATACTCTGGGAAAGTTATAATGGGTGCCCCATCCTTCCCTCTGCCTCCTGCAAATAAGAGAAGTTTTCAAGAGGTTAGAAATGTCCCAAGAGCAGAGGATCAGCCAATGCAGCATGTTACAAAACAGTCGCATGTTCCTCACCGAGAAGCAGTGTGATCCTGTGGATAAGGCTCCAGACTGGGACACAGGAGACCTGGGGACAGATTCTCAGTTTGTATAAATCAATGTAGCTCCATTATGCCAATTTACACTAACTAAGAATCTGGCCCAGGGCTTCTGTTCCTGGCTCTGCCACTGAACAGTTGTGCGACCTTGGCCAAGTTACTTCACCTCTCTGCCTCTGCTTCAAGTGCTCATTTGTGAAGTTTTCGTGATTCACAGATACAGTCACCAACCAGGACTGCAGGTAAGCTCTTTGGGGCAGAAACCATGTCTCCTTATGTATTTGTGCATAATGGAATGTGGATGCTGAACCTGACTAGGGCATCTAGATGCTAAATATTAAATAATATTTGAATAATAGAATACCAGGAACAAACCAGGCTTTGGGGCTTTCATTCACAAAAATACTAAAAAAGGAGTGCTTTAAACTAATCAACCAGTTCTGCTTACTATCTGTCCATCCCTTTATTAACTGCTCAATCATCCAGGCAGAACAGCTACGTTTTACACACACACACACACCTGTACAGGCCCAGGCCTGCCTCAGGGACCTCCAGGTCACACTTCATGCCTCGCCCCGTCTCTTGGATCCAACCCCAGGATCCAACCTCCCCCCAAACTAAAGAGAAGTCTGCGTGGAGATCTCAGCTTTGTGGATCATGCCCATCCCTGGTTTTCCTGTTACATTACTCAATCCAACGCAGAACTAAGCCACTAACGTAGTAACGTACGTAGCGTAGGATAGTAACTTAGCAATCAGACTTGTCATTCTTCTGATGGGCCTAGTGTCTGGCAAAGCACTAGGCAAAGCATGAATCCCCAGTTCAGTCCCCAAACCAGGTTTCCAGATTAGCAGCTCTGCAGCTGTGTGGAGGAATAAGGATTTAATCCAAAACCCATTAAAGTTAATGGGATTCTTTCCACTGACTTCCATTGGTGTGGAAAAGAGCTTAAGTGAAAGTATAGACAAACAGGATGGCAATAAGTAAGGGAGTGAAAATGTTCAGGGTTTTTACTGCAAGTGTCCCATCCTGTAATTGCAGCTAAGGGTCTTTGGCAAGTCCCTCCCGCCCATCTCAATAAAATCAGCTGTTTGGTCCTGACTGCAAACCCAGTAAAGGGTTAAAGCCTGCAGCACTCCTTCTCATCTCCCTGAGGCAAGGGGAGATCTGCCTAAGTGGGGATTGTGCTCCACATCACTCCTGCCGGAAGGTAAACTCTGTGGCCTTCTCTTTGGGGAGTTTCCAGGGAATTATCCCTTTGGGGGCGGGGCCTGCCAAACCCCATGAATTCTGTGGAAGAGTCCCCATCATCCTCCCACAGCTCCTGCCCTACAGGCCCCCCTCTCTCCCCAACTTGGCGGTCTGGTCTAGAGGAGCCGTCTTTAGCTGGGTCCTCCTGCTGCAGCTCGGTGGCAGTCACAGAGGGGAGCTGCAGCCAGGGGTTAATACGTGTCATTGCCACCCAGAAAGTGGCATGAGCAATGCAGGGCAGGAAGTTCTTTGCTCTTCCCCATCCTGCCTTGGCCCTGCCCCCAAAGCGCAGCAGGTTTTATCTAGGGGATCAGTGCCCTCATGGGCAGCAGGAATCATAGGCTGGGGGAGGCTGTGCCTCTCCAAACTGCCAGGCATGGCTCCACTCCCAGGACCCCGCTCCTGCTTCCTGCCCGCTCTACATGCAGCAGTGAGGCTCCAGTCCCCCTGTGTGGCAGCCCGCCCTGCCGGCGCTCTGGGGTTGGGGCCGCACAACCTCCCAGCGCTTTGGGAATGGGGAGGTTGGGGCCGTGTGCTGCCCACCCTTCTGGCACTCTGGGACTGGGGAAGCTAGGTTGGGGTGTGAACCAGCAGCTGCGGGTGGGGGGTATCCGGCAGTGGGAGTGTGTGGAAGGGGCAGGGCTGGCCTGGAGGCTAGCCTCCCCCAGCCTGCGGTTCACACGCTGCCCAGGAGTGCCCACTTCATGCTGGACCATCTGTGGCCAGCGTCTCACCCAGGGCCGGTGCAAAGAAGTTTTGCGCCCTAGGCGAAACTTCCACCTTGTGCCCCGCCCCCTCTTCACCCTAAGGCGCCCATACCCCCGCAGCAACTCCCCCAAGCCCTGAGGCCCCCCCCAGGAGCCGTGCAGCACCTCCCCACCCCAGCTCATCTCTGCTCTGCGTCCTCCCCGAGCATGCAGCCCTGCTCTAATTCTCCTCCCAGGCTTGCAGCGCCAAACAGCTGATTGGTTCTGCAGGACTGGGAGGCAGGAGAAGTGGAGCAGTGACCACATGCTCGGGGAGGAACTGCTGTTAAAGAAAAACTGGGGGCACCGCTTTTTGGCGCCCCCAAATTTTTGCACTCTAGGCAACCTCCTAGTTTACCTTAATGGTAGCACCGGCCCTGGTCTCACCACGTTAACTGTTCCATTAACATAATGCTATGATGCTGGTAGACCAGGTGTCAGCTTATGCCACAGCCCCAGGCCAGTTTGCATGCATATCAGCATAGATCAAAGTGATTGTTCAATGTATAAGAGTGTATTTGGTGTTTCAACTGCATAAGAACCAGAGCTGTGGTCCTCAATGCGGTGCCCGCCGGCGCCATGGCACTCGCGGGGGCATCTTAATGTACCTGCATTCTGGCTCCTGGGAGAGCACCCGCCTAAATGCCACCGAATTTCAGCAGCATTTCGGCAGGGAAGCCTCTCAATGACGACACTTGTCACCGAATTTCGGCAGGGACGCCTCTTGCTGACTCCGCATGCCGTTGACAACTGACATTGAGAGGCGTCCCTGCTGAAATGCCACCAAAATTCGGTGGCATTTCAGCAGGTGCTCCACCGCCGCAGTGGTCCTTTGGCTGGCACCCGCCAGCCAAAAAGGCTGGGGACCAGTGAACCAGAGGGATGTTACATGAATTGTTTTCACTTATCTCAGGGGTGGCCAATCTGTGGCTCCAGAGCCACATGTGGCTCCTTGTATAGGCACCAACTCTGGGGCTGGAGCTACGGGCGCCAATTTTCCAATGTGCCATAAGGTGCTCACTGCTCAACCCCTGGCTCTGCCACAGGCCCCACTCCACCCCTTCCCACCCCCTGCCCTGAGCCTGCCATGCCCTCGCTCTTCCCCCCCCTCCCAGAGCCTCCTGCACACCACAAAACAGCTGATCCGGAGGTGGGGAGAGGGCGGAGGAGGGGCTGCTGGGCGGGGCTGCTGGTGGGGGGGAGGCGCTGGGAGCGGGGTTGGGGCAGGGAGCTAATGGAGGCTGCTGATGTATAACTGTGGCTCTTTGGCAATGTACGTTGGTAAATTCTGGCTCCTTCTCAGGCTCAGGCTGGCCACCCCGATTTATCTGTATCCTGTTATAATGTACTCGCAAATATTTACATTGTGTTACTCCTGTACCTAAATAACCCATCAAACAAGAAAGAAGTCTTGAGGAATGCAAATGAAGAACTTTAACAGAAAAGGGTTAATTTCAAAGCACGGGGTTCGTGCGTGTGATAATCGGAAGTTGAAGACTCAAAATGCGTTCCTTACTCTCTGTTGTCAGAGGAAGAGCCCACGGAGGTAGAGAAAGGGTCAGCTTTTTTCTGTGAGAACAAGCTGTAAGTATGGATTCAAGGAAAGATCCTGCATCTCGGGACTCTTTGGACTCCTACAGGGAAATGTACCAGATGCAAAGCAGAGATCCCCAGAGACAATTTGGGTACCCTGAAAAGACTTTTGGGAAACTGGGAGTTTATTAGATCACTGTCACCATTTGGAATGACAAACTGTGACTTACTGGGCATATATTTTACCTTCTTTAACCTCTCAATAACTCTTCCTTTTCTTAGCTAATAAACCTTTAGTTAGCTACTATAAAATTGGCTGCCAGCATTGTCTTTGGTGTAAGATCTAGAGTGCCAATCGATCTGGGGTAAGTTACTGGTCTCTTGGGACTGGAAGCAACCTCAATGTTACGGGATTTTTGGTATCAGTGAACTTTTATTACACAGTCCAGTTTGTCTGGCTGGTGAGATAGACTGGAGAGTCTAAGGCAGTGGTCCCCAGCGCGGTGCCTTCAGGTGCCATGGCACCCGCCGGGGCATCTATGTGCGCCCCCGGACTGTCTGGTGGACAAGCATCTGCCGAAATGCGCCATCAAGAAGCAGCATCATCCAGAGGCATCATCGCCAAAAAGCCACTGATTTTCGGTGGCATTTCAGCAACGACGCCTCTGGATGCTGCTGCTTGTTGGCGACATTTCGGCGGCAGCGCCTATTGATGTTGCCGCTTCTGGGTGGCATTTCGGCAGATGCTCGTCCACCAGCCACGGTCCTTGGTGGCTCGGCACCCGGCGCCCGCCAGACAAAAAAGGTTGGGGACCACTGGTCTAAGGGGACTGGCTGTGACTCCATGGTAAGACTGGAATAGTGAGCCAGCAGTTCACATTTGTTACTGGCTAAGTGAAATCTAATTCTAGAACACACTGTCAGTTTGGGGTATCTGCCCTGTTTTCTGACAGTCTGGCTTGAGGTAGGCACTCAGGATCCTGAGCCACTCCAGAGAGCACGACAAATGCTTCCTCTTGTCTCCTCAACTCAGTTTCCTCGAGTTCTGCATAAAAGCAGTTTTTCAATCGAGATGCTTGGCAAAGGGGTGGCTTTGTTAGGACATTTTCAAATGTTGACCCCTTTTTGCTCCCTTCTAATCCTCAGGATCACTTTAGTTACAGATGGAAAAGACCACCTACTGTATTAACTCATCCAGTAGACACTTCCTGCCAGGGGAGAACACAGTCCCACAGCTATTAAACAGCATCTCAGCCAGACAGCAAAAAAAAGTGATTATCATCAATGTTGCACTGAACTTATTTATAGGCCACTGACTCCACATTAACCCTAGTTGATGGCAAACCTCAGTTCCCTGTCAGTTCCATCACATCCAATTTAGCTGTAGGCAGCAGTGGGCTGGAATACGTCACCATCCAAAATTAATCAGAATTTTCCCTGGACAGATTGCTGCTGCAACCTGCACTGATCCAGATTCTGTTCCTGGTGTTGCTTATGAGGCTGAAGTGCAGCAAACCATTGGGTACTTAGCTGCAGATAGAATATTTAGTGACATCCTGTGGGCAAGACAGGTAACATCAGAGGAAATCAAACGCTTCATAGGGTGACCAGGTGTCCGGTTTTTGACCAGAACACCCACTCAAAAAGGGACCCCGGTGGCTCCAACCAGCACCACCAGCTGGG
Source organism: Chelonoidis abingdonii (assembly GCF_003597395.2). Taxonomy (NCBI): domain Eukaryota; kingdom Metazoa; phylum Chordata; order Testudines; family Testudinidae; genus Chelonoidis; species Chelonoidis abingdonii. Next base: position 9,465,686 of record NC_133776.1, on the reverse strand, counting down.
CCATTGAAGGTCTGGTTGGCAGTGCTGCGGACCTAAGGCAGGCTAGTCTCTACCTGTCCTGGGGCACCGGAAGCAGCCAGCAGGTCCAGCTCCTAGGCGGGGGGCCTCAGGGGTCTGCGGGCTGCCTCTGCCCCGAGCATCAGCTCCGCACTCTCAATGGCCAGGAATTGACCAATGGGAGCTGTGGGGGCGATGCCTGCGGCCGAGAGCTTCCTGCTCCACCCACCTGCCTACGAGCCGGACCTCCTGGCCGCTTCCAGGGCGCAGCACAGTGTCCCGGGACAGGCAGGCAGTCTGCCTTAGCCTTCTGCACCGCTGATTGGGAGTCACCTGAGGTAACCCCGTGCCCCAGCCCTGAGCCCCCTCCTGCACCCCAAACCCCTCATCCTCACCCTCAAGCCCACACCCCCAGCCAGAGCCTTCACCCCCATTTAGAGCCCTCACCTCCTTCTGCACCCCAACCCCCTGCCCCAGACCAGTGAAAGTGAGTGAGGGTGGAGGAGAGCGAGCCACTGAGGGAGTGAGAATGGTAGTGAGCAGCGGGCGGGGGCTTAGGGGAGGAGTGGGGCAGGGATGGGGCCTCTGGGAAAGGGCAGGGCTAGGGTGTTCGGTTTTGTGCCAATAGAAAGTTGGCAACCCTCTTCATTGCTTCTGTAGGTCAAGCTCACTGCACACCTCAGGGGCTTCTGGCACCCCTCCATCAATCCCCATCCCAAGTTGTCTGTGTACCACCCTCTCCATTTCAGCCCCACAGCTGCTCAAAGATTCGTCTACTCTTGAAGGGTATTTTGGATTAAAGTAGGATGTGACTTTACAGTGCAATAGCTATTTTGGTTAATTTCCCATTGTAGACAAGACTTAATCGGCACCTGCTCCAACAACCCCACCCCAGAAGGAGTTTGGTCAGCTGGGGATCAGTGCAGTGCATGGGGAAGCAAGCCAACATCACCTTTTCCTCAGCCACATCTCCTCTGCCAGGGGCTGCAATGGAGTGGGGAGATGAGCCAATGTAGCAAGGTCTGTGCTACTGGAGGATTCCTTTACCGAAGGGAAATCCAGTTAAACCAGCTTCAAAGTGTATGCAAAGCAGAATTAATGAGGCCAAGGAATTTGGCCCATTGCCTGAAGATGTCATCCATGCTTCTGAGATGGGGAAAAGTACATCATAAAGTTATCTCAGGAGACAGCCATGTGGCCTAGCAATCTGAACAGAGGACTAAGAGCCAGGAATTCCTGGGTTCTGAAAATGACACTGAAACCAACTCTCTGGATTCACCTAGCATCTCTCTGCCTCAATCTCCTTTTCTCTGAAATGGGGATGACACCACTTACTGGTACATAGGAGTGTTTGGAGAATTCATGGATTCAGTAATATCTGGAGAAGGAGGAAAGCTGAAATCTGAACACAGATTCTTTCCTGCACTGAAATCAGTGAGATTGTTCGGGTGTAAGTGAGGACAGATTTGGGACCAGAAAATGCTAAACATGATTATTATGCTGGAAGACTCAGACCATCAGGTATACAATATGACAACTGGCAGTGGAAACACATGAGATGTGGTCTGCCTCAGCCTCACCCAGATTTGAATCGGCAATAACTTCTGAGGAGATGGATTACAAGGAAAAATCCTGCTGTCAGTTTATTTAACGAGATAATGACAGGGGAGGGAAGCTCATTACACACAAGAAGAGCTTGGAAGGCGCCCTCTGTTTCTGGCAAAGGATTTCCAGCCATCTCGAAATGCCGGGGCTGTCAATTTCTTTTTTTAAACTACACTAGGCGTGGCTGCAGTGTTCAGCTGTGTTCACATCCTTATGCTTATTTCTGCAGATTCTGAACAGGCCAACTGCAACCCTTCTGGGAAGCCAAGGGGCGGGCTTATGTTAATATGATTTGTCCTGAAGACAGGGGCACAACCAGAATTTTGCTAAGGAGTGGGCCCAGCTTACCAGACCAGCTGCCTCAAATTTGAGTGTCGCTGCAGCCCTATGCCCCAGGTTGCAATGTCCCTCACTGAAACCATGCCTGGCCACTCTGTCATGATGGGTTGGGGGTCACCCCATTCAAATTTGAGTGAGTACCATTGCGTCCTGGCAGACAGGGTCGCAACACTACTCACAAAGTTTTTCCAGGCAGCCCTCTATTGTCCAGTTAGGGTCCCAGGGGAGCATAGGCCTGCTTCCCCCATCCCCAAGGCACCCATACCTGAAGTCACTGGGAGGGCTGAGGACATGAATAAAAAAAACAATGGGAATATCATGGGCCAGATCCTACTGTCCTTACTCAGGCAAAATTTCCACTGAAGAGCCACGGGCATGAGGACTGAGTAAGTGCTGTGGAATTCGGCCCAAAGCAAGCTAAGTACATTCTATGGATTGGTGCACAGCAACTCTCAGTATTTCAATCTAACATCACTTACACCAGGGTGAATCCAGAATGACTCCACGTGGTGTTCAATTCTGTGCTGCACTTGCAGGAAGTGCAGTGCAAAAGACGCAGCCCAAGAGAGGAAGAACAAAGGTGGCCTGTAGTCGCTTTTGCTCCCTCTGGCTTCTGGGCTATTCTGATGGCTGACATGGCCACCCAGCCCAAGTTAGAGACGCCCTCAGCTGCTCAGACCTATGACAGCAGAGCCTGCACAGAATCGCTAGCAATGCACTCTTTGAGCTTGCCCCCACCACACCCCGACACTGGAGCTTGCGAGGTGGAACAGCTCAGAGTTGATTCTAGCTGCACCTGCACCTAAGGGACTGCTCTCCCTGTCCCTGAGACCTTTATACTCTGCACACTGCTGGGGTAAGGACAGAGACTGTCCCAGGCTGGACAAATAAACGGCTACAGCGTGCAGCTGTAACGCCATGGCCCCACTGGAGCTCCTGCAGCTCTCTCACCCTTGTAATGAGTTATCATAAACAGATAGCTAAGGGTTAATGTTTCTTTTACCTGTAAAGGGTTAACAAAGGGAACCAAACACCTGACCAGAGGACCAATCAGGAAACCGGATTTTTCAAAGCTCAGGGAGGGAAGTTTTTGGGTGTGTGTTCTTTTGTCTGTGCTAGTGCCTCTCGGCTCTGAAGAGGATCTCTCTATCTCCAGGTTTTCTAATCTTCTGTTTCCAAGTGTAAGTACAAGTAGAAGACAGGCTTATTTTGTTTTTCTGTATAAACAATGTGTGTAGTTGCTGGAGTGTTAAATGTATTTCTTTTTGAATAGGTGTTTTTCGATGTTTTTTTAAGTCCAATAACCTGTATTATTGTCCCTTGATACAGCAGACCATTTTTTATGTCTTTTTTTTCTTTTATATAAAGCTTCTTTTTAAGACCTGTTTAGATTTTTTCTAGTGGGGATTCAAGGGGATTGAGCGCTTGAGCTCCCGGGGAATTGTGGGAGGGCAGAAGAGGAGGGGGGAGGTGAATTTCTCTCCTGTTGTAATCAGGAGTTTAGATATAGTAATCTTCCAGAGGACCAGGGAGGGAAGCCTGGGAGGAAGTAAAGAGGAAGAAGAAGTGGGTTAGTTCCCTTTGTGTGAAGACTTCATGGGCATCTGAGTCTTGGGGTCCCCCAGGGAAGGTTTTGGGGAAACCAGAGTGAGGCAGGCACTGGAATTCCTGTCTGGTGGCAGCGATATCAGATCTAAGCTGGTAATTAAGCTTGGAGGTTTCATGCTAGCATCTTATGTTCTGAACTCTAAGGTTCAGATCTGAGTAGGAAAGCTATGACATGAGTGCAGCCGGGAGTTAAAGTAATGGCGAGCCATCTTCCCCCTCACCCCCTCCTTAAAAGCAGACAGGAGCTCTGTCTCGTCTCCTGGGCTTGGGCACGCTCAGCAGCCCCCCCTCCTCCATGGCTGATGTCCTCACTGGTCAGAAGAATTAACACCCCAGGCTAAATAAATAAGCCCAAGCTAGCATCCAGCAGCTGAGCTGTGGCAGGGGAAGGTTCTTGGTGAGGAGAGCAAGGGGAGTGTTCCTCAGTGGTTTAAGGCGAGGCTGAGAGGAGAGAGGGGGTACATGGCAGACCAGGACAAGGAGGGAGGTTGTTCCCAGGATAGGGAGCAGCACAACAGAGGCAGGAAGCCAAGAAGAGAAAGCGTCACAGAACCGAGAGGAGCAAAGGAGAAGTGCACGGGCCTCTGAGGAAATCAGAGCACTGAGGTGACCAGAGGCTGAGATGTCAGGCCACGAGGGGGAGCAGCGGGAGTTTGAGGCGAAGTGACACCGGGAATGCAATGAAAGGCTGACAATAATCGGGACGGAGGCAACGTGTTCTGGGTTGCCCTCATGTGATGCTCACATGTGGCAGCCCTGTCATGCCTGCCCGCAACTCAGCCTGAATTTCACACACCCTGCTGAGCTGTGCATGGGCATGGATGCCAAAGTGGAGCATGGCTTCGGGCCACCAGGCCACAAGGCTGTCTCCCATGGCTGCTGCTAGATCCAAGTGGGTAAGGGCAGCTGGGAATAGCAGCAGCAAGAGCAGGACCCCAGTCTGACTCCACACTCCAGTCCCTGACAGAAACCCCAGCCAGACTCCTGAATCCCCTCTGCCACCAAGCTGGACCCCAGACCTCTGCCCCTCAGAGAGATCCCAGACAGCTCCCAGACCCCTATTCTCCAGAGACACCTCAACCATCAGATTCCAGCTATCACATCTCTCCAAGACAGATCTCAGCTCCCCTCCCAAACAGCACTCCCCCCCAACACCCACAGCACCCAGGCACTGCAGCATCCCCTGACATACTCCAGCACCCACCAACTCAAGCACCCTAAAACCTCACCCAGCAATCCCAGGCCCTCTCGCCCCCAGCAACTCCTACACCTCTACCAGCCCTAGTCTCATATTTTCTAAGTTTTACACAGCATCATGTCCAACCCTCGCCACTGCTTGCGGAAGGGTGTATTAAACAGAAACAGAAATTTACGGTCATGCAGCTTATTTGCAAATATGCAAATTAGCTGGCTGGCTCATTTGCATTAAATGTCATGCGTGTTGCTCGGCAGCCATGACTGCCCTGGGAGGAGCGGGAGAGGGTGACTGGAGGGAGGGGAAGGAAATGGTCACAGTAAGCTAGGTGAGAGCTCATGAGACTTGGCTGGTGCAGATAACACTCTTCTGCCCTGGGAGGAGCGGGAGAGGGTGACTGGAGGGAGGGGAAGGAAATGGTCACAGTAAGCTAGGTGAGAGCTCATGAGACTTGGCTGGTGCAGATAACACTCTTCTCAGCCCTTCATCTTGACCCTCCCTTTCACCTCCGCTCTCATTTCCTCCAGCTGTACGTCTCTCTCTCCGTGCCCCAGTCCTCTCTCCCGCCTTCTCCCTTTGCGGTGTGGACTAGGGGAACAGTGAGGAAAGGGGCAAAATGAAAGGAAAATAAATCAGGATGCTGAAGTGTGAACATGGGAGGCAGGAAAGAGAAGTGCTGGAGCTGCCAGGCTAAGAGACAGGAGGGGGTGGGGCCATCCGCACTGTCAAATCAGATGATTCCTAGTGTTTGGTTTATACTGGGATTTGGAACATGTAGCAATAGAACTCCCACGCCGCAGCGGACAGAGGTGGATCAGCCTGCCCCAACTCCGTGCCGATGCAGGCTTGTTCCCTGGTGTCTACGATGAGCAGGGGGCTGACAAAAGCACCAGCGTCACACGAGCAAAGGCAGAAAGAAGATTTTTCCATTTTGTACTTTTCTAAAAATTAACCCGTATTATGAATGAGGCATGAATGAAGTGGCTGCGGGTGGCCTGCAGGAGGGCTGAATGCTGTTCGTACTTAAACTGGGAGGCTGCCCTTGGAGTTACATCAGTGTAAAAGTAAAGGGAGATTAGAATTAGGCCCCCACTGATCAGCTGGGATACTCATCTGAACCTTGGAACCCCCTCCCCCGTCCACCCCAGACTATCCAGGGACTGAACATTCTCCATCTGACATTCTAAAACATTCTGCTCCCCCGACCCTAGGGACAGATTACAATTTATTTGCTTGGTGCTCAGTTTTTAGAAATGCTCAGAACTCCCACTGAGGCCCCTAGTTCAGGGCCAGATTTTCAAAGATGCGCAGCAGCCAGCAACACCCACTGGGACATGTTTTTGAAGGAGCTCAATTCCACAAAACTGCACCCAACATGCTGAACCCTTTTATAAACAAACTCGCTTGGTTTGGTGACGAAATAGACAGGTATCAGGGGTAGCCGTGTTAGTCTGGATCTGTAAAAGCAGCAGAGAATCCTGTGGCACCTTATAGACTAACTGACGTTTTGGAGCATGAGCTTTCATGGATGAATACCCACTTCGTTAGATGCATCTGACGAAGTGGGTATTTATCCACGAAAGCTCATGCTCCAAAACGTCTGTTAGTCTATAAGGTGCCACAGGATTCTCTGCTGCTTAAACAGACAGGGTGGATGAAAAATCAATGATTTTTTAAAAATAAATTTAAAAAAAAACAGATTTTTTAATTGAAATTGAATTTTTTTTGATAGATTTTTTTCCCCTCAGAAAGCATTTTATCTAAAGATTGTTTTAATTAAGATACATTATAGCTCAAAGATATCTCATCATGGAATAGGGATTATACATTTTAATTCTATAGTATGAGACAATATAGTCATGTTATGTTTAAGAAAATGTTTTGTAGATTAGTTCCAATAATTCATGGATTAGGGACCTAAACTTATGTGGTTCTACAGGCTTCTGTATAGATTATTTAGGTTAATCTTTCTATCTACCCAATGGGACTCAGTGCTCAGTCTCTAAAAGATACCATCAGAGATGCTTAGTTTTGCCGTTCTCAAACTGTGGATTTGTGTCTCCAGAGGTAACATGCCTGTTAAGAGCAAAAATGTTTTAAAATAAATAACTATATAGAGGTGAGAAATAACAGCCCTCAACTCTATTGTCTCTCTGCAAATTTTTGTACACAGAATCAATCCCTTACCTCTCTCTCTAAAAGTGCAAAGTTTCAAAAAGTTCAATGAATAGAAAATTGTTGGGGGTGGAATAGATCTGGACAAGGAGAAGTCTGGAGATAAATGTGAGAAGTGAGGGACATATAATAATTTCACAAAAAAGCATATGTTTGCTGTTGAAGAAAAAAATCCAGAATACTTAACGTTGTTGTTTTATTTAGTTAAATAAAACAATTTAAATGTCTATCTGGTGATGTTCTCCTCCTAATACAGCATGGCAAGAAAACCCTCCAAATATGAATGATTAACATGTTGAAGTGGAGATAGTTCACCTCCCAATGACTTCATAAATATCTGCTTCAATTACCTTTGGTAAATGAAATAACCAATCATTCATTTTCTGATAGAGCTGTAAAACTAATCTGAAAAGTTTTCAAAATAAATCACTGTTTAAAAATGTACAGTGTGTGTCTTCTAAAAATGAAACCTACATCTATCTCTAAGTTGTGAAGAATATGCATTAAGGTTATAACAACCAACAAGAATGCACTTTTCTGTAGAAACCCATGATTAAATAGAGTCTTCCTGACTAGTGATTTAAATCAAATCCACCCTGTAAATGGAAGCCAAGATGATTTGATAATCCAGCCCTAATCCAGTGGGATCCTCCAGAAGAAGTGAACCTGCTTCATAGACCAACCATTTGTGCTACTAGTTTAAAAGCTTCCCTACCAATCTTGCTGCCACCTATGGGCAAATGCTCAGCCTGCCGCTCCGCCATACACACAAACTCCAAGTCAATGGCAGAGCTGAATGTGGCTCAGTTGCTCAATAGGCCACTGAGAAGGTACTAACTGGTCTTTGCAGAGTTGTTTCACCTGCTTTTTCATTATCTTGTACACGGGGACTGAGATTTGTAAACTGCCTAAGGGATTTGGATGCACGATTTCCATTACGTCGCTTTGAAACTCCCAACTGAAGCATTTGCACCAAGCTTATTATACATACTAAAGCCTTCACCGTCCACCAGTGTCATTAGAAATGATGAATGAGCAACTCCAACATATACAGGAAGACAAACATAAGATGCTGAGCAGAGCCTCAAACAACTGAGCTACTCTCAGGCAAAGGCCAAGGATTAATTTCATGAAGTCACATGCTACCCTTAGGGCATCAGAATGACACACTCTCATCCGATGGAGCTCATTCTTTCCTTATAGGTTATTGCCCCACAGGACTTGGCACAGATGTGGGATCAAAGCCCTACCTGGTGGAGAGCCATAAGGAATGAATGTAGTTACTAATAATACTTAGTACTTACATAGTTATTGGCACCATCCTGGCACTTTACAAACATGAACAGAAATTCCCATGAGGCCGCTAGGCCTCACTAGCCTGATTTTACAGTGGGTAAAAGGGAGGGAGAGACATGATGTGCACAAAGCCCTAGTGAGAGAGGAGCAGCCCTATCTAAGGTGCTTATATGGTATCCATTACCACAGTATCTGAGCACCTCACAACCAGTTTAATGTATTCTCACAACACACCTGGGTAGGTTTTGGAGTTGATGGGTGCTGGAGTGCGTCTGGAGATGCTGAGGTATCTGGAATAGGGGCATGGGTGCTGGGGTTCTATAAGGGTTGGGTGGGGGCCAGGATATCTAGGAGCGCTGAACTCCTGCTCATCCCCAGTTTGCAGACAGGGAACAGAGGCACAGAGACTACGTGACTTATGCAAGGTCACAAAGGCAATCTGCGGCAGAGAAAATCTGAGCTTAAGAGCTCTAACCATCAGACTATCCTTCCTCTGTGCTCAGACCATCGGACTGTCCCTTTCTCTGACATGCATATAACCAGCTTGTCTACACTTCAGCAAAGTGTCACCAGAGCCCAGATGAGGACTTCAAGAAGACAGCAGGGAGAATTAAGAAAAATCAGAGAATCATCACTTTCACTTCTAAGCCCCCAGCTGAGAGGCACACCCCTAACCTGCTGCATTCCCTTTACTTAGGATTCTATTGTATAGAGATTGCCAGGTCTGCTGAACTGCTCTGAATGTTTTTACAGGCCTTAAGAAGGGTTCTGTGGAGCTCGAAACAGTGTCTCTCTCACAGCAGAAGTGGGTCCAATAAAAGATATTACCTCGCCCACCTTGTCTCTCTGAACGATGTGGTAATTCTTTGGTGCTCACCAAATGGGGATTGGGTTGAGACTATTTCCATTTTTCTTAGCCATAATTTGTGGATTATAGTGTTTTCCATATGTGATGGACTGGGCTTTAACCTCCATTTTCACTCCCACATTGTAACATACCCAAGAGATATCCTTCAACAGACATACTAGATTTTTGTCTCTCTAGCTCACCACTTTAGCACCTTAATCATAGAATATCAGGGTTGGACGGGACCTCCCCAATCATTGGTGATGCTGCAAAACAGCAGTTTTCAGACTTCAATATCAAACTAAATGTGTCAAACAAAGCCTATGCAAACAGTTAATTCCACATAGCATGCATCTTTTTATTCAAGGGTTATTATTCAGTTTGTGCTTCAATTACAGAGATACTGTCAGCTTAAACAAAAAAAAAAAACAAAAAAAAACCCTGGATATGATTTTCCCCTACCCTGCATCTTGTGTCATTTGCAACTGTGCAAACTGAGTGTAAAAAGGTGCCATCCAAATGTGGTAGTGTTTGATACACTCACTTTGCACTGGCATAAATGACTGTGCAAGGTGCGAAGCAGTGGAAAGACCAGGCCTCACACACAGTATATATAAAAAACAAAAAAAGTGCCCCAGCTGCATTACTAGACAAGAACAAAGATTGTTAAATAAGGAACTAATTTTTAAATCTAATTTGCAAACACCACATATGCTCCTTGGTTGCTTCTTGCCTTTACTACTGGACTAGTCAGTTTCAGATTCTCATCCACTAGCACAATGTAGTAATGTTTGGGCTGCAGACAGGAAAGGGGAGGGTTTATTTGTGTAAAACACTAGTTCTACTGGAACTTAAATGAAAACAAGCATGAGAACGTTTGTATTGGTTTTGTTAAAGCGTATTTTTACAAAACCTAAATTTGGGGCTACAGGTGACCTGACAATGTTTTAGCAACTAAAATACTGCACAAGGCAACAAGAAAAGAGCTATTAAAAAAAAAATCCTAACACTCAGCTCTAGCTCCTTTTCCCTCCACTCCGCCCAAAAATCATAGATACAGATAAGCAAGAAAGTAAACAAACTTGCTTTGCATTAGCCAGCTCTGTCTATTTTAAGACCTAATCCTTCTTCCGTGGAAGTCGAACAGAGTGTTGCCATTGATTTCAGTGGAAGCAGTCTGGGCCCTTACCTAGGTTTGCCAGGAAAATGGAACTCTGCTAATACACATCGTGACACTTTTTCTAAGGGCATGGCTACACTTACATTTTTGCAGCGCTGGTAGTTACAGCTGTGGTCATACAACTGTGTAGGGCCAGCGCTGCAGCGTGTCCACACTGACAGCGACCAGCGCTGCAGCGTGTCCACATTTGCAGCATTTGCAGAGCTGTTGTGAGTGGTGCATTGTGGGCAGCTATCCCACAGAGCACCTCGTCCCATTTTGGCGCTGTGGGTTGTGGGAAGGGGACGGAAGGGTGCGGGTCATTCCGCTTCCTGTTCCAACGACCCGTGCTGCATCGCTTCCCTTTTCAGCCATTTGGTGCCATTGTGAGTCT
>NC_133776.1:9417613-9451633 GCF_003597395.2 Chelonoidis abingdonii | reverse complement strand
GTAGCAGACCAGGAGTACAGCCAGCGCTGCAGACAGGGAGTTGCAGCGCTGGCTGAGCTTTGTAAGTATGGGCACCGAGTAAGTTGCAGCGCTGTAACCCCCTCACCAGCGCTGCAACTTGCAAGTGTAGCCAAGGCCTAAGGAGCTTGTGATTTAGTAAGAGACTACGTTATTGTCAGGACTGACAGACTGGGTTCTTCTCTGACAGAGTAATTAGAGATAATTGCAACACGTGAAACAGCAGATCAAACAGACGGAGGGCAGTGATACTCTCTTTTAACAGCATATTTCCACAGCATGTTATTAATCTATCTGCATGTCAGGAACAGCATCTTACCAATGGTCTTCCATTCTAATACGCACCTGCTCTCGCCTAATAGCAGCCAGCCTTTTTGCACCACCAAACTTTATGTAATCTGTCCTCCTTAATCAGTGGAACAAATGCAGCACTCTCATAATCTATTACATAAAAATGCAGATAGTTTATCTGTGTTGTTCCTGCTGCAATCACATAATGGAAGTGTTGTTTTTGAAAGAAGGAAATGGAGGGTAGTGACTTATAATCAGGAATCTAACCACGTGAACTTGCTCTCCCATCAGACCTCACAAGCTAAGCATGGCCGGGTCAAGCTCTGGGATAGGAAACACCAAGGCATCACTATGTGGTGCAGAAAGTGGTCCAGGTGCTTCATTAGGTGGCGTTCGTCTTTGAGTCAGTGCCCTGTAGCGTTGGCTGCAGTCCTTTTCCATAACTGCCGAGTCCCAGACAAGGCTTGGGGAGAGCCTCTCTTCCTGGTATAGGCCAGACAAACTTTATTAGTCTGGCAGCCGCGCAGCCAGAGAGCACTACGGGATCTGTTTCCAGTGGCTTCAGTAAACAGTCTCCTTTCATTCATGCCATTAAGGGTTTGTCTAAAGGGTGCATTAGTTCACACTGCAGAGGTGCAAATTCTAATGTACACTAGCGTGTTGCATACTAACTGGCCCAACTGGACCCTGCTGACATGCACTCAGTGTTCCCCATGCACATGAAAGTAGCCCTGTTTGAAATGGGACTACATTTACATGCACTAGGGAACTCCGGGTCTAAACCAGTCAGATACTGCACACACACTAGAATTTACACCCCACTAGTACGGACTAACACATTGTACAGACAAGTCTTTGGTCCTGAATCACCTATGCCATGTAATCAACACAAAACCCTTCTGGTAGCAATCATCCATTGTCTAACATCTGCTCAGAGCCCAGACGAGAGCGCACGCGCGCGTGTGTGTGTGTGTGTGGTATATCCATACTAAGATGGCTCAGCAAACGCACAGGGAGCAGCTGAATGTCAAAGAGTCAGGGTCACAGCAGATAAACTTGGAGTGCTGGTCTCCCAGTCCTCTGCTCTAACCCCTCTACTTTCCTATTCGGGTGCCCCTATGTTTTAGATGCAGTTGCTGAAGCCAAAGTAATGCATAGCCAAAAAGTTGACATTATACCATATATATGGTCTATAATTCAGACTTTCATAAACTTCTGCTGGCCTTCTGACACACTTTTATACTGCAGACCAAACACACCTTGTGTTGCCAAGACTACGCAGAAGACCTCTGTAAGGAAACTGTTAGGACTTTTTTGCAAGAAGTGCTAGACTGCAAATATCAAAGGCTTTCCTTGGCTCTTCAACACTGATGCCAGGTTGATGGAAGAATTCCTGTCAGCCGGAGCTACCCTCTTTCCATTGGCATTGGTAATGTCTACACCAGTGGTTCTCAACCCAAGGGCCACCTGCGGCCCAATCAGCACACAGTGGTGGCCCATGTGACATCCTCAGGGCCATACAGGTAGTACATACAGTGTGGATGCAGCCCACATAGTATACAGAGAGCTGCATGTGAGGTCTACAGTGGTAAATAGGTTGAGAACCACTGGTCTATACTGAAGCAATAGCTATAGGATTTGAAGTGTAGACATACCCTAAGATGATAGAAGCCTTAGAAATAGGATAGGCATATATGGAATGATGGCCCTATGGTTTAATATCAGTGGGTGGATGGGCTGACTGGAATGAGAATGGGGTTAATTTGGGGGTGACATTTATATTTCAAGGTGCCACTTCTGACCATAATCAAAAGCAGAAGTCCTAAAATAGCCCAAGGAAAGTTAGCAAAGAATCCTCTGGCACCTTATAGACTAACAGATGTTTTGGAGCATGAGCTTTCGTGGGTGAATACCCACTTCGTCAGATGCATGTCATGCATTCACCCACAGAAGCTCATGCTCTAAAACGTCTGTTAGTCTATAAGGTGCCACAGGATTTTTGCTGCTTTTACAGATTCAGACTAACACAGCTACCCCTCTGATACTTGACCCAAGGAAAGTTGTTCCTGCTGAACTGCACTCACCTGTGTACGTTTGTGTTCACGTCACCTCTAGTGGCTGCTGCCTACAAAGAGATATCTAAGACTATACCCTTGCTGGTATAAATCACCATAGACTCTGTGACTTCAATAGATAGACCAATTCATATGAGCTGCGGATCTGACCCATAAGGCCTGAGACTACTACAGGTAATAGAGAGATACTCTTTTAGTGCAAAAGACAGGAGTCTGAAATTTCGGAGAAGGTCTGAATTGTTTCCCTGCTGATGGCTAGTCAGCCAAGAAATTGGTACACCAGAGCATTTGGAAGCAGGAAATACTGTAAACCTCAGGAGATTTCCAGTCTGAAAGCAGCCAAACTTCAAAACTCTGAACCATTTGTGGTTCCCCTATCATTAACGAAAAGCAGCACGTTGGTAGGAAAAATGGGTGAGGTCACCTAAGTAAGTAGTACTTTAACAACAGAATGGGGGAAAAGAGCTCTCAGATTGGTTTTCACTGGATGAAAAATGATCGCTTTGCGGGATGAAAAGGAGGATTGCATTTACACAGAGAAATGCACCTTTGAGAATCTGGCCACTTTTACCTAAGTGCCTACATGTGGATTTGAGAGCCTGGCTCTGGGCACCCAGGTTTGAAAATCATAGAATCATAGAATATCATCATTGGAAGGGACTTCAGGAGGTCAACTAGTCCAACCTCCTGCTCAAAGCAGGACCAATCCCCAACTAAATCATCCCAGCTAGGGCTTTGTCAAGCCTGACCTTATAAACCTCTAAGGATGGAGATTCCACCATCTCCCTAGGTAACCCATTCCAGTGCTTCACCACCATCCTAGTTAAAAAGGTTTTCCTAATAGTCAACCTAAACCTCCCCCACTGCAACTTGAGACCATTACTCCTTGTTCTGTCATCTGCTACCACAGAGACAGTCTAGATCCAGCCTCTTTCGACACCCCTTTCAAGTAGTTGAAAGCAGCTATCAAATCTCCCCTCATTCTTTTCTTCTGCAGACTAAATAATCCCAGTTCCCTCAGCATCTCCTCATAAGTCATGTGCTCCAGCCTCCTAATAATTTTTGTTGCCCTCCACTGGACTCTTTCCAATTTTTCCACATCCTTCTTGTAGTGTGAGGTCCAAAACTGGACACAGTATTCCAGCTGAGGCCTCGCCAATGTTCAACAGAGGAGAATGATCACATCCCTTGATCTGCTGGCAATGCCCCTACTTATACAGCCCAAAATGCCATTAGCCTTCCTGGCAACAAGGGCACACTGTTGACTCATATCCAGCTTTTTGTCCACTGTAACCCCGAGTCCTTTTCTGCAGAACTGCTGCCTAACCTTTTGGTCCCTAGTCTGTAGCAGTGAATGGGATTCTTCCAGCCTAAGTGCAGGACTCTCCACTTGCATTTCATCAGATTTCTTTGGTACAATCCTCTAATTTGTCTAGGTCCCTCTGTATCTTATCTCTACCCTCCAGCGTATCTACCACTCCTCCCAGTTTACTGTCATCTGCAAACTTGCTGAGAGTGCAGTCCACGCGATCCTCCAGATCATTAAATGATGATATTGAACACAACCGGCCCCAGGATCGACCCTTGGGGCATTCCGCTTGATGCCAGCTGTCACCTAGACATAGAGCCATTGATCATTACCCATTGAGCCCGATGATCTAGCCAGTTTTCTATCCGCCTTATAGTCCATTCATCCAGCCCATACTACTTTAACTTGCTGGCAATGTTGATGTAAGTGTCAAATCCTTGCAAAGAAAACTTACACGCTCTGAACCAGGCATAAACTGATGTCTGTATGAGTCTTCTGATAGTTCTGTAATGTTGGTTTGGAGCAGTGTGAACTGCCCATTTACCTCACTGGGGTGCTGCTGACTCTAGAATTTAATGAGGATAGCTGGTAAGTGATCTGCAAATGGATGCATTTCTGACTTTTTGTTATGATCATGCAAGAAAACCTGGTAAACTCTCCCCCCATCCCCATGTTATTGTGAACGGTCACACATTGATTGAAGAATTGGTATGGTGGACCTTTAACAAAGCCATCCTTTGTCCAAAATGCTCATTAGTTATTTGAGTTAGATAGCTGTTAAACAAAACCTCCTCCATGATTTAAAATAGTCTGGCTTAAAAATCCTTGCCACTTTTAGTTGCTCCCAAGAGCAAAGGAATGAAGTTGCATCTTAGAATTGACTTCTGCTGAAGGTTCAGAAAAAAGGCATTGCTTGCTCTGACTGCTGTAGCTGGGTAAGAAATATTTGAAATGTATTCTGACACCAACTGAGTACCTCCTCTGCCACTCTTGGCCCTGCTCCAAAGGGCGTGGTGCAGATAGGGTGACCAAGTTTCCGGTTTTCAACCAGAATGCTTGGTCAAAAACGGACCCTGGCATATCTGGTCAACACCGTCGAGCGGCTTGTTAGAAGTCTGGTCGGCAGTGCTGCAGAGCTAAGGCAAGCTAGTCTTTAGCTGTCCTGGCTCTGCGCTGCGCCCCAGAAGCAGCCAGCAGCTCTGGCTCCTAAGTGGAAAGGCCATGGGGCTCCGCATGCTGCTTCTAGGGTGCACAGTGCCAGAAAAGTGCCAGAAAAGCCAGACAGCCTGAGTTAGCCTTATTCACCGCTGACCAGGAGCCACCTGAGGTAAGCCTGCTCCCCAACCCTAAGCCCCAAATCCCTACCTCAGAGCACCCCCTCCACCCCAAATGCTTCATCCCCAGCCCCATCCCAGAGCCTGTACCCACTGCTTGAAGCAGTGTGAACTGCCCAATTTATCTCTCATTGGGGTGCTGCTGTACCCAGAACCTGTACCCCCTCCTGCACCCCATCCCCCTGACCTAGCCCTGACCCCCCTCCAAACCAGGAGCCCCTTCCTGCACCCCAAGTCACTCATCTCCACCCCCACCCTAGAGCCTGCACCCCCAGATGGAGCCCTCACCCCCTGGACCCTAACCCTCTGTCCCAGCCCATAGCCCCCTCCCACACCCTGAACCCCTCTGCCCCACCCCTCATCCTGGAGCCCCCTCCTGCACCCGAAACCCTTCCCCATCCCCACTCCAGAGCCCCACACCCTCAGACGAAGTCCTCACCCCCTCCTGCACCCCAACCCTCTGGACCCTGCCCCAGCCCAGTGAAAGTGAGTGAACATGGGGGAGAGCAAGTCACAGAGCGGGGGGCAGGGCTAGAGTGTTCGGTTTTCTGCAATTAGAAAATTGGCAACCCTAGGTGGAGAGCAGAGCTGAGACCAGCTGAGTGCCCGCTGCATAGGAGTGGCTGGTCAGACCCAAGGCTCTGAGCCTACAAAGCAGTCACTGATCAGTGGGCAGGAGCACTGTGGGACTGTCCTGGGTGGACTAAGTTCACGGTTGCAGTTGCTGCATCAGGATTTGTCATCTACGCTGACGCTGCAATAGTAGACAATATGGTGCTTGGAGCAATTGCAAGTGCATTAGGGGTGTGTGAGTGAAAGCCTGTGCACAGATGCAGGCACTTTTATGTGTGGACTTACATGGGATAAGAGGGAAGGTCCTCTCATGGATCAGTAACTGATTTGCCAGATGCTGGGAATGGACAACAGGGGATGGATCACTGATTGCTTGTTCTGTTCATTCCCTCTGGGGCACCTGGCAGTGGCCACTGTGGGAAAACCAGATACTGGGCTAGATGGACCATTGGTCTGACTCAGTATGGCTGTTCTGATGGGCGTGTGTTGTGTAGTTTGTTAGGCACAATAGGGGGATGCAACAGTATTGGTAACACCAGAATGAGCTAATGCAGAAGAGGAGTGAAGGAGCCAGTTCACTCGTCACACCATCTTTGGCCTGCCTGCGGACTGAAGATAGTTATCAATGGTGAATGTGGGATGAACACTGGGAATCAGACAGAAACCCTTTGAACCAGCCGGTCTCCCATGGAGATAAGATCTAACCATCACTCAATGACACCATTTAAATCATGAGCAAAAGCCAAAGTCTGGAGTGCGGAGATTTGTTTTAAAAAAAGCTGCAGCTGAGTCACCGTCAGACAGACCCCAACTCCCCTGGCTCTCAGTCATGGCCAGGCTGTTTCTCACATCAACATGAAGTACCGTATATTACACACTGAAACAGGTCGCCGTGGCGAGGGTTGGACCAAACAAGTTTATAGTTACAGAGCTGGGCTCACAAATACCTGGCTTCTCTCTTCTCCAAAGCACAGACAAACTGAGCGCTCCACAGCCCCGTAACACTGGCAGCTGGAGTGCAAAGACTCTGCCCTCCGCCTAATCCAGCCTGGTCTAGAGCCAGTCGGTCGCTGTTTGATGAACAAGGCTCTTCTTCAACCAGCCCTGTCGTAGGGGGGTCTCTGCATGGCTCTGGTCCATCCTCAGGGTAGGGGGCCCTGTCCTCTGGACAAGAGCAGACTGGAAGGGTGGCTTTAGCCCCTGCAAACCTGCCTTTGGGCATGGAAAGAAGCAGGCAAAGGAAGTCCCTAACTACAGGACTTGGGGTGGAGGTTCTGGGGAGAGGTTACAGGGCCCGACGTTGCCTATGCTGCCCTGTACAACAACTGCAGGTACACCTCTACCCTGATATAACGCTGCCCTCAGGAGCCAAAAAATCTTACCGCATTATAGGTGAAACCATGTTATATTGAACTTGCTTTGGTCCACTGGAGTGTGCCCCTCCCCCTCCCCCGAGCACTGCTTTACCGCGTTATATCCAAATTTGTGTTCTATCAGGTCGCGTTATATTGAGGTAGAGGTGTACTACAATTACCTGCTGGGGGAGCTCTTTGGCGCCTTTGCCAATTGAGAACTCCAGAGAGGTCAGCTGACTCCAGTGTTGGGAGCAAAGGATGGGGGTGCTTTTGACTCACAGGTTCTCTTCCTGATTGTCACTCAAGAAGGGAAACCCAAACACCCATGCAGAGATGACCATGGGGCACTGCCACCTCCTGGCATCACTTTCCAGCAACCTCTTCCCCATATATGGCAGCAGAGGAGTTGCCTGGATCTCCACCTCTGGGGAAGGGATGGGGCTGGGCACAAAAGGGTGGCAGTACCTGTAGAGTGGGCCTGAGTCAAGGTTTGTCCCTATGGGACTTGCATGCATGCACCTACCTCCCCCCCAGAACATCTTGGGAAGTTACCCAGAAAGCTCCAGAGAGTCCTGGCTCTGAAAAGCACTGAGATACAGCACCGCAACGGCAGCACAGGCTCAAATTATCTGGTTGCAGTACATTAATTTCTTGCTAAACTCATCTACCCAGAAGAGTAGAAACATTTCTGCAACCTGCATTTCCTACTTGTATCTTAGCTGGATTCTTCTTGTTGCACGGTTTTAACTTTCTGTCATTGTAGTAATAATTATCCGTGTTTCTGTCTGTAGATTATTAAAGATTTTTTTTTAAAATTCTGTTAACTTCATCATCATTGCCCACATTTTAGAAATGGGAAAACTGAACCTCAAATACACTGAGTGACATACCCAAGGTAACACAGCAGCATCAGAACTCAAACCTAAGATTCCCGATTCCAAAAAGGGCTGTCTGATCCAGCAAGGTGCCGAGTAGGGTTGGCTGGAAAACAAGAATTCCATTTTGTGAAAACTCCAAGGTTTCGGAATTTGTTTTCATTCTGCATTGGAACAAAACCAAGATCTTTTGAAATGTTTTATGAAAAAAATAAAAATTAAAAAAATAGCCTGTGGTTACAGTATTGATCAAGTCTCCACTCCACCAGAGTCTCTCTGGCCTAACACATATTTCATAAGTCTCTGCTCTCAATCAAGCAGATCAGAGCCTTGAACCTAGGTCACCCGCATCCCACCTAGTGATCTAACCACTGGGCTACAGATGATTCTGAGATAGGCCTCTCTCGTACGTATTTTGAACATAAATTCCATCCTGGACAACTGAAACCAAAACATTTTCATTTTGGCAAATAGACATTTCCAGCAAAAAGCATTTTGTCAAGAAATTCCCAACCAGACCTCGTGCTGAGCGCCCTCAGGTTCACGCCTCTCACTGGAATTGCTCAGCACCTTGCAGAATAGGGCTCTGAACTTTTCTGAGCCTCGGTTTGGTAAGCCAGAAGCAGTGGTATTTCCCTACTACTTGAGAGAGGCAGTGCTAAATCGTAAGAATGCTCATCATCTGCACTGATATGCACACCCTCAACAGGCCGATCTGCATGAACAGAGCTGGAAGAATCCTAAAAAGTGCAAGAACATTCGTTTGAATAAAAGACACAAACTTGCTGTGACGCTTTCATTCAGTGTTTGAGAAAATTTATAAAAGTGAATTTTTGTTTGGAGAAAGAGAAAGTGCCTTAAATTTGAGGATCTAAAAGCATATTACAGTTATGAATGAGTTAAACCTCAGGCAGGGAAGTAAAATCTCCGTTTTATCAATGAGGAAACGGAGGCAGAGAAGTTAAGTGACTTGCCAAAGGTCATACAGGCAGTCAGCGGCACAGACAATTCAGGAACCCATACCGTAATTCTTAGTCCTCTGATGTAGACAAAATATTGATGATAAATTGTTGGTTACATAACTAAAACATTTAAAGATCAACTAGCTCTCTTAGGAATCACGTTCTTTTGGTGTTTCTGTAAAGCGTCATGAAAACCTCTGGAGCAATATAAGGAATACACAATCATCACAAATCATTTGAAAAGATGACAGTCTTATATTTCAAGTGAATCATTCCTAAAACAAAACCAGTTGGAGGATGGACATATCAAGCTCCCAAACAAACCAAATACATCATGTGAAAAAAAAATACACACACACATACACACACACACACCCCCCTACCTTTTGAAAATATAAATAAATGCTACTTTAGTTTTTTACCTTCTAAATCTAATTGATATCTAATTGATTTGGAGGGGAACCATTGCCTGAAAATCAAGAACTATGAGGTGGGGTTTATCAATGCCACATACTACCAAGGTTTAATATTAACCATTCAGCCCATGGACAATATTAAAAAGGCTGTTGCAACTGCAATGCAGAGCTGGAAGGATGCGGAACAGCCAATGTGGCAAATCTCAACAAGTTTCCCAAGGAATACAAGAACACAATTTAAATTCAGTCCTTACCTGACAGGATGGCAAATTGCCTGTGGAGCTGCTCAATTATATCCACTGCAACCAACGGCCTTATCTCCTGCTGCATGATTTCATCTGTACAAGTGAAAAGAGAAACCCTCACTGAGTTAACCAGACCCTTCATTAGAGCTCCATTAGAACCCAGCAAGACAAAGGATGTTCTCAGAGGTTAAGAGCCTGGCATGAGCATTGGCTCAGATCTTATCATATGACTCTTCGCAGTGGAGGAGCTTATGATACAGAAAGTCCCATCTCCAACCCAGTTACTTTATCTATTGTCCTGTGTTTGCAAAGAGCACTTTTCATAAAGCGACTGCAATAGATTTAGCAGAGCTTGTCACAAGTTTGCTCAAGACAACGGGGCTCTCCTTGCAACTTCATATTAAGCCACTGCATCTGGGCTCCCACATAAAGCTGCTTTTCAGTCCTTTGAAACAGTGATGGCTCTTTTAGATATAGTGCCATGTTCCACTCTGCTTCCCTTTGCACTCCACAGAAGGGCTTTTTGAGTAACTGACCAGCCTCCTTCCCCCCCTCCCCGCCCCATTTCCTTTGCTGATGCTTTTTTCGCAACAAGAAAATACATAGCAAAAGGAGGAAATAAGGAACCATGGGGCTTTCTTCTCACCAAAACAAAGCCTGCTCTTTTGAAGTTAAGATTTAAAAGTAGCTAAAGACAGCAAGGGAGAGGGCGCAACAAGCTGCGGATTCTAACTAGATGCATTTAGTGGTCAGGAACCACAATCTAACATTGAATTTCTTAGATTCTTTCCTCTCCAGAACGTGGGGTCTCAGTGGCTTTTTTCAGCTTGAATCTGAAATGGTTTATTTACAGGGGGATAAATCAGAGTCTCTTAACGTTTGCCAGCCAGGTCCCATTGTGCTGGGTTCTGTACAAACATATAGTAGGAGACAGTCCCTGCCCCACAGAGTGTACAATAGAAATAGACAAAACAAAGAATGAAGGAAGGAAGCACAATATCCCCATTTTACAGATGGGGAACTGAGGTCCAGAGAGACTAAGTGACTCCTCAAAATCACATAGGGCCTGCATGGCAGAGCACTGAATTAAACCTATTTCTCCAATGTCTCAATCTACTGTCTTAACCACAAGTCCATCTTTCCTCTCAATATGTAGGCATTAGAATGTCAGAACTTCAAGTGCCATCTATAATCTGAGGCAAACTTGCCAATATGCTCATAGTGACTCATCTCAGCAGCTTTCCAAAAATGCTGGGATTATGGTGCTAGTCTTTAAACTGAGCAACCTCAACTGGTAAAACGTCCTGCCTCCCCTCGTTCTCTGCAAACGTGTGTCTGGCCTGTTTTCAGCAGATCAGTTGATCCCAGTGAATCCTGCCAATGCTTTAAGACAGGCTAACTGGAGGGCGCTAGGGTCATTGCCCTCTTATAGAAAGAATGTGATGATGAGTAAATATATGCAGAGAATGCTGAATAGCTTCTGCTCCATGCATCAAATGCAAAGAAAAAAATCTATGCAACAGAACACACTCTCTCTACGGACATGATCGTGCACACCCTCACCCACAAGAACCAGGGTCTGCAGAACTGGGCCTCTACACAGTCACATAAATTAGTCAAGGGGGCCATGATGTTAAATTAACCCCCCACTCAAGATCTCCATTTGGCCCAATCATTTACAATGGCTGCTGAGTGCTGCTATCCTCATTTCTGTGGTTACTTAGGTATTCTTCTCACTGAAAAAGCAAAGATTTAGAAAAGTCCCAGGATACAGTCCTTCTGGCTACAGACAGACAGGAGGGTTACTATGATGATGGATCTCTCCTTTACAATTACTTCCCAGAACAGTGTTTTGGGCTAGATCCCATCGTCATGGAAACTCGCCAACTCACATGAAGACCCTCGCTGGAGAAGCGCTTGCTGTCAAAAAGGCAGATGGAAGAACAGGCTGCCTCCATGGACAGAAGCTTAGCACTGTGCCATGGCTGACTGGGCAGCTAAAGGGCAGCTAACACTGCAGAGAATTGGGACCGCTGATAAATATGAAAAAAATTGGTCTAACTTTTTAGAAATCTGATTAATTCCAAGTGAATTCCACTCTCCTTTCCCCCTGCACCCTGGGCCCCTCTTCCTTCCCCCTTTCCTCTCATTCTTTTCCTTTTTTTGTTCTTTCCGTCTTTTTTCTAAAAACAAGGGGAGCTCAATAAAATATAAATTAAAGAAAAGTCGGGGGTGGGGGTCTCCTCAGAAGAGCCGGGGTCACGCTAGCAAAGGAGCAGAAAGTCAATCACAGGGAGAGCAGGGCTGGTGCAGGGAGTAAAAAAATCAATGTTGCTGAAAGGTGGCAGGCTTGAGATTAGCTGCCCTGTATTTATTCAAAGGACACAGCTTGGGCAGTGGCAATCTAAGCTTCCACACCAGGTGACCCTGCTAGTGGGCCACAACTCTACCTAGCAGGGATACCCCGAGAGTAGATCAGCCCCTCTGAGCAGTCAGTGAATAGCCCCTCTGCTGAGGCTGGTAACCCCCAGAGTTGGTGGGTTGCAAATACCCATTGACTTCAAAAGGCACAGGATGGGATCCTCCAACCATGCAACGTCCTCCCTGGGCCAAGCGTTAGGGACAGATGCTATGTGGAATAACATTAAACTGAACTGTAGTGCTTATATAACTGGGCACATGAGCCAGCAAGGGGCTTTGCAGGCGCCTCCCATTACACACACAGCTCTGCCAACTCTTGCTGCTACAGGATGCCAGTTTCCTAGGCTACATTTAGCCCTGGTGTAAGTGGGCACAACTCCTGGCAGCCACTGGACGTCTCACGCACTGATGCAGAGGTTTACTTTGGCTGCCGTTAGTCCAAATCATTGTGGGAGGAGCTCAGTTTTATGAAATACTTCCCTTCAGATTAAGCAGCCACACCAGCTGTTAGACAAGATCATTATAGCTTGCAGGCACTGCCAGCTGGCTTTCCGGTTAGCCTTGGCGAACAGGGCTTATCAGAATGTCTGTGACACAGTGGGGAGGTGGAAGGGTGGGAGAGAAGAGGGAACAAGAAAGAACTTACAAAAAATGTATCAAAATTATCATTAAAACATTGAGTACAAAACACAGTTTTAATCGATTTTGAAAAGTACGACAAACTAGCTCTTTGCGGCAGGGATTGTCCTTTAGTTCTGTTTGCACAGCGCTGGTACAGGGGCCCGTGGTCTAGGACTGGGGCGCCTAGACACTGCCATAATACGAACAATTTTGGAAAAACCCTCTCTCCCCCACCAGCTCCATCCTTGGTCTTGAGGATCCGCATCCCGGTGGGATTTAAACCGAAGAAATCAATACATGCGGAGTGAAGGACAGCAGCTCAGGCCATCCATGATTGATGGGTACATTTCCATTCTGTTTACACAACCAGTTAGCAATGTTATCAACCCCTGCAGCTCCTCTGGCACTGGGCACTGTGGATGGCTGGAAGAAAATCAGGAGATGGTGCTAATGAATGATTGTGGAACCAGTGTCCACCAACGGAGTGGCTGGTTCAGGTGAGGCACATGGGGCAGGTGAGGGGAGCTGTTTTACTCTACTGCCTAAAGGCCTCACCCAAGATCAGGGCCCCAGACACATTGTAAGAGACAGTCCCTGTCCCAAAGAGCTTACAATCTACACAGAGAAGACACTGAGGGTGGGAAGGAAAACAGAGAGGCAAGGTGTCTTGCTCAAGGTCACACAGCTGGGAAGTGAACCCAGGTCTCTTCCTGTGTCAGCTGGCAGGATCTTGCCTTTAGGATGCTGACTGAGGCACCCTGCACCATTGAATCACCCCTTGACCTGAGGCTGGTGAGGCTGGGTTGATTATGTGTCCCACATCTCCACATGGTATTACAGCAAAGCAGTTCGTGGCTTTTCTGAAGCCTGGTGTCTAGTCGTAGGGATAGCGCTGTGGAAGCCAAGACCATCCTACTCAATGGGGGATGGGTGGGAACTGCCCTGGCACTGATGACAACCAGCTAAATTGCCACAGCCTCTGCAAGCGGAGACGGCAATGCAGGTTGACTCCACTGTATAACAGATGTGTTCATAGTTTGCCACCAGATTATTTGGGTTCATCCCCCCGCCCCATACACACATCAAACACAGCCTTTGAGCAAACTCGCGCATTAGCTTTGTAGGGCACAGAGCAGCAGGGTTTCCCTTCTCTCAGTGACAATGGGTGCTGCCCTGAACAGCCAAGTTAGACTCTCTCTTCCGTCGAAACATGCCTCCCACAAGGTTTGGGGTTTAAGACACGTTGTACCCCCAGCTCTAGACTGCCTTGTCACTGTCAAGTGAAAGGAAATTACTCCTGCTCAGCATTGCTGCAAAGCCTTGCCTCAGCAGTTCCACTGTGCATAAAGAATTTGTAAAGCCACTGAAGCAGGAGGACTGAAGCCCAGGTCTCCCACCTCCTGTGAGTTACTGTAACCAGCCAGCTATAGAGCCACTTGCTCTTGGTCTGTCTCTCCAGCCCACTGACTCTTTCAGGAATATACATTTTGCTGCCCTTGGGAAAGTGTTGCCCAAGTTTGGCCACGTTACCAGCCAGGCTCACACCTGCTCATTAGAGACTTGTTTAGCTTCTACATTCTCCAAATAGTCCATCCGCACTGAGCATGCTCCCTTCTCTCGTGGCTCCGACATGTGACCAGGCCCTGCATACACTGTCCGCACACAGTGACTGGGCATATTCTATTTTAGGGCTGCGGGGATGGAGCAGGACTGTCCTTTCAATTGATCTTCCCATCTGCGGGGGCCACTATGGTTACAAGCACCAGAACTGGGAGCAGGGACTTTGTCTCTCCTATGCTTTCAGTGATCCCCTGCTGGTGCCCAGGTGGCACGGAGAAGAAGCAGGAAACAGCCTGACTCAGATGCAGGAAAGTGAGGAACCCACAGGTGAGGTGTGGTCGGGGGAGATGTGAGAGGGTGAGGAGCAGGAGTTAGGGACAGGACATGAAAATAGGAGTGGAGTGGTGGGGAGGAAGCAGGAGTCAGGAATGGGGAAAAGGCAGGAGCCAAGAAGTTCTAAAAAACATGAAAATGGCTTTAAAATTATAATAAAATTTGAGGTTTCAGAGTAGCAACCACGTTAGTATGGTACCATCTGGTTTTTAACTTTTAAGATGCTGGTTTTCAAACTTT
Source organism: Chelonoidis abingdonii (assembly GCF_003597395.2). Classification (NCBI taxonomy): domain Eukaryota; kingdom Metazoa; phylum Chordata; order Testudines; family Testudinidae; genus Chelonoidis; species Chelonoidis abingdonii. The sequence continues at coordinate 9,437,005 of NC_133776.1, read as the reverse complement.
TCTCTGCAACCACAAAGGGTAGAAACTTCCTTTTCAAACGAAAGCTGAGATTCTCAGTTAATCAACTGCCTCCAAGAACTGAAGCTTTAAGAAAAGTTTCAAGTCTCATGAGAAATCTCATATGGACTATAAGGAAAAATCTCACCTAGTCAGTGGCATTGACAAGACCTAGGTCCTTAGCAAGCCTCACTTCTATGACTTAATTTTGTCCTTTCCCACAAAAATCCATTAGTGCGCAAAAGAACCTCAAAACCAGAAAAATTCTATTTTAAAAAACAAACACGTATAAAGCAACTATAAGAGGGAAAACCAAACCAAACCAAGGCTAGTTAGCATTAGTCATGCATTTTACAAGCTTGCCAACACAATGGAGGCAAGTCGTTGTTTGCTGTTTTTTTTAATAATCTCCAGTACCCTGGAGCAACAGTGGCAGAGTCTGTGGTATTAGCGACAGGAGTGATGTTTGAGCTCACGTAATCCGCCCACCAAAGCCTAGCTAGACTCATGGGAAGTGAGTAGTTCTGATTAACTCTGCCACAGACGATGCCCAAACCTATGCAACTGTGTCGCCAAGCTGAGCACTTTCCATATGAAATCAAGAGCAATAGTGAAGTTCCTAGAAGATTTCGTGGAGACTCTGAGACTTCCTTCTTTGGGGGTCAAAATTCTGTTTGGAGGAAGGTTTTCATTTTTATTTGTTTGTAAGATTTTATTCATTTCTTGCATTTTATTCTCTCACATTGCCATTAGAGATGCCCCCCCCCCCAATTAATGTGGAGGTGCCAAAGTGGGTTTTGGTAATGACGCATCTCTGATCATTATTATAGCGGCTGAGAAATTCAGGGGAACTTTGAAGTTAGACCCTGACTGGTTTGGGGACATAAGAGACCCTTGAACCACCAAAGGTTTGGAGAAGCTTGTCCGCATATTTTGAAGTCTGTGCCCAGGGACTGCTGATCTCTCTCTACCCGGGATCATTTAATCCAGTCTTTGCTTGACCGTTTGCTGGTGGAGCTGTGCATCCCATTGCTCTGAGGCTGGACTCTGGAATATACATCAGGCTGACTGATTTCGGTTTCTTTTATGAATAACTAAACCATGCTGGTTTCGCTTCTATTGTAACCACGGCACTCTAAAAACTTTGAGGGGGAAACATACCAAAAGGAAGACTTAGGTTTTTCTTAGGATGTGTGCTCATTGGGGAAGGAATTTCCCTCCTCAGGTTTGTCCCATGCCTAGTACACGGAGACCTTCAAGGCTAGGTCCCCTAGATGCTACCACAGTATCAAATAAATTCAGAGCAGCTGGCCTGCTTCGGTGGCTCAGCAAAAAGATATGGTGGTGGGTTCCAGAACAATTTCTGAACATCCTATGCCCACTGTATATGTGAGTAAATGACAACATGAGGTGCTCTTCAGGGGAAAATAGGCCCTTGGGCCATTGATTTGTGAGGATTAGGGGGTGATGAGGGTCTCTGGAGCAGGGACTGAAGAATTTGGTGGTACTGCTGCAGTGTGAATCTCAGTTGCACAGCATAGTGCAAGCTGGGAAGGGGCATATAGTAAAAATGGGAGTGAAGAAGGGGTCTGATCAGACCCCACAATAAGTGACAAATTCTTCATCTAAAACAAAATCCTGCGGATGAGTTGCTGGAATGAAAAGAAAAAAATCAGATTTCTGCACCATGCAAAGTGCTGACTGTTTTTTTTGGGGGGGAGAAACAAAACATAACGTGCAGGCTTGGAAGGGGATAGCAAATGGAGTGGCTAGCTATGCCATTGCTGCAAAGCTACGGGAATCCCACAGGGCACAGCTGAGGTTTTCTGGGTGCTAGCAAGGACTCTTCGGTGGCTACAAACGTCTGCACTCAATTGTGGTGGTGCTGATGCTTCTTCAGACTGCTCTGGTTTTAAAGTAGAGTGCTTGTAAATGGGCAGCAACCACAAGATGACTTTCCTTCTGGTGGCGGGTGCTGCCTTCAGAGATGTCTCGTCAGCCACAGAGCAGGTACAGCACGGGCACAGCAGTGCAAGTGTCCGCCATTTTGCTCTGCTCCTCGGTGCTTCATCCCTGCCTGGCGGGGACAGAGTTAGGTTCAGCTGTCTGCCCTTGCAGCCCTTGGCCTCTCTCAGACTGTTAGCATCTAATTTAAAAGCCTGTTCCCCAAGGGAGCATCCTGAGATGTAACTGTGAGGGACACAGGAGTCATTCAGTCTCATCCCAGCAGGTTTCACTACAACACAGACTGTAGCTTGCAGTACACACAGGTCTTTCTTCCCCATTGTCTTGTGCTGCTTTTACACAGCTCCATCAGTATAGAAGGACTGTACAAGTCAACAGATCTGGCCACTGGTGACTTCCTGGGTAGTGAAGGTTGCCAGGTGTACAGTTTTTGGCCAGAACGCCTGGTCGAAAAGGGACCCTGGCGGCTCCAGTCAGCACTGCTGACTGGGCTGTTAGAAGTCCGGTCGGCAGCACAATGAGGCTAAGGGAGGCTCCCTACCTGGCTCCGTGTGGCTCCCTAGAAGCAGAGACACATTCCTCAGCGCCTAGGCAGAGGTGCCGGCTCTGCAGCTCCCATTGGCCAGCCAGTGGGAGTTGGGGGGGGGGGCAGCGCCTGCAGGTGGAGGCAGCACGCACCATGCAGAGCCGCTTAGCCACGTCTTCACCTCAGAGGCGAGGGATATGTCAACTTAAGCGACTCCCTGGAAGTGGTAAGTGCTGTCCAGACCCCGTACCCAAACTCTCTCTTGGAGACCGCACCCTGCTCCCCCTCCTTCACCCCAACCCCCTATCCCACCCCTGAGCCCCCTCCTGCACACAAACTCCCTCCCAGAGCCTGCGCTCCACCCCCGCCCCAACTCTGAACCCCCTCCCACACTCCAAACCTCGTAGCCCCAGTTCGGAGCCCATTCCCGTACCCTGAACTCAGGGAAGGGACGAAGCCTCGAGGGAGGGAGTGGGGCAAGGGTGTTTAGTTTTGTGAGATTAGAAAGTTGGCCACCCTGTGGGTAGTGCAGAAGGATTCTCCAGGGGGTGCAGTATTAGTTTAATGAGTCTCTACCCCCCTCCATGGCAGCCCCAGCTCAGGCGAGAGGTGGGGGGCAGACTGCATGCGAAGAGCGCTGCTGCTCTCGGGGTGTACTCAGCTACAGGAATGTCCACTTTGGGGCAGTGGCAACCAAGCATCCGTCAAAGTGTTCTTAGTCAGCTCTGATTTATGTCAGGTGAGACTGGCCCCGCTCCCTGGGTTCCTACACAGGGCAGATCTCAGCCAAAGCCCATCCCACATCAGTGGAAAATCCAAGACCATGGCAAATCCAGTCATTAGGACATTGACACCTAACAACCAATGACCCAGAGGGAGATGGATTTCCCCACCTGTCAACAGGGAAGCTGAGCAAGGACCCCAGCTTGAGAACAAAATATTCAAGAGCTGTGAGGTGAGGAATAGGAGCTGGCTGCTGGAAAGAGTCTGGACTCTCACCTGGGAACTGACCAAGGAGGTCAGACAAAGAGAGACACAAGGTCTTTACAGAGAGTTCACTACAGTTTGGCTGGATCTGGGTTAACCAGAATGGACTTAGACTATGTTTTAACCTTCATTTCTCCTAAGGATTCCTAGGCTGTTTTCCAGTAAACTGATAAGCCCGACTGCTTTGACAATGCTGCCCGAGTGTCACTGCGAATACTTGGTGAGGTGCATTAATCCCTGAACAGTGGGCAAGTCTCTACTGGGAGCCTACCTTGCCTGGACTCCCTGAAGAGAGTTCATGGAGTGAAGCGGGGATGTTGGAGCTGCAGACTTTCAGTCAAAGGAAGCAGTGAGGCCACATGGCCTACCCCGGAGGAAGGGTGAGACCCCTTGCGAGTCTGGCACCTTGAAGGGGATCCTCCAAGCAACGGTTCCAAATCTGGGGGCATCGCACAACACTGGGGATTCGACACAACCACACCTACATGTTAATCTGGGAATCTAGCCCTTCGGTCCCATAGAAACGTAGGACTCAGTGAGTGCCTTTGAAACAAGGCAAAAGAAAATTTGTTCATGAATTGAGCAGATGGTTTTTATTTCAAAAAATAGTTCATTTTATTTTCTCTTTGCAGGCTAAATAGAGTGTGGTTGATTTGGTTTATTTCCAAAGGAGCTGGACACCTGCACCCCCTGACCAAAGTTAATTGGGAACTAGAAGCGAGCAGTAGCCTTGAAAACTCAGGACCTGTATCTTAATTGTACTTCAGTTTTTTTTAAATTCCACATTAACCTTTCAGTCCACGTGTTTCTGATGAAATCTCTGATCCTGCGCACATCCCTGCCTCTGTGTTTTTGTTTTTGTTTTCCTCACTGTGTTCATCTTAATTTTACACTCCGATTAGAATCACAGATTTGTGCTGGCTCCAGAGCAGAAGGCTGATCTCTACTCAGATCGTGGACAAGCCAAGTGGGAATTAGGATGACATCCTTCTTGAGTTCGACAAAGGTTTTCTTTCATCCTCAGGGTGCCTGCTTCCTCCCACACCCACATAACATGATATAAATGCAAGAGGCATCTTTCCACCCTCATTAAGGAGGGGATGAACTTTGCACTGGAAATTTGTAACCCATGAGCCCAAGATTAAGGGCAGTGGTAGTGGCTAGTCACTAATTAACAAAGAAACCCCAGTGTCCTGTTATGGCTGGCTGCCTCAGTGTCTTTCATTAAGCAGTAAGGCTCTGGTGTGTCACTCTGCTAGACAGTCAGGTCTTTCACGCTGGCAGCTCGCCTTTCAGACACTCATTTGGAAACCATTAGTTGTCATTAGCATATAAACTAATTCAGCTTTGCTCAGTGAAGGGTGGGGCAAGGGGAACAAGATGATGTTTGTAATCAGCAGTTGATGGTGCCGCTCATGTAGGAGCTGGTTTTTGCGGGCTATGCTCCAAACCTGCCAGGAGAGAGAGCGTGCAAGTATCCCAATCAGAAATGTAGCACCATGATTAAAAGGGGGGGGAAAAAACCCACCACCAAGATTCATGTCTGACTCACTTCCTTTAGGAATCACAAAGCGTGACTGAGCAGTTTTCCCTTTTAGAGATGAGTTTGTATCCCTGCAGCTTCTGCCCTACGGGATCAAAAAGAGGAGCAGGGCTAGACAGAGGGGTATGGTAATTGCCTAAATTCCCACTTGGCTTGTCCACGATCTGAGTAGAGATCAGCCTTCTGCTCTGGAGCCAGCACAAATCTGTGATTCTAATCGGAGTGTAAAATTAAGATGAACACAGTGAGGAAAACAAAAACAAAAACACAGAGGCAGGGATGTGCGCAGGATCAGAGATTTCATCAGAAACACGTGGACTGAAAGGTTAATGTGGGATTTAAAAAAAACTGAAGTACAATTAAGATACAGGTCCTGAGTTTTCAAGGCTACTGCTCGCTTCTAGTTCCCAATTAACTTTGGTCAGGGGGTGCAGGTGTCCAGCTCCTTTGGAAATAAACCAAATCAACCACACTCTATTTAGCCTGCAAAGAGAAAATAAAATGAACCATTTTTTGAAATAAAAACCATCTGCTCAATTCATGAACAAATTTTCTTTTGCCTTGTTTCAAAGGATTCAGTCATCTGAAACATCTTGGTTAAGATTTTCAAAGCAGGCTAAGGGATCTTAGGCATGCATCTTCCATTAATTGTAACAGAAGATATCAATCTAACCCCCCCTCCCCTCCGCATGTACTGTAAACAAACCACTTCCCCTCCCACCCACCCCCATCTATAAATGCACCTTGGATTAGTAAACCAGAAAGATGTGTTTTGTAGCCCTGTTTATGCTCTTTGTTTACTGTTTGCAACTCTCTGACCATGAAAATCAACAAGAGCAGTTCCACTTATTCGACCATTGAATCACTGATGTCATTTTCTCTTACAGGTTCCCCAGGCTGCAGTATTTGGGTTGCAAATGCTGCAAGGGAATATTTATTTTCGAACAACATCTTCCATCATGAACGTTTTTTTAATAATTTCGTGGGAGCATGGTAGGATTCGGAAAGTGTAAAAGCTTCTATTTTCAAAATAATTCTCGGCCCCTTTCAAATCTTGGTTTTGTTGCCGGGACAGAATGGACCAATCTAGAGGTTTAGGAGCAATACTCCCATGGGCTGTAATGCAGCAGGAAAGCAGGTGTTAGGCTAGGACGGGGTGGGCAAACTACAGCCCACGGGACTGTCTTGCCTGGCGCCCAAGCTCCTGGCCCGGGAGGCTCGCCCTCGCCCCCGACCCCTCCCCTGCATTCTCAGCTCACTCGCTCCGCCACCAGCGCAATGCTCTGGATGGTGGGGCTGAGAGCTCCTGGGGCAGCACAGCTGCACAGTCCGGCCTGACCTGGTGCTCTGAGCTGTGTGGTGGCGGTGGCGGCGGTGTGGCCCAGCATGAGCTGGGCGGCGCGGCTATAGCGCCGCCAACCACCAGTACTCCAGGCAGTGCGGTAAGGGGGCAGGGGAGTTTGGAGTGGTGGTCAGGGGGTGTGGATAGAGGTCGGGGCGGGGAATAGGGGCAGGAGTCCAGGGGGGACAGTCAGAAAGGGGGGGGTTGGATGGGGTGGCAGAGGTTCCAGGGGCAGACAGGGGACATGGAGAAGGGGTGTTGGATGGGGCAGGGGTCCCGGAGTGGGGGCATCAAGAACGAGAGGAGGGGTTGGATGGGGCGGCTGGGGTCCGGGGGAGGTCAGGGGACAGGGAGCGGGGGAATGTGGATGGGGCAAGGGTTCCGGGGGCGGGGAGAGGCAAGATAGGAGGTGGGGGCTGGGCCACAACCCCCTCCCCGAACCGGCCCTCTGTACAATTTCCAAAACCCGATGCAGCCCTCAGGCCAAAAAGTTTGACTGCCCTTGGGCTAGGAGGATTAGAGGCCTGGTGCTACAGTCCTTCCTCAGATCAAAATTCCTGTTTACCTGAAGGATGCATTGCAGATGCACTTATAGTCCCTTGGGGAGCAGAGGCAGTCAGAGGATAGTGTGAATGGGATTTCTACTGTAGCACTCCCCATCATGAGATGGAACCAAGGCAGTCTCGCAGATGGCACCCTATGGCGCCCATGAAACAGAAGGAAAAGGTTAAAAAGAAAAAAAGCTTCTGATTATTCAGAAAATTGTGTCCCAGAATGACTACGTGAGCAGGAGCTGAACTAATGCCCACACAGATCTTTCATCACCAGGCAAATCCTCTCTGAAGTTTCTTCTCCCCATCATGCTAAATCCGGACCAGCGTTTCAATCACTGGGAGCAGCTAATGACTAACACAGAGCTTTGCCTCGGCTCCTTGTCGTGGGAGGATCTGTGAACGTTTCCTCCCAGCCAGAAGCTTTCAGCAGAGATTGTTCAAGTTACATTTGGTTCGTTTCACCATGTGGTCTGCCTTGCTGGCTCGGGAGCTTCATGTTGTTTATTTTTAGTTCTAAATGACAGAGGCACAGAAGTCAGAGATGAAAGTGACCTATGTGGCGGTTGTGTTTTTCCATGCTCAAAGAGCAGCCATAGTCTTCAGTTTGAATGACTTAACATGGAGTGTGTCTAGTCTAACTTGTGACCAGAGACACACCCGACTCTTGAGTATTAAGCAATAAACTAGTGCATGACCTATCTGGACATCCCTCATTTTAAGTTCCTTGTATTACACACCCTGGTCCACTCTGGTAACGGGAGGCTCAAGAGATCTACATGCTCAGCTCAACCCCACAAAAGGAAACAGGAAGGAGCAAGAGTGAGGTCTCCATGAGGGAGAACACTAGGTTGGTCTCCTCTGTCATCTGAGTTGCATCTGTTCTGCTTCACAAAATGGCAGCTGATAGCAGATGTCCAGGAATTTGATGGTGCAGTATACAGCAAATTGTACCAGTTGGATGGTGTCCCTAGCCTTTGTTTGCCAGAAACTGGGAATGGGTGACAGGGGATGGATCACTTGAGGACTACCTGTTCTGTTCATTCCCTCTGGGGCACCTGATGTAACACCAGTGGCGGCGGGCGGGATCAAATCAGGGACCTCTGGAGCTTAGTTCATGAGCCTCTACAGCAGTGGTCCCCAACCTTTTTCATCTGGCGGGCACCGGACAACGGGCCACCGAGGACCATGGCCAGCGGACAAGCGTCCGCCAATATGCTGCCGAGAAGCAGCAACATCAAGAAGCGTCACTGCTGAAATGCCGCCGAAAATCAATGGCATTTCAGCAGCGAAGCCCCTTGATGTTGCCGCTTTTCGGTGACATTTCAGCGGATGCTTGTCTGTGGGCGCAGATAGATGCCCCAGCTGGCGCCATGGCACTCATGGGCACTGCGTTGGGGACCACTGCTCTACAGCATGAGCTAAAAGCCAACTGACTGTTAGCTAAGGCTGTAGAGCAGACTCATTTAACTCTCGCTAAGTGGTCTTGGTGCCACTAGATGGGACACACCACCACACACAGAAGGTGTGTGGGTTACACTGGCATTGGCCACTGTTGGAAGACAGGCTATTGGGCTAGATGGACCATTGGTCTAACTCCAGTACAGCCGCTCCTATGTTCCACAGCTGCAAATACCAGAAAAATTAGTGAGTATTGGATCCAAAGTCCATTGTGGTCTACAGAAAGACTCACGTTGATTTAAATGGGGTTTGGACCAGGTTCCTAACTCCTTTCCTTGATCCTCTTGCTAAAGTGAAAAGTGCTTAAGTTTTGACCCACCAGTCAATGAAGGTTGAAGAGAGGGCCTGAGGGGTCTCTTGTCAAGCTGACAGAACTCAGTTTTGAATTGAGTTGGGGCACTTGGACTCTACCTGGAGCAGGGTGGATGTCTAGCTGCCATATGACTTGGTCCTGTTAGTTGAGCAACTACGCGTTGAGAACTTTGGATAAAACGTACTACAGTGGTGCAAAGCACTGCCATTAGTGTCAGCCTCCAGGGAAGGCATTTGAATTCTTTCCAGGCACAAGGATGACCATTATGGCTTGGGTCACTGAAGGTGAGAGGAACAGCGAGGAAAAAACGATTGTCCCCAGTGTAATGAAGTCCTTGCTTCCCACGCACATGAGCCAGGTAACTTGTCACAGCAAACTGCAGCCATGCATTTTCACAGAGGTAGCTTGTTTTGATCAGGCCTGTTTCCCCTACTACCTATGTGTTTGTGTTTCCCCTGAGATGGGACGGAGTCAGAAAATCTAGATCCAAACCCAAACTTCACCCTCCCACCCCCAAGTTCAGGGGCGTTTGGATCATGTCTCAAAACGTGTGCTAAATTTTAAGCACAAATGTAGCTGTGCTGAAGCCAAAGAAAACGCTCACACGCTTAAAGTTAAGCGGATTTTTAAATAAATTCACTAGTACAAGTTTTGTAGATGTCAGGGATGGCCAGGAAGCTCCGATCTGGTATGGGATCCAGACCCAAAACTGTCCTGAAAGCGGGGGGCAGATCCATAGTTCTAGTTCAGGCTCATCTATCATTTTAATAAATCAGTGAAATATTTATTCTTGAGTCATATGCCAATGTAAAGTAGGTGAACAGACTGGAAAGGCGGGCTGGGCTGACTGATGCAGACTTTGGCAAAGCAGATCATTACTGCTGCTATATACTACTGCTAGTGTGCGCTCTTCCCCGGTTGTTTTACTGCTGCATGCCAGTTGCAAGAGAACTTTGGCACAGACCTCTCTTTAGTGGGAAGGAAATGCTGGGGTCATTTTTTCCAGTCTAACCATCTCTAGTGAAATGGTCTGTCGATGTCTGGCTTTTTAAAGAAGAAAAATTTGAAAGCCCTCAGTAAATCAAATTCATTCCTCCAGACACAGGAGGCTTTTGGAAAGAAAGTGAAAATAAATCAGATTCCTTTTTTTGCTACAGAGTTTGTGTTTTTAGGACTTGCAAAAATAATTTCGCTTCTGAATTTGGGCCAGGAGGCCATATGAACTTAAATATGCACCTAGAGTCTTAGATTAGTCCTGTAACAACTCAGTTCAGACAAGAGTTGCTATAGCTGTATACATATGATTATGGCAGATTATTAGGCAAAATTAATTGTGTCCGTGTATGTATTCATTGTTCAGGTTTTAGGTTCTCTCAAACTCTTTGCTTTGTGATGCAGATGTTTCTAATCATAACCGATAGCGGTGTAATAAGATTATACAAGGCTATAGCTGTAAAGAATGCAGGAAACCTACATTATGCTTATTATGAACTTGTTTATATTGCGAAGTACCCCCAAAAAGAAACCCCCACCCACACCATTTCAACGTCTTTTGGCAAAATAAAATAGGAATTAGTCTGAAATGGAGAATTCAGACAGTTTCACAAAGCTCAAAGAACCCTCTAACTAGCAGAAACTTTCCTAATTGCAAAGACATTAGAGAGCAGGGTCTAATCTGTTACACCTTCAGTGGATTTACTCCAGATCTAAAGCAATGTAACTGAGATCAGAATCTGGTCCCTAGACAAACAAACATTTCTTAATGGTTTTTAACAAATTCTTTCTCCTGAGCCAGGTTTATTTCACCCTCTTGGCTAAAATTCTAGCTACACAGCAATGCAGGATAAAGGGAACACTTTAAAAACTCCCCGCTCAGTAAACAGGATGCAACAAGAGGAGGCTTTATATTTCAACACCGGCTTGTTAAAGTCCACTGTGAATGACAAATAGTAATCAGCAGACTCCAAAGCTAGCAATAAATGCATAATGCCTATTACATTTGCTATATTACTTTGGCGTGCCACTCAGCCATTCAGGAGAAACAGACTGGACGGCAGGAGTCCTTGCACATCACTCCCGAACCTCGTCAGCAGATTGTTTTGCAGATGGAATGAGATCTTTAGGGATCCCCAATCATCAGATTAGTTCTTTATCTTCTCACAAAGCATCATCATTTTATAACTAATTTTTTAAAATGATTCCTGCACAAGGCAGCCCTCCAGCAGGCAAGCAGAGGGAACGTTCTGCTGCCCCCTCCAAAATATTTCCTTGTTCATGCTTTTATATGCCACAACGTTGAGCCCCAGCAGCAGCAGCCTGCAGTGCCTTTTACATATGCCTCAGTAACACGACACAGTAAGTGTGATCACAGAAAGCCAACCTGTCTGCCTGAAGAGATCCAGCTGCCCTTCTTGGGATCTTCAGCTCCAAGCTGCCCCCACCATCTCAATTCTTAAGTCAGTTTAAAAGGCTCAAAAAGGGACGCCTGCCCATTGGAGGATCTCACACACGACCATGCGCCTGCCTCATCTCACAGCTGGCTGGCTGTTCTGCAGTCTCTCTGTAGTAATGACTTCACGTTAGGCAGAGGAGAGAATCAGCGACTGTGGAGGGCAGATCTGTCCTGGATTGTAAGGGGTCTGCTGGCTGCTTGGTGCACACTCAGAAGGAGATCACAAAAAGTGCTTCCTAACCTAGTGACACAGACCGCCTGGGGGGTCGACCTACGCAATAGCCAATTGTTAACCCTCACTCCAAGAGGCACAATTGGGCTTCTCATTCCCATCTGACTCAGAATATGAATGTTTAGAGAGGCTGAGGGGCACTGAGCTCCTACAGGGATGAGCAGTATAAATTCAGACACAATAAACTGAGCCTTTACTCAATGGATTTAGTATAAACAATTTGATGGGGCATCATTTAAAAAAAAATTCCTACAGTGACCCCAAAATACTATGGATTACAACAGCGCTAATACAGGGCATGAGGCTATGGCTGCAGTTACAGCCATGTATGTTTACTATCAGAGGGGCAGCTGTGTTCGTCTGGATCTGAAAAAGCAGCAAAGTGTCCCGTGGCACCTCATAGACTAACAGATGTACTGGAGCACGAGCTTTCATGGATGAATACCCACTTCATCAGACGCATATATCTTTACTGATGTTCTACCTACCTCCTGGTAGTACTGCTCCTTCGTTATTTATATAAGGGTATCTCCCCACTACAAAATTAAGTCGACCTAAACTACACTGCATATGGTCCCCACAGAAATTACATGGCTTGTGCATGTCTACACTTTGCTCCTTGTGTCGGTGGTGCACGTTCTCACCAGCAGCGCTTGCACCAATTGAACTGTCAGTGTGGGACTGCTTCCGAAAGCCAGCAATAGTCGACGTAAGCCTGCAGTATCTATACAGACATTGTGTCAACCTAATTACATCAACATTGACTCTAAGCCTCTCATAGAGGTAGAGTTTCTAAGTCAGTGTAGCCGGTGATTTACACTGGCAGGAGTGAAAACAGTGTAGACGCTTACAGAGTTAGGCGGACGTAAGTTGCCTTGCGTTGACCTAGCTCTGTAGCATAAACCATGGCTAAACATTTCAGTGCATCAATTGAATTAACAATGTCCCTGATCCTACAAACATTTATCCCCATGCATTAGTTTTACTTACAAATAAACTTTTCAGATGCTTAAGCATTGGCATGATCAGGGCCAATGTACTGATATTGATTGACTGAATGACAACGTCATTACATTAGTAGCAGTTTTATTGCCAAGGCTTCCAATGAGGGGCACTATGTACTCTACATAACCCATAACCCAGCATGGCTCTTTGTCCCCCTGTGGTGGCTAGGACACAGATTTGAGTCTGTGGCTCCCTCCACGCTAATGGCGTGCATCCTTTAGCTTAAATTGCAGAGAAGCCTGCTTTTAGATCCAGTCCCCACAGGCAGACCCAGGCTGGGCATTGTTATAATACCACAGATACATCATTAACTGGGTTTTATTATACATTACTGATATAGTGCTGGCACCTAAGGGCTCCAAAGCATGAAGCAGAGCTCCACTGTTTATACGCAAACCAAAAAGATTGGGGCAAAGACAAAAAGAGCCCACAGTCGAAGATAACAAGTAACAGGTTGATAAGACCAATAAAGGGAACACAAGAAAACAATGCAAGAGAAATGTTATGTTACCGCGTTAATTTTCTTCCTAATTTTTCCCTTAAATTGTGTACGAATGACATGAACACGTAGCGATGAACCAGCTTCTGTATTTGTGAAATACTGCCCTCCACTGGTTGGTGAATTTATATCAAGCTTTTGCATATCAGCTTCAGACTAAAAGGGGCCCTTTGTTCCCTGGGTAAGAGGCTCTGTTAGAGTTGCAGGTACTAAGTTCTGGTCCAAATGCTACTTGCATTAAGTTAATTGACTACATTCAGGTCTGTGTACCCAGTATGCGGTTAGGCTGATTGTGTGAATATTTTGGGATTCACACAGAGAATAAGTCTAAGGCCTGGTCTACACTACACAGTTAGTTGAAGTACGGCAGCTTTGTCCTGCCGATATAAGTGCCCTACTACACCGACAACATAACGCCACTTCCATGAGAGGCCCCCTCAAACACTGCCCCTCTTCATTCAGTGGAAGCGCTCCTAGCAAGGACACAAACCACCGACAGGAGAGTAGTGTGGACATCAGCAACCACAGTAATTACTGCAGTGGCTGTAAATTGACCGAACATAGGTCGGCTTAGGGCTATAGCAGTGGTTCTCAAACTTTTGTACTGGTGACCCCTTTCACATAGCAAGCCTGTGTGTGACCCCCTCTTATAAATTAAAAACACTTTAACATATTTAACACCGTTATAAATGCTGGCTGCAAAGCGGGGTTTGGGGTGGAGACTGAAAGCTCGCGACTCCCCATGTAATAACCTCATGACCCCCTGAGGAGTCCTGACCCCAAGCTTGAGAACCCCTGGGCTATAGTTTAAACATACCCTGTGTTAGGGGAAAACAGGTAATGAATGCTTTGTGTAGACCACTGCCCTCTACTGGACAGAACATATAACTTCTGCTGAAATGCTGTAGTGTCCTCCACTAGTAGGAGTTACTCACTCTATGGAACACTGAATAGTTACAAATTCTATGCCGGACACCACCTATACATTGTTAGCTGTTGGCTAACAAATGCATCAGATCATTGCTTGAGTGTGCAAAGATCCTTCTCCCTCCTCCCAGAGCACAGTCTGGAATGAAAGGTGTGGAGAGGGAATGACAGGTCGGCACAAAGCGTCAGAGGATTCACCCCCTATATTGCAAGTGAATTTTAGGGGCTAATCTTTCAAAATGACTCCAGTAAGCTGAAATGGCTTTGAATTTTGCAGACCATTAAATCCTTCAAAAAGGAACTAGAAACCTCAGCAAAGCAGCCAGCCAACAATTCCTGTTAACCCCCAAAAATACTTGAAGACACCAGTAAGAGTCACCTTCAGATTTCATCATCTAAATTTGTAAGTGTCACTAGACGTTCATCCTTTGAATAATTTAATAAGGACCATTTCATTTTGCATCTCTGCCATTGGATGTTTGAACCTTAATGGGCTACGTTCTCAGCTGATGTAAATCAGAGTTTGAGCAACTTCGAAACAGAGCTACAGCAATTTACGTTATCTGAGCATCCTCTAACTCAGTGTATTTAATAAAAACACTGCTTATTCTTTAGTGGTTTGTTTCACAAATAAAAGATCCACAATCCAAAAAAAATACGAACATTTTTTGTAAAAGGGACAGAGCAACTGGTGTAAATCAGGCTGGCTCCAATGACAACGATTGACACCATCTGAGGAGCTGGACTCATGATTAAAACTCTCTAGTTTGTTTTTGAAGGTATCTGTGTCATGACACACATATAGTGCAAGCGATAATCAGAAAAGCAGATACACTGTAAAAGTTTAGGGTTACAGACAGCCGTTTCAACCCCGATATTTTAATTATTTGTTTCTAGTAGATTCAGTTGCTTTATAACCCAGTTCTGCAGCAGTGTCACTTTGTGTGTCAACAGTGCTTAATGTGTGACCTGTGGCTGGGCACTGAGCCCCTCTGTTTACTCATGTGCCTCGACCCCCTCGCAGTGATGTTTTCCACCATCTAAACCAAGTCTCCTCTTGTGAAACCATTACTGGAAAATCTTCACATACAGGGTCAGCATATCCTTACCATGCATGATCCCCATATACCTGAGAAGGGTTGATGCCACAGATTAGCCATCCCTCCTACCTGACTCAGTGCACGCCTGTGGAGAAACTTGCATGGGTTTGGGGAAAGAGGCCACAGAACCAGCCCTGTGAACCATTCTTCACCCCATTCCCAAGCTTGGATTCTCCTGATGTGGGTCGTTACCACTCCTGGAGCTGAGGGGATAATTACACTCTTAATTATGAAGGGCTCCAACATCATTCTGGTAAGCAGAGCCTCAGGCACATATATCCTTATGCCTCAGAGACCCAACACAAGCCAAAGCAAAGGTGCCTCGTTCCAGCAGGAGAGCAGGACGCATCCAAACCAATGACTCAATAGTTCTGACAAATTAGCTGAACTCAGCAGCCTCCCTCCATTATAACTAAATAAGCAGAAATAGACTTCTAAATAGGAATGAGATGCCATGTCTGCAAGGGTTTTTGCTGAGCTTTCTTTGCTAAAGCCCTTCATCAACACATCTTTGCCTGCTAAAGGCTGTTTCATGTGCCCTTGAAGAAAAAAAAATCCAGTTATGAAGAGAATCAAAAAAGTTCATGCAACTGACAGAGCATAAAGGCAGTCTAAATGTACCGCAGGTACTGCACTGCATTCATAGTAATGGTAACACCCACAATGTCCTACGTGCTTTCCAAACATTCAAGCGGGGATGGTCCCTGCTTGGAAGTCACAGTCTTCCTCCAGTTAGCTCTGCAGACAGAGGTTGAGAGGGACAATGGGCAATTCCTACATTGGTCAACTAGATTGACTCTAAGCAGCATGGCAGGAGCCAGTCCTTAAGGGGGACTTGGATGTGGGCAAAGTAAGGGACTTACAGAGGAGTGGAGAGGTTGTACCATGCATGCGGTGGCATGTGGAAGAGGCATGGAGGTGACTGCACAAGCAGCTAAATGGGAGGGCAAGAATGCTGGTGGGATGAAGGGGACAGAGGAAAACCATGAAGCTTGATTAAAAAGGTGGGCTTAGCACAGTACAGATGACACAAGAAGACTCTCTCTGATCTTATATCATGCCCATCACCATGATAGCTGAGCACCTTATTCCAAAATTGCTTATGACCTTGTAAGCAGAGTATGGGTGCTAATATTCCAGGGCAGCAAATTCCACAAAAATATTAACAGTTGTTTCCTTCTAGCCAAGTTTAAGGGGTTTCCTTTTAATTTAACTGAAGTCTTTTTTGTTCTTGTATTATGGAATGGAAGGAAAACCGGAAGCACTCAAAGGCCTTTTCTGTATCTCGCCGAGATTTACCTCTATGGTTTCTCCTCCTACTCTTCTCCCTCCTACACTCAGTAGTACTAATCTGTTGAATCTCTCCTCGTATGGAAGTCAAGCCATGCCTGCATCATCTTCACTGCAATTCTCTAGTCCTTGGTGAGCTATTACTGAACAGCTGCTGTATTTCAACCCAGAGGTGCTGCATTTCAGTGGCAGGAGAACTAATTGGTTCCCACCTTGCTTTGGGACCCTAGCACTTTTCATGATTTATTATATTTATCAGGACTGGCTCCAGGCACCAGCCGAGCAAGCTCGGGCTTGGGGCAGCATTTTCTACAGGGCGGCATACCGTCCAATCCTAGGGCAACACAGATGCTTTTTGTTTGTTTGCTAATCCAGCCACCCTGCAGGGGGCGGCAGCGCAGAAGAGGGGAGCACCCTGCTGAGAGCAGGCTGCGCACTCTGTCTGCCCCAGCCGGTGCCAGGTCTGTAGCAAACCTGACAGGACAGCCAGAGTCCTTCCCTCCCCGCCGACCAGAGTGGCATGGAGCCCTCCCGGCAGGCAGCGCGATGGTCGGGGCTGTGTGGCGAGTGCCCCGCTGAAGCCCTGGCTGCCCCCTTTTCTCTCTCCCCCAGCACCCTTTCCCCCCCCCCCCACCCCGCTGCCACTAGCCAGGGCATGTCCCCCTGCACCCCGGCTCCGGCCACCCTGCCTTTTTTTTTTTTTTTTTTTTTTTGCGCACTTGGGGCGGCAAAAAAGCCAGAGCTGGCCCTGTTTCTGCTGCCCTGGGATCTGACTGGAAACAAATGAGATTTGCCATCTTACTGTGTTGAATACACACAAATCAAGAAAAACAAGTAGTAACTTAAAAGGCAGAAAACTAGAAAGGGTCCATGACTAAATGCTGTGGCTTTAGAAACATTTTGTGCTTACACAGCTGCTGCAGATTTCAATCTCCATGTTAACACATCAAACAGCCACCCTCCTCCTGTAATGAACATCCTCAGGAAGGCACAGGGCAGCTGGGAAGAAAAGAGGCTCTCAATTAACCGCTGAAAGAGGAGGAGGGTTTTCCAAAAATGACTCAATGAAATTCCAGCAGCCTGGTCTCATTAAGATGGGATTTTCTCCTGGAGAGAGTGATTAGTCTGTCAGGCTCAGATCCACAGAGGGACTTCGGTATTGCAATGCCTAACTTTTAGATATCTAGGAAAAAAATTCACTGGAACAACAATGCAATCCATGAAACCTGAGTTAGGCACTTAGGCTCCCTATAGAATGAATGGGGAGAGTTAATTGATTAGTCTCGTTAGCGTTGGTATGGCAACAGCCATTTTCACATTCTCTGTATATACACCTCTGCGCCACTATAACACGACCCGATATAACACAGGTTCGCATATAGCGCAGTAACCCCGGGGCTCTGGCAGTGCGGCTCCGGTGGCAATTTAAAGGGCCTGGGGCTCCGGTTGCTGCAGGGAGCCCTGCCGCCACTACCCTGATAGAACGGGGTTTCACCTATAACATGGTAGGGATTTTTGGCTCCCGAGGACCATGTTATATTGGGGGGTGGGGGGGGTGGGGTGTGTGTGTGTGTGTTATATAAACCCCTTCTCCACCCAGCACCTTGTCACCTGCTTTGGCTCAGCACCTGAACCATTAAAGATCTACATATGGGTCCCCTCACCCCATCCCACCCCACCCCATCCCCTGGCTCTGTTATAATGGGGTAGGGGTGTGTGGGTGTGTGTTCCTACTGTATTTTCCACTCCATCCATCTGATGAAGTGGGTTTTAGCCCATGAAAGCTTATGCCCAAATAAATTTGTTAGTCTCTAAGGTGCCACAAATACTCCTTGTTCTTTTTGCTGATACAGACTAGCAGGGCTACCACTCTGAAACCTGAGACAGGTAATCTTCCACAGCCAGCTGGCTAGTGAGGGAATTGTCTAAACTAGCCAATAGGAGATGCTGAGTAGAGAGTTGTGTCCTAAGCCCCACCCCTTTCTGAGTAATTCCAGGCTGCAGGGGGGCACCTATCTGTGCCTACAATCCACAACTGAGAACCCTTCTCCTGGAGTTGGGGATCTAAGTCATTTCTTGAGGGAATGAGTTACGCAGGCACCTAACTTGGCACAAAACAGCCAGAGAAGGAGGTGGTGCCTGTGACACAGATGGCAATTTCCTGCAATGTCTTTCTGAGATCTCACTGTATTAGGTTTATGTAATTGTGTGGAGTTGGGTGACCACAGCTCTCCAAGAACTAATAACACTGTGTGTGAGAGTGAGAGAGTTAGGCAAATTCCCTTGGGTTGTAAAACCTCCAGAGAAGCCTGGAGAGGCACGCATATTACTTGTTCAAACTGGATCCTCAAAAGATCAGTGTGACAGAGGCAGTGGTGAGCTGGAGCCGGTTCCCACCGGTTCGTGGGAACCGGTTATTAAATTTAGAAACTCTTTTAGAACTGGTTGTAAAGGGCTTTTAAATTTAACAAAAGCTCCAGCAGCTCCCTGCCCTGCCCTGTCCCCGGCCCCAGCTCACCTGGCTCCGGCTCTGCCTCTGCCTCCTCCTCTGAAGGCTCCTCCTCCGGGCTTCCCGCCAATCAGCTGTTAGCGCAGGAAGCCTGGGAGGGCTGAGCAGGAAGCAGCAGCTTCCTGCAGGTGAGCTGGGGCGGGGGGCATGAGGAGGGCTCTAGGCACCGCGCGTCTCCGGCCCCAGCCCTGACTCTGGCCGGGGGCGTGGCTCCAGGCCGGCCCCGGCCTCGACTCCGGCTCCCAGCTCTGGGCTGGCCCCCGGTCCCGACTGCGGGCTGGCCCCCGATTTCGGGCTAGCTAGTGGCTCTGGCCCGGCCCCCAACTCCGGCCCGGTGCCCACGGCTCCCAGCTCCGACTCTGGGTGGTGCGGCCCCCATCTCCACGCAGCACAGTAAGGGGGGGCAGGGAACAGGGAGAGGGTGTTGGATAGAGGGCGGGGGGTGGATTAGGATCGGGACTCCGGCCGGTCAGAGGGCAGGGGAATTGAATGGGGGCAAGGGTCCTGGAGGGGCAGTCAGGAAGGACCAGGGGTTGGATGGGGCGGTGGAAGGCAGTCGGGGCAGGGTGGACAGAGAGAAGGGTGATTGAATGGGGCAGGGATCCTGGGGGGCCATCAGGAATAAGAGGAGGGGTTGGATGAGGCAGCAGGGGGCAGTTAGGGGACACGGAAGGGGAGTGGATGGGGCAGGGG
>NC_133776.1:9396197-9417473 GCF_003597395.2 Chelonoidis abingdonii | reverse complement strand
AAGGGGGGTGGATGGGGCAGGAGTCCTGGGGGTGGGGTGTCAAGGAACATGGGAGGTTGGATGGGGCAGAAGTCCCAGGGGGGCGAGGCAGGAGTCCGGGGGGGGGGCACAACCCCCTCGTGGGGTGAGGAGGAGGGAACCGGTTGTTAATATTTTGGCAGCTCATCACTGGACAGAGGCCCATCGTTTTTTCACGACTAGGTCTGCAACTCTCCTTGGGCCTGGCACGTAATACATCACTGGAGAACTAATGACTCACTGTTCATTAATATTCTTGCAGGATGTATGTCGGGGTGTGTATACAGAGAAATGAAAATGTGTTAGAAATATGATCCTAAAGTGTGGTTAGCAAGCAATGCATAAGCACTATGCCCTAGACAAAGAAATGGGTATTTGCTTGTCTGGCCAGCCTGGGTCGTCAGCCAGATGCAACGAAGGTATATTTTTACGTAAAAAAGTGATCAAAATCTAGCAAGTGGGAAACAACCTCTTGCGGGGGTCTGAACCTCAAATCAAATCAACTGACTATTACTGTATTATAAAAATGTATTGAGTAACATCTTTTATGAAAAAGCAAAACTGCAGCTCTGGGATTTTATTTCTGCTTTGTTTTATATTCCAGCAGCATTTCTCCCTATCAACTCTCATGTCTTCCTTCAGTTCTGATGAAGGATTTTGCTCAGTGCCGGGGGGAGTGCTGACTAGCTATCCTCAGATATGTTAAATCTGAGGAAGAGAGCATGAGGATTGAGAAAAATCACACACACACACACACACACACACACACACGCACACAAAAGCAAGAGCATGGGGGCGTTTTCTCTGCCACCCTACGATGGTGAGAAGAGCAGAAGAAGGGAGCAAGGGGAGACCAGTAGTGGTTCAGATACAGGACTTCCGGTTCCCACCCAGGTCACCCACAATTGTCCCGCAAGGACCAAGATATAGTTAACAAACCCACATGCAACACCCAGCCACCTGCCATCTTATTGACTTCAGTGGGCTCTAGGCTTGCTCACCCCCTCTGCTAATCAGGCCAATAGTGCAGGGTACTGCATTCCAACACTTGCACTCTTTGGGCAGGGATTGTCTTTTTGTTGTTTGTATAACACCTAGCACTCTGGGCGTCTTGGCCCGTGACTGGAGCCTCTATGCACAACAAACAGAATAAATACAAAAGCTACAAGAGAATTCTGCAGTCATGGTCCAAAACCCTCCTGCTTATAATGCTCTTAGTATAGTATTTAGGTTACTACGGTCATGCCCTAGCATACCTTGTTTAAGTCGACCTGCACATAACAATGGCACTTAACATTCTCAAAGTGCTAACAGAGCATTAACTAATTAGTCCTGGGTGCTAGGCAAGCCTGATTCCCACTTTACAGATAGAGAAACTGAGTCACAAAGTAAAAATGCAGGCAACTGAGGAATGCAGGCAGGTGTGGAACTCATGAGTTACAGATGCCCAAGCCTGCACTCTGTCCTGATCACATCACCATGGAAGTAGAGACTTCTGAGAGTGAAACTTAGTGTGTTTTGAAATCTCTTGGCCTGTTCTTTACTTCTCCCATCAGCTCATTCCTTAGGCATCATGCTTTCTCTACACGACCTGCTTCTTTACTAAATATCCCCTCCAGCTCCTCTGTGGTGCATTCCCCTCACCCAATCCCCATCCCCATCTCTGCAGAAACAGCAACCTTACCTGAAGGCAGACCAGCTCTTTAGGGATGCTAATGGCATGCAGATTCATGACCCTTTATTCCCACTGAACTCTGTGTAGCAGATCCAGGGGCAGGAGGGAGCTAGTAACAGCTGCTCTTCCAGAGAGAAATCTTTGCTGGGGGAAGCAGTGGCAGCAAAAGAATAATAGGCCAGGGTGGCAGGAGCTGTGTATTCTTTGGGGGTCAGGATCATCTTTTTGTGCTGTGTTTGTGCAACACTTGCACAAAGGAGCCTTAGTTGTGGACCAGGGATCCAAAGTGCTACTGCAATCAAATACAACATCATCATCATCTTGTTATTGGTATTCGGCTTATCAATGCTGCAGTATGATGCTAGTCACTTAGCATCAGAAGATTTATGAAGGTGGGTAAGGTACCTTAGCCCCATTTTTCAGATGGGGACACTGAGGCACAAGAGAAGTCAAACGACTCACTCAAGGTCAGAGTAGATGTCTCAGAGCTAGGAATAGAACTCATGACCACTCATTACTTCATTGTTTGCTATCTTTCCGGTTCCCAGCCTCATTCGGAAGGGGTCATAACATTCAATGCAGAGTGTTGTTGCTACTGTGATGTGTCTTTGGCCAACCTGCTAAACTCTGAAACATGCAGCTAAAGACAACTTGACCCAAAGAGTCTCCTAAACAGCTGCTTCATGTCAAGCCCTCACTGGAGCTTCAGTGCAATGGGCCACACTGATCTTCAGAAGTGCAGACGGAGTGCCCAGTACACAAGGTATCAGTAGATATGCCGTTTGTGTCCCATAGCAGATGGAATTGAAGTGGTTAATGCAAACTGGCCTGGGTTGAGTAAACTTAACATAACACACCTCTTTTTCTATTTGATTTGTGGGGGCGAGGGGTTTATAGCCATAATACTATGCCAGGTCATTTCTCTGAGCACAACCCAGGCATGGAACGTGTTCCCCTGGGAACTTTAACCATGGTAAAAAACTCTTAAAGCATTTCCCTTTACTTATAGGGAAGAAAAATAGCAGAGAGGAACAGCACCAGTGCAAGTCCAGGAGCTATAAGGAGATCAGAGGACAATCCTAAGTGTGAAGACACGGTGATTAATTAAGGAACTTTGAATAAATTGAATGACGAACACAATGCCTCTGCAACTCCAATTGGTTTCTACAAATAAACAACCATCTTTGGCATGCTGCAAAGTGGGCTTGCAGGGTCAGCCATACAGAGCACAAATGGAAATGCCAGCGTTACAGGAAGCTCAGCCAAAACAACACAGCACATATGGCAGTCCTGGAACCAAAACTGAGGCAGCCAAATAATAATGGGAACGATAAATGGAAGCAGAGACACAATGTGCTGGCTTTTCAATTTCTAATCTTCGAGAGCAGTGTCCATTACAGTTCTATGGAAGAAGCGGCCTTGAACAGACCCAGTTTCACAGCAGAGAGCAGCTGCAAGCAGATGATCTGCTTTTGATCTATAACTGTTTCAAACACAATATTCTCCATCTCCTGATTGCATGCAATATATTTTCAAATGCAATAAGTTTCCCAAGTTTGCATGCCGGCTGTGAAGTGTGGCATTACCAGCGCCTGTGATATTGTGAGTCTTGCAATATTTGGTGTATTTCTTTAAATACCCAGCTGCTGGACTCAGGCAATTATAGGAGAATCTCAACTTTCATTTAAAAATGAAAAAAGTTTCTCTTTCATGTTGTGTGGAGAAAAACCTGAAAATGTGAACCCTAAACACTCAAAAACCAGGAAGCAAATTAAAAGAACCTCACATCTATTTTTTATTTATTTATTTATTTATTTTAAGTCTCAGGATTTTAAAGCCAATTTCGTGTTGTTTCAGGACCTGAGTCATGATTTTTGAACAACTGGGGTTGGCAACACAGAATTTCAGAGAAGCTCATAGAGTTCATTAGCATGTTTAGATGCAGGATGCAGCTACCAGCGCTTTCAGCTATTTTGTGCCTTTCATCGCATCAGGGGCGCTGGAACAATTTGTATAGTGGGGGTGCTAAGAGCCATTGAATCAAACTGTAAACCCTGTATGTGATGGAAACCACTTCAAGCCACAGGGTGCAGCAGCATCCCCTGTTCCAGCACCTATGCATCCCATGCTCTCAAAGCACTGTATTATGATGCTTATTAACATTTGTACATACCTCTGGTGAGACAGGAAAGTATTAGTCCTATTTTGCAAAGGGGGAAACGGAGGCACAGAAAGTTTTAGTGACTTGCCCAAAAAAACAGAGTTAAGCAAGTTGCAAGAAAGGACTTCCTTCACACAAAAGCATCACATACCACTGGGTTTGTCCCAGTTTTCAGACTGCAATATTGCAGTGTGGCAATGTTTCCTTGTGGTTAGAGCACAGCACTGGGAATCAGGACTGCTGGGATGAAACTTTAACTTCACTGAAGTCAGTGGGAGTTTTGTCATTGACTTCAATGTGCCCAGGATTCCATCCCTGCTTTCTATTCCCAGCACTGCCACTAAGAGTCTACATCATCTTGGGCAAGTTATCTAAGCTCTCTGCCTCAGTTTCCCCATCTGTAAAATGATAACAAGGATGCTTACCCAGCTCACGAGTGTTATGCAGCTTAAATAATTAACACCTGTAAAGCACTTTTATTATCTGATAAAGTGCATTATAACTACAGATTACATTGTTAAAATCCGTGACTTCTATATCTCTGTAGCAATTGTAACTAGGCTTTGTCATGCTATTTCACAAGGAACAAGTTCCAAAGCAGGGGAGGCCTTAACCAAGAATGCTCTGGATAACTGCACTCCAGGAAGACACCCCTGTGGCTCTCAGCTGCCCTGATAGAATATAGGAGAGAAACTCTCCTCCCTATAGATCTTCTCACTATCGTCTTTGAGACTGCAGTTTCCAAGTCGCAGTGCCCAGCACAAGAGGGCCCCAGTCCTGATTGGGCCTCTGGGCACCACCATAATATTAACAAATAGATACTAAACACCAACCAACAAGAAGATAGGAGAAACAGCCTCACCTACCTTTCTTTCCATCTAACCCCTCTCCATGCCATTGTTTGGAGAGGATCTGAAGCCACCACGTTTGGGTCTGAACAGGGAGGGCTCTAGGCATTTTGCCACCCCAAGCACGGCAGGCAGGCTGCCTTCGGAGGGTCCGCTGGTCCTACGGCTTCGGCCTATGGGAGGTCCTCCGAAGCCGCGGGACCAGCGGATCCTTCGCAGGCATGCCGCCGAAGGCAGCCTGCCTACCGCCCTCGTGGCGCCGGCAGAGCGCCCCCTGCGGCTTGCCGCCCCAAGCACGCGCTTGGTGTGCTGGGGCCTGGAGCAGCCCCTGCGTCTGAAATTCCTTTAAGTGTGGAACTGGAGGAGAAGGCCCAATGAGTTGTTCAACTTTGGATCTTGACCTAAACCTCAAATTTTGGAGGCATTTGAAACCAGGTTGTTTGGTTGTCACCTAATACACTAACTGGATTAAATCAGACACACTAACTTAAAACAAGAACCACCGTATATACTCGTTTGATATCTGCTTCCAGCACATGGTGGCTGCTGGGTATTTTTATACGAAAAATAAACTGGGAGAATAACCAGGGGCTTAGAATGGTCAACATTTGCATTAACAAAATGACAAAAGGAACATGAAGAGCAATGGTGGGTTAATCTTTTCTTTACATTTTTTCCTCTCTTGTCAGGCTCTTCCCACAATCTCTATGGATTGGAATGTTCTGCCACAATGATCAGCCATTGGACAGCTAACAATGTTGACATTTAAATTAGCATCATTCTGCTTCAGAGTTAACACACCATAAGCATTTCAAAACTGCAAAGGCAAGAATTTTTTTAAAAAAACATGAAAACTCAAATTCTGCAGAAAGTAACAAGGACATTGGAAAAGGCTGGAGTCGTGCTCAGAACAGTGCCAAGTCCTTTGAAAAAAAGTCATAGATTCCCAGCTAAGCAACCACACCAAAATTTAACTCTTGGGTTCCAATAATTACTGATAAGGGACACTAAATAAGGATGTCCATCATGTTTCCTTTAAGGAGAGAAAATCAAAAGGTACTGAGCACTTGAAACTCCTCTTGGCTTCAGGGTGAGCTGTGGGTATTCAGCACCTCTGATAATCAAAGCCTGGTATTATAAAGCTGAAGCAGGGTGACTACCAGCTCCAGCCTGGAAGGGGTTGGAAAAGCTCTGCAAAGGGCTGGGGTTGGGCAAACTAAAACCCTGGCTGATTGGGGGAAGTGATTGCAGCTGGGGCCACGCCCCAAACTGACCAACTAGGCCTTATAAGAAGGCCTGGGCAGCCAGAAGCTCAGGAGTCTCACTCTGACTGGAGAGAGACACAGGCCTGACTGCTGGGGAACTCACCCAGGGACCTAGAGTGAGGCAGGGCTGGGGAAAGGCCTGGGAAGCCCTAGACCAGCAACTTCCCAGGCTGCAGGGCCTGGTGCTAGGCCCACATAGGTAGTGTGTTGCAGAGGGGCAGCCTGAGGGTGGGTAA
This sequence comes from Chelonoidis abingdonii, assembly GCF_003597395.2. Taxonomy (NCBI): domain Eukaryota; kingdom Metazoa; phylum Chordata; order Testudines; family Testudinidae; genus Chelonoidis; species Chelonoidis abingdonii. The sequence continues at coordinate 9,411,270 of NC_133776.1, read as the reverse complement.
AGGCAGCCAGTCCAGACCCCTTTGCCTGTGATGAGTGGCTGATACTGCAGTCTGCCCCAGTGAACAGGGGTGAGGTGGAGACTGGGCAGTAGTCAAGACTGAGGTGAAGTGAGGATAGTGGGTGTGGGGTTCCCCAGGGAGGGGAGACCCAGATTGGTGGGGTACTACCAGGGGGCAGCACCCCAGTTAAAAGGGCACCAGGGAGGGACATGGGGGCTGTAGTAAGTAGAGGCCCTGAGATATAAACCTTGGTATCAGAGGCCTGGTATGAGGCCTGAACTGAAGTAATGGTCAAAGACTTTGCTAACATAAAGCAAAGTTAAGCTGTGAGCCAGAGGCAGGCCGTGCTCACAGAAGCTGGCAAGGAAAGGGCTGATGCTGCAAGAAGATACGTACCTAAAAAGGTACTGAACACTAGAGATCAGAACATTCACATACTTGCACATTCCACACAGATAACAAGGAACAGGCTGACCCATCCCAATGACAAGGCCAAAAGGGGAATATGATGGATAGAGTTGTTTTGTTTGAACCAACATGTACAAGATGAGAGGCGGCACCTGATTACGTAGAGGGTTGTACCTGGCTACGTAGAGGGGTTGCACGTCAATACGTCAGGAGTGATGTGTAACTTGTTTGTACCTGTGTATAAGAATGCATCCCTGGGGCAGTGTCTTTGTCCGGCTGAGGGGGCAGTGGAAATTCATTAACATGACATAACAAAAGAAAAAGCATATAAAATTAAACCAAAATAAATTTTAAATACAGATACATGCAAATACTTTGAGAGTATTTGAGGGTATACTTTCATGATGCTCTGCCATGTTAGGGAGCCAAAGGTGCAAACTTGTTGAAATTGTGGAAACCTGTTGAAATTGTTTGGTTAGCTTTATGCATAAATTGTTATTTTAAAACATTTGGGTTATGACATTCTTTTAACTATATTTAAAAGTGCAAACAAGTTTATAAAAAGCCCAAACAAGAAATTAACATTATGTTAATATTATTTTTACTTTAATGTTGAGGTTTCCCCTCACATTTTTTCTTTGAACAACAAATTAAAAAAAAATTAAAAAACTAAACTGCGATTGATAAAAGAATTATTTTTGTTTGCAATTGCATTATTTGTTGAGGCAGAAATATGTGTACATATATTTGTAACTGAAACCTTTTTGAACTTTGCACAAATATTGGTGTTAATAATACCATGATTATACCCCAACCATGATTTTAAAATAGTGTGGTACCACATCTACATTTTTTTTAAAAGGGTATAAAATTGACTTGTTGCAACAAAATAAAAATAATTTAAAAAAATAGTCACGTGACACACAGAACAGACACAAGACACACACATGACATACAGGACAAACTTACAATTAAAAACAAATGGCACCAGAATTCTATTCATAACTAAACAAAACAACACAACCAAAAGTAAAAAGGGTTACACATTTGAATAAACAAGTTATTACCTTATATAAAACTTGTAACAAATTGATAAAAATATATTAATATTTGCCAAATGTATTGTATTAATTTGGTAACAAGGAATTTTGCATTACTTTATATTTAACATTATTTTAAAAGTCTGCTATACGGAAATAAGAAAAGCCCATGTTTTAAATATTAGTTAGTGGTTAGGATTAGAAGCAGAGAGTGCATTTCTGTTGCTTGGCAACCATATCTTCAAGAAAGTTAGGAATAATTCCAGCTGTTGCATTCCTGAAGGGTTAAAATAATTAATTTACTGGATTTAAAGTTTTTACCTTGTTTTCTTTTTGATTCTTGTTTTGTTCAGTTTTCAATTTCTTTATCTTTTGGAAGTTTCTGTAAAAACTATAACTTTTAAAACAAAGAGAGAGAGCAGAAGTGAGGAGAGGCGGGGGAAAAGGGAGAGTGAAGAGCAAGGTAGGAAGGTAGCAAGACCTGAGCCAAGAGAGATTAACTCTATCAAGGTATTTGAAAGTACAGGCAGCAGCAGCAAGTTTAGCAAACTGAGAAAACAGATAAAGGACAAAACTTAACTGGTATGTAAAAATATATGAGAAAGAAGATTATATTTTCAGATATGAGCACGGAGTGTGGTTCCATGGGTCAAAGCAATTGGGAACCTGCACAGTTGGGAATTGCGCCCCTGGTTTTTATCCTGGCTCTGAGAGGAGATACCTGCTCTTGTAAAACCTGAATTTGTTCCCCCAGTGTCTGTTGCTTTTGTGTGCATGCCAAATGGATAGTGGGAGTGCCCTTTTTTGCTGCAGTTAAAAGTTTTTGGGCAGCTCCATGTGTTAATGCATCAATTCTAGGTGTTAACCTGCTTAATTTCAGTTTTTTACTTTGAAATTCTTTTTTATTCACTCCCCTGCGATCGAGTCGCAGCTCCTGTCTCCTAATGTGCTCTGTGAACTGTTCCATTTTCCCCTTCGTTTTATTTACCAATTCAATGAGAGTATTGTTTGCTACTCTTTCCTTCTGCACACTTGTCCCGTTCTGACAGGCACCAGTCTAGGTTCCGGTTCAAGTTTAACTGGAACCTGGCTTTTATCATAAGGTGATGGTTGCAATGCAGTGGACCCCATTTCATCTTTTAATTTTACTAGGGCCACCTTTTTCCACTTCTGTCCCCATTCTTCAGGCACTGTAACAGCACTTGAAGTGCGTTGAACACCAGAGGATGGCACTTTTTGCTTCTGCAGGTTTTTTACAGCTGTCTCCCATTTTTTATTTTCCTGCTTTACTTGCTCAAGCATATTATGAGTCTGGACTGCCTGCTGCCCTGCTAAAAGAGCTTGGGCTTTCCAGTGCTTGACTGCCCGGGTTGCCTCTTCTACTTCTCCTGTTTTTTCTGTTACTTGTTTGGCCAGCATGCTGTCTAAGCCATCTCACTGCCATAGACATGAGTTGCAAAATTTTTGCTATTTTACTTTTACTACTATTTCTCAGAGCCTCGGTTTTTACCATCGCTCTACACAGGCCAGTCCATATTTCCCCACTCTTTTTTAAATTCATATGGACCTCCCTTACTGGCAATCCAGCAGGTCCATGAGTTATCAAACTCCGTGGGGATCAAAAGGGAGGGGCTCAGGGGGTTCCCTAGCATGAGGTTTTCTGCCATGTTAGATTGTGATTCTTACAGCGGACAGCTCGCTTACTCACCACATCAGCGGTCAGGGTCACCAGTGTTGTCAGATGCTACCGGTGTGGCGCTCTGCCCTGTTCAATGTTGGTATCACTCAGCTGTGTGCGTGTGTTCCCTCTGTGTGCTGCCCCAACTCTGCAGATAGCTGACACAGCAGACCCGAAGAGAACCCCCAATGACCACAGAGTCTAGTAAGGTACGAAGGCACTTCGGCCAGGTTTACTGCCGTATTGGACACAATGATAGTTCCCTGTAGATTTTTATTCTAGCTCAGGGCATACTACAAATATGTGTCCACGGTCAATGGACTCGGCTCAGTCAGTGGCGGGACTTTCCACTGCCCCCTCGGCTGGACAAAGACACCGCCCCAGGGATGCATTGTTATACACAGGTACAAACAAGTTACACATCGCTCCTGACTTATTGAGATGCAATCCCTCTATGTAGCCAGGTACAACTCCTCTACGTAGTCAGGTGCCGCCTCTCATCTTATACATGTTGGTTCAAACAAAACAACTCTATCCATCATATTCCCCTTTTAGCCTTGTCATTGGGATGGGTCAGCCTGTTCCTTGTTATCTGTGTGGAATGTGCAAGTATGTAAATATTCCGATATCTAGTGTTCAGTACCTTTTAGGTACGTATCTTCTTGCAGCATCAGCCCTTTCCTTGCCAGCTTCTGTGAGCACGGCCTGCCTCTGGCTCACAGCTTAACTTTGCTTTATGTTAGCAAAGTCTTGACCATTACTTTAGTTCAGGCCTCAGGCCTCATACCAGGCCTCTGATACCAAGGTTTATATCTCAAGGCCTCTACTTACTACAGGGGCCAGAGGACAGGTGGATCACTGGCCTGCAGAGGTCGCTCTGGAGCTGGAACAAGCAAATTCCCAGACGTCACCCCTGTGGTGCCTCCTGCTGGTGAGTCCACGCCTCTATGAAAGCTAACAGCCCATTTACTTTTTTGCCATTTGATCCTACCCAAAAGCATCTTGGAACTAGCTTAAGTTCTGCCCTTGTACCCATACACCGTCAGCCTGCATATATAGACTGAAATAAATGACTTTGGCTTGTACCTTAAATGTACACCCTTTTCCTAAGAACCCACATTGAGGGAAGAGTGAAATGCTATCCCTAAGCCACACAAGCCTGAATCATATAGAACATGGGAGTGAGGACAGTTTGGGCTAGATTCATTTCTGGCATAAGCCCATTGGAGTCAAAAGCGTCACATTTGGAGAAGGAAAGAAGAGGGCCAGATTCCAATTTAATGCCCAGTCTTGCAGCCTCTTTCACTCTCACTGAAATCAACTGGAGGTTTGTTTTGTGAGTTTTGCACGCACAGACCATTCACGTGGAGTCCCTAATATTTGGGTTTTTATCTTATTTACATCATGCAGGATGTCAGGTATCTATTTATATGGATTCTAAATACTTTGGTCACCTGACCCAGTATTTGCAGGTTACACGATCTGTTACACTCTTATAAAATCTGCTGTTGAAGTCAGGCTAGGTATAATAAAATCAGAATCTGGCCTGTTCTCTTAATTATTGACAACTGGCTCCCAGCATTAGGAGAAGATTAAAGTGTCCTTTCAAGGATAGTGGAGATTTCTTTGCAAATCTGATGATAAATTTAACATGGACACAAGCAAGCAAGGGCGATCTCTCTTTCAAAGAAATGGTACATACCTTTCTTCGCCATGCACTCAAGTTTAACGCACTTCTTTAGGAAATCATAGTAGGATCTCATTTCTCCTTCCGTTATTCGGACAACAGTGAAGGGCAAGTTCCTGAGCACCTGTTGCCCGCATCGCTTACACCAAGAGGCCATTGACAGAGTCAAGAAGAATCTCCTGGTCAGAAATGTGCTCTGTTTCTCTGCCAGTATCCAGCTTTGCTCATAGGCTTTCAATCCTAGCGAGTGACTTATCCTACTGAAGTTCATACAAGGTCAGCGTAATATGCTGAAAGCTCAGTGGCAATTGGCCGAGACCTTTATAGGCTTATTGACTGCGTTTGCTTCCCCCCCACCTCCACCACTCACCTTCAATATCAATTTACTTTGCTCTCTCATTTAAAAATAAAGAGGTGAATTTAGGCACAGCCTATGCCTTGAATGGCTTCCTTATTATTGATTTATAGCTATTACAAATTAGAATGCAATTATAGTATTACACAGCATCTCTTAAATGAGCGTCACCCATGATCGCTAATAATTTTGCTTAAAGAGCATTTCTGTTTACTAACGTGCAATAAAAACGGAGATCACTAAAATGGAAATCATTTTTAACACCTGAATTTACTTGTCACCGTTGACCCTGTTTTATTTGCTTTTGCATTTAAGTCAGCTTGGACTATGGAAACAGACTGCCCTATAAAGAGGCTCGAATAATTAAATTATGTATTTGTAGGACAGGAGCAGTTAGAGGCCCCAACCAAGCCCAGAGAGCCCTGTTGTAATAACACGTCGTAAGAGACGGTCCCTGCCCTGAAGGGCTTACAGTTTAAATGAACTTAGACTGGCAAAGAGGCAGGTGGGAGAAAGGAAGTATTATTGGGCTAGAATCTCTGCTTGTGCAAAATCGGTACAGCTCTGATCAAGAGTGAAAAATCAGGCTTAAATAAGGCCCCTATTTTTGAAGATCCTAGCTGTTTGCCACCAGTCCTCTCTAAGACAATGCTGAGGTGAAGAGGATGATGGGACTCGACTGGTACTTTGGCGCTGGTGGACCCTGCAGAGGCAATGAATCCTGAGGAGGGATTTGAACAGGAAGGTGGTTAGGGCCGACGCACTAGGATAGGAAGGTCACTCCATGGATGGAGGGCATCACAGAAGGAGGCACAAAGAATGGAGTGGATAGCAAGACTGGCAATGGGGATGGGGGTGCGAGGAGGGAGGGCAGTGGGGAGCCTAATAAATAAGATCCCAGATGTCAGCCGGAGCCCAGCAGTGCAGGGACTCGAGGGCAAAGTTTAAATTTGACAGAGTTGAGGCCAATGGAGCTGGTGCGGTCTGACAACTGATGGACCAGGAGATCAGACAGGAGGTGGCTGCAGTAACTGAGGGTATGTCTACACTGGAGCTGTATTTTCCAGCTGGGGAAGACATACATGCACTAGCTGGCTCTGACTGAACTCACACACTAAAGATTGCAGTGTAGTTATAGCAGGGTGGCCAGTGGGACAGGCTAAGTGCCCAAGTATATACTTACGGCCTTGGACAGGATTGCACTCGGGGGGCTAGCCTGCACCACCACAGCTGTTTTTAGGTCGATTAGAGCCAGCGCACACATGTCTACATGAGCTGGACGCACTCCGAGGGGAGAGATAACCAGCACATGGGCCACGGTGGAGCACTGGTGGCTAGAACCCGGAACTAGGAGTAAGGAAATGTGTCCCATTCCTGGCGTGGCCAGAAAGCAAGTCGCTTAACCACTCTGTCTCTGCGTCCTCCCCCACCCACCACAAGACGGGGATAATGCTTCACAGGGGCATTGGGAGGCCTAGTTAATGTTCCATGCAGAGTGCCTCACATGGAAGCTCCTAGGAGAGCGCAAAGTACTTTATAGCTGGGAAACAGGCATGGAGAGGTGCAGCGAGTTGCCCAGAATCCCACCATAAGACAGGGGAAGAACTAGGAATAGAACCCAGAAATCGTGGCTCCTAGTCCAGTTTCAACCCCTGCACAGCATTGCCTTTCCCCCTACCCCAAGCGCTCAAGCTGCCCTTCCACACACAAGCATAACACGCTGCATAGTTTGTACACCCAGCTACTCTGCCTGCACACGCATGCTGCATCTCTAAGATACCCCTCGATGCACATCTGTATCCCGGAGAGCAGGATCCAGCACTCAGAGCCAAACTGCCCTCCCAGGTCTGCAATCCTCAGCTCAGTTCTCCTGCTCTCCCCACAGATGCCAGGGAGAGAGCACAGTCCCAAAGTGGGGTAACTCCATGCGGCTCTGCATTGCATGGGAATGTGACTGCCAGCCCGGGGGAGGGGGCATGCAGTAGCTGTAAATCTATGGAGCATATCAAATCCCAGTAATCCTAAACCTTCCCCAGGAAATACTGATCCTTCCGGTTATTAATGCCCAGCGCTGCTGATCCCCTGAGATGTTACTATTGCTTCCTGTCCACCCCCAGTTCCAAATAAAAATAGTCACAGGCTGATTGCATCTACTGCGCATTTAGCAATGGGATTCATAAAGCAGCTGTGGTATCCTTGGGTGATGGAAAGCTGCTATATTTCAGTAGTTACTTGGGACGCAGAGGGCCGGGCTTCTATATTTTTACAGGCAGATCAACTTTGTTCATGTTTTGTAAGCAGCTGAGTGGGATTCTCCAGCACATTCAAGTGCCTCAAGGGAAGAACCAGTATCATCTACTGGTTAAAGCACAGCAGTGGGAGGCAGGACTCCGGGATTCTTTCCCCAGCTTGGCTGCTAACTTGCTGTGTGAACTTGGGCAAGTCACTTTCCCTCTCTGTGCCTCGGTTTCCCCATCTCTTACAGGCACTAATACTTACCTACCTCCCCAGGGATGCTTTCAGGCTGTTAATATTTGTAGAATGCTTCAAGATCCTCCAATCACAGGCACAGAGTAAGCACTGTATGAAGTACTATTATAGAAGGACAGTTCTCCCCAAGACAGAGACTGAATCAGCTGGTCTCAATGCATATTCAATAGTCTGTTCCCACTCCCCTCCAAGCAACCTCAGCCCTTCCAGCTGACAGCAGTGGTGCACAGCACATCCTTCTAGCAGTAGTTAGGCGAGCTGCTCCCCAAACCTGCCTGCATTTCCAGAGATGTGAATAGTTTCACTGTGTCAATACACCCAGGCCCAACTGCTGCCCTGGTAAGCCAGGTGCTCTGTGAAACACAGTGTATTGAGCTGTTCACTTGGCCTCCAGGACAACACCTTTCATCACAGCTCCCTGTTCTAACCGATCCTATTTTACACTGCAGGATCCCCCAGCACATCACAAGCCAAGTACACAGAGCGCTCAAATGCAGCCTTCTCTGGGGAGGAGGTCAGGAGCTAAGTCAGTACACAACACACCAGGGGCAAGAAAAGGATTTTTGACTCAGGAGTCTAGGGAAAGCTGCTCTTACAGAAGTGACGGAGGCTCTTTAGTGTCCATGAAGAGCAGATTGGACCTTGGGGTTTTACAGTCTCATCCAACACACCCACACCACAATGAATTGCATTGTTTGCATTTCATCCTGCTTGGAGGAATGAACGGCTGAGCTGAGCCAGCCAGGATTTGAACCTGGAATTCCAGGTAAACCAAGGTATTGTAAAGCGGAGGCTTAGCGCACTAAGCCACCCCATCCTAGGTTAAGAAACCTGTATTTGCTGCGCAGTGTGGAGGAACAGGCATGTGTTCCAAACAGTGACGCGCACAGCTGGCTCCTAGGCGCTGGATGCTGGATTTGGTTTTTAGAAATACCAGCCAGGTAGGTTTTCTGCCTGTTTGGGGGACAGAATTGGCAGCAAACAAACAATAGGCTCAGCGTGGCAGCCAGAGCCACCGCTGCTTGGCCCAATTCCAACCTCAATGACCCTGGTGTAAATCTGGAGTATCTCCACTAGAGTCAATGGAGTTATTCTAGATTCGCGCTGCAGTAAGTCCAAGCAGAACGCAGCCCATTGTCACAATGAGCCGATCCTCTGCTCTTATCAGCTGGGGAAAAAGTTGAAGGTGAAACTTGCAGCTCCTTTTCTTTGGGTCTTCCATCACCATTCAGTCTCCTCTCATTTGACTGAATGGAGAAGGAAATGCCACTGCTGGGTAGAAAAGGTCACTGATTTTCTTTCCAGGCAGTTATTTAAAGGTAACACAAACATCTGCAGCAGCCCACACTTACACACTATCCGCAGCCAGGACATTAAGTATCAGATTCAGATACACCATGGGACCGATTCTGCCTTGGTTTACACCCTGGCAAGTTGGGGGCAGAGACAGAATTTGGCCCTATGACTTTTAAAACAAGGCGCTGGAGCCCTCAACCCCTGTTGATTTCTTTTAGCAGGAGTGGGCACTCACTGAGCTTTAATTGATGAAGCCCAGTTGAACGCAGACCATGGGAGCAAGACCCAAAACTAGTGGCTGTGTCTGTCCATTCTCTTTGGTCAATGTCTTCTTGGTAATTAGGTCTGGGGCTGTGCTTTGCTTGAGATGAATAGCTTAAGGCAGTAGGGTAGAAAGAGCCTGCTCCATTATGTCCAATTGCTCACATCTGCTAGTTATTCTGCTCATCTAAATCTTCATCCCATTTATCTATTCCCAGGTAACTGTTTCAATCTCTAAAGGAGGAGCCAATACCAAGCTTCCACATCCCAAACACTAGGATTTAAATCATAAATTCCTCAAAGTTCAGAAATCTATGGCTTGAGTCCAGTTCTAGAGATAACTGCACACGCTGCATCTATTATATGAATTGCTTCTTCTGTACCTCGACAGCTGACAGGCAGACACTTTAGAAATGTAATTTTGCAAGGCAGGGCTGATGTAGCATGTTACTGAGATGCACACGCTATGTTCTCTCACATATACATGATTTCTTCTCTCATTTTCTTTCCTTAAGAGTCATTGTAACTCAGGGGTGAGCAAACTACAGCCCAGGGCCACATCCAGCCTGCCAGCCGATTTAATCCAGCCCTCGAGCTCCTGCTGGGGAGCGGAGTCTGGGACTTGCCAATGGAAGCTGCAGGGGCTGCACCTGTGGACGGGGCAGTGCGCAAAGCTGCCTGGACGTGACTCCGAATAGGAGCCAGAGGGGGGACATGCTGCTGCTTCTGGAGCGGCTTAAGGTAAGGGCTGCCCGAAGCCTGCACCCCTGAACCCCTTCTGCATCCCAACCCCTGCCCCAGCCCCGATCCCCCTCCTGCCTCTAAACCCCTTGATCCCAGCCCAGACCACCCTTCTGCACCCCAAACCCCTCATTTCTGGCCCCACCCCAGAGCCCACACCCCCAGCCAGAGACCTCACCCCCTCGTGCCCAAACCCTGATCCCCCTCCCACCCTCTAAAACCCTCTGTGTCAGCCTGCAGCACCATCCTCCACCCCAAATTGCTCAAACCCAGCCCCACTCCAGAGCCCGCACCTCCAGCAGGAGCCCTGACCCACCTCTGCACTCTAGCCCCCTGCCTGGAGTCCCTCCCCCCCCACATCCTGAACTCATCATTTCTGACCCCAGAGCCCACACCCGCAACCAGAGCACTCACCCCCTCCTGCACCCCAACCCTAATTTCATAAGCATTCATGCCCCGCCATACAATTTCCATACCCAGATGTGGCCCTCAGGCCAAAAAGTTTGCCTACCCCTGTTCTAACTGAAAGCACATTGCTCTTTGCATATGGCAGAGCATCGTAACTGGAATAAATAGTATAGCTATATAGACAGATGTGCATATATTTACATTGATTCTGATCACTTTAATAGATGTCCTGACATCTACACTTAAATCCTTGAAAAAACTAATGAGCATGCTTTCTGCGCATGAACTGCTGCTATTACCTAGCAACAGCAAAATCCAGATCCAGGCTGGCTTGGCTCTGAACAAATAAAGTAACGGTCAGCAAGGAAGCCTTGTCAGCAAGAAAAACTAAATATCTTGGGCCAGATCCTCAGATGGTGTCAATGGGAATCACACCAGTTTATGAGACTCTCTTTAACTCACATGAAACTGCAGATCTCATTACCCCATTACATCATCTGAGATTGTATAATTACCATACCAGCTATGCTTCGGTGCATCTACACTGAAGGGGCTGCTACACCAGTTTCACTAGGTCTGTTTTTAAGTCAGTTGAGTTAAGCACTTTTTAGTACAGACAAGCCTCACATCTCCTCTCAGGAAATGGATCTCACATCCCTGTCTGGGTACCACAAGATGAGTACCAGGAGTTAGCTTAGTTGTCAAGCAACGAGTGTTTCAGGTCTCAACAGTACCCCCATCATCCTCGTGGATTATAATTGTTGTGAAAAGTTGAGTCTTATGGAGTTCGGCGGCAGCAGCAGCCGCGGGCTCTGCAGTTGATTGGATCTGCCTTCTGCTGCACATATAAGTGAGGTGGCAGGAAAACACTATTAAGTGCTCCACGGTCATAATTTATCCTTACGCACGTTAATTAAAACAATCGGAAGGGAGGTCGGTTTTCCATTTCTCATCTCTAAATCGAGCCTTGCAAACACCTGCATGGAAATGTACTAGCCTAGGCACAACACCGACTCCCCAGTCCCTTACAAGAATTATGATCATCATTAGTTGATGTATATAAATTATCAGATTTTCCTCAAGGTGAAACACAAAAACAACTCGTTCCCTCCAGCCAGGCAAGTCTACAAACAAATCTAAGCCCATTGTAGAGATTAACAAAGGAGATTTATTTAAATGGAAGCCAGGGAAATTCCTGATCCATCCCTTTAAATAGCTCCCTGGCTCTGAGCAGTCCTGTGTATTTTCTTCCATTTTTTTATATGCAATAATTCTAACAGCAGATAAATACTATTTCTTTGGAGAGGCTGCTCACCTCGAGCTGTAACTTGATCAGAGACTTTTTTCTGATCTTCCCCACCCTGGGAATAGGTTAAATTATTGGTCATTTTAAAAAGCCTGAAATAGCGTTTGTACTGTGAAAAGGCATCAATACTTCTCACTAGTACAAAACCCTAAGAAAGATACGGCAGATCAGGGAGGTCCGTTAAAAGTCAAAACTCTCCCCTTTTTTGATTATATTCCATTGATTAATAGTAAAAATGTTAAAACAAACTGTAATTCTCACAGCCATTTGTTTTACAATCTCCACATCTGACAAAGGAAGACTGGAAAGCTCCTGGCATTAGGACTATGGGGCAGCATTGTTTGGGTCTCCCTGCTTTGCACTCCAGTGTACAATTGCTGGCATTACTGCTTTCTACTCAAGCACCATATGTTAGGCTCTGAAATCCCATTACATTGATTTGCTTAAAGAGATTGTCATGGACAGGCAAAACATTTTTCAGTGATCAGAATACAGAACCTCATCAGAATTCTCCTTGCATGGGTTGCCATAGGCTAGGAGTGAGAGAGACTGAAGACAGCCTAGCCAAAAAGAAGAGATCTAGAACTCTGAAAGGCCGTATTTGTAAAATATGCCACCAGTGGATTAATGAAGTGGCTGGAAGCCAGGAACTGAGTGGAATTCATGCCAGGTGAGCTGGTGGGCAGAGAGGTCACCGCAGCGGGTTTATTTTGCATAGGCTTTTGACCTCTGTGTTTGAGTGCGTGTGGGTGAGTGCGCAAGGCAAATTTGCATGTCCTACTTGGCATCCACTAGCGAGACAAGCAACAGATGCCCAAGATTACCAGCCTTGTAGGCGGCACAAAGATAAAATGCCAATAGCTCGGGGGTTTGGGCTTGGCTCCAAAAGTTACCACCCTCTTCTATTGGGGCAGAGCCTAGAGGACCCAATCAGGCCCCACTGTGCTAGATCAGGGGTTCTCAAACTGGGGGTCAGGACCCCTCAGGGGGTCACAAGGTTATTACATGGGGGGTCACGAGCTGTCAGCCTCCACCCCAAACTGCGCTCTGCCTCCAGAATTTATAATGGTGTTAAATATATAAAAAAGTATTTTTAATTTATTTGAGGGGGGGTGCACTCAGAGGCATGCTATGTGAAAGGGGTCACCAGTAGAAAAGTTTGAGAACCCATTGTGCTAGACGGTGTATACATTTATTGGAAAGAGGGCTCCCAAAGTGCTTAGGGGCTGAGTAGAAGACAGGAGACGACAAGTGGGTAAAAACAACCAGATGAAGATGGAGCACAGGGTAACAGGATTAGTGAAGAGAGCAGGGGACACCGCACACCAGCTCCATTGCTAACTACCAGAAATGCCTTGATATGGCCCAGACTCCATTGCAGGGATTTGGAATTTTATTTTCTAGCATTGACAGAGTTGCTAGAGACCCTAGGTCCTTGTCTGAGAAGCCGAAAGGAGCAGGATTGTACTTCGCCCTGATGCACTGCCTCTGCCTCTGACTGGGTAGCCTTGCACCAGTCATTTAGTCTCGCTGTGTCTGTTTTTCCATGTGGAAAAAGGGGATGATACTGACCCCGTTATATCACATATGGGGAAACAGACTGAGGACTAGAAAACAGGTATTCCTGGCTTCCAGTCCTGTGATCCAGTCACTGAGTCACATCATCTCCTGTGATATAGAAATGTATTTGGCCAGAACTGAGCAGAGTTTGCTCAGTTTAGCTCAGGAACTGGGGATTAAGCCTTGCCTTCCAAGTTTAGCTTTGATTTTCAGGTTTGGGGGGGGGAAAGAAAAAAAGTTATCAAAAGCAGATCACTCATTGCCAAAGTACGTGCAGCCCACAGGGAAGACATGAATACTGGCATGAGTCGCACTAGGCCACTCCGATACTGTTTGTACAAGTGCTAGGGGAAATTCATCTGTATTTGAGTCCCTGTGACTACCCCCACAGCAGGACAAGATTTCTGCCCTAGGCAGGTTTGGGATAGGATTACAGTATATATTACTGTAGCACTTAAGAGCCCTAGTCCTCTTTAAGGGTCCTGTGATTTAGAGAAACTGGCAATACCTGGGAGATTTCTGCCTCTTCATTTCTGATACTGGCTGCTAGCAGTTTGAATTCAGGAGCCTGTGAAGATAATTAGTGGTCAGTCTAGTTCCCACTTCACAAGCGGCACAACGGCCAAGGGCTGAATGACCAGAGACACTCGGCTGACACATCGCCCTCTAGACACACCTGTCCTTCCTGAACCAAGGTGAAGAATGTGGTTTTTCTTGCATTAATTTAAAAGTCACGAGCATCCGAACTGCAGCCTGAGGGTAAAGGTGACCCACAGAATCCACCCGGCCACCCTCTTCAGACAGCTGCTGCAGGACAAGGACAGAGACAAAGGCAGGATTCTATTGCAGGTGAGCACAGACAAGCCGTTTTGATTAATCCACCAGGGAAGCCACAAAGGCAAGCAAATTCAATTCGATACAGGAGTAACTGGATGATAAGTCTCTGGCCTGTGTTATACAAGGAGGTCAGACCAGATGATCACAACAGGCCCAAAGTGACAACGTCTATTAATATTATCATGTGATTTCTTTTATTTTAAGATGCAAATCAGGCAACACCCTCACAACCCTGGTAGCTGCCTTTGCGCTGCAATGCTTGAGCATCCCCTGATCTGCCTACGCTTCCTTCCATGCTCTATACCGAGGTCTCAAACACGCAGCCCGCAGGGCTATTTCCTGCGGCCCACCAAGCAGCCCGTACCCGTCCCTCTGGCCAGGGGTGGGCAAACTACAGCCGCAGGATTGCCCCCCGAGCCGTGCCCTGCTCCCTGAAGCGGCTGGCATCACACCCCTGCGGCCGGGAGGGGGAGGGGGCAAGCAGAGGGCTCCATCTGTGTGTTGCCCTGATTTCCAGGCACCGCACCCCTGCAGCTCCCATTGGACGTGAATGGGGAACCACGGCCAATGGGAGCTTCGGGGGGGATACCTGGAGGAGTGGCAAGCAGCACGTGGAGCCCTGCGTCCCCCCTCCCACAAGGTCTGCAGGGACATGGTTCCAGCTACTTCCCAGAGTGGAGCAGGGCTGGGGCTGGCAGCCTGCCCTGGCCCCGGTGTGCACCACTACCACCCCGGAGCCTGAAGCCCCCCTGCACCCCACCCTCCAACTCCCTGCCCTGAGCCCCCTGCTGCACCCTACACCCCAACCCCATGCCCTGAGCCCCTGCTGCATCCCACACCCCTTCTGCACCCCAATCCCCTGCCCTGAGCCCCCTGCCTGCACCCAAACTCCCTGCCCTGAGCCCCCTGCTTGAACCCCAACCCTCTGCTGCACCTCAACCTCCTGCCCTGAGCCCCCTGCCTGCATCCCACACCCCCTCTGCACCCCAATCCCCTGCCCTGAGCC
>NC_133776.1:9297340-9394262 GCF_003597395.2 Chelonoidis abingdonii | reverse complement strand
AACTCCCTCCCAGAACCCACACCCCTCCGTTAATACAGTAAAAATGTGTGCCCTGAGCCCCCTGCTTGAACCCCAACCCCCTGCCCTGAGCCCCCTGCTTGAACCCCACACCCCAACCCCATGCCCTGAGCCCCTGCTGCAACCCACACCCCTTCTGCACCCCAAACTCCCTGCCCTGAGCCCCCTGCCTGCACCCGAACCCCCTGCCTGAACCCCAACCCCCTGCTGCACCCCAACCCCTGCCCTGAGCCCCCACCACATCCCTCATACACCCTCTGGGGGCAGGGAGGGGGTAGAGTTGGGGTGGGGACTTCAGGAAAGGGGTTGGAATGGGGGTAGGGAAGGGGTGGGAAGAGGCAGGGCCTCACAGAAGGGGTAGAGTGGGGGCAAGGCTGAAAACAGCAAGGGGGTGAGTGTCAGTGATGTGACCCTCGGGCCAATGAACTAGCCCTCATGGTCATTTGAGTTTAAGACCCCTGCTCTATACAGAGCTACCCTTGCAGAGCCTGATAATGTGGAGGTAACAACTTCATTAAAATTACTATTGTGTTCAGTCTGAGTAAGAATAATCTAGTTGTTTAACATCTTGGCAAATAAAGCATAATTGTTGTTTGGCTCCCTGGGCTCCATCATGTCACCTTCTTGTTGTGTTACAAATAATTATAGCTCTTCCACTTTAGTTTAGTAGGTGGAGTAGCATCAGAG
Source organism: Chelonoidis abingdonii (assembly GCF_003597395.2). Classification (NCBI taxonomy): domain Eukaryota; kingdom Metazoa; phylum Chordata; order Testudines; family Testudinidae; genus Chelonoidis; species Chelonoidis abingdonii. The sequence continues at coordinate 9,393,557 of NC_133776.1, read as the reverse complement.
TTTGGTTTGCAGAAACAGGGATAGTGCTCATCTCCTTCAGCATCTCAGATCACAGGACCTCGCTCAGGCAGGAATAACCTGTCTCACAGATCATTTTATATTAAAATGCAAATAATGTGGCAATATTTATTAAGGGCTATGGCCAGCTTCTCTGCCCGTGTCTCAGCAAGGAACTCCAAGTCAGTCCAAGGAGGTCATCATTATGCTGCCACAAATAGGAAGTAAATCAGTTTGTTATGGCCTCTAGCACGGGCCAAGGGCAAGGTTGCCAGGTGTCCGGTTTTTGACCAGAACACATGGTCAAAAAGGGACCCTGGCAGCTCCAGTTGGCACTGCCGACCAGGTCATTAAAAGTCAAGTTGATGGCAAAGCGGGGGCCTGGGGCTAAGGCAGGCTCCCTACATGCCCTGGCTCTGCGCTGCTACCAAAAGCTGCAGCCAGGTCCCTGCGGCCCCTTGCACTAGGGCGGCCAGGGACTGGGATGCTCCACACCCTGCCCCGAGTACCGGCTCTGCAGCTCCCATTGGCCAGGAATTGAGACCAATAGGAGCTGCTGGGGATGGTGCCTGCGGATGCAAAGGCAGCACACACCACACAGAGCCACCTGGCTGTGCTTCTACCTAGAGGCCGTAGGGACCTAGTGGCCATTTCCTCGGAGTCGCAGTGAGTGCCACTCGAACCCCACACACCCCCTCCATCACCCCAAACCCCTCATAACCAGCCCCATCCCCAGCCAGAGCCCTCACCACCCCACACATTCATCCCTCCAGAGACCGGCAGTAATAACCTCCCTCACAGAGCATAGGGGACACAAGCATTGTAGAGTGGCATCGTGAACTCAGTTTATCCACTGAAGAAGAATGAATGATGGAAATGAACCCCACGGGATTTGAACCCACAGTTGGAGAGTTGCTACCCAGTCCACAAACCAGATCCTATGCCACTAAATTAATCCCTCTGCAAATGGGGACACTGAATAGCTACAATGGAGTAAACTCCTTAGGGTGTGTGGGAGGCTTTAGGCCCAGTTTTCTTAATGTTGACAACATGAATTTGACTGCACAATAAGCTAGACTATGAGTAAAGTCCCTGAGTTACATTTGCTGTTGACCCAGTCAAAAACTTTTGCCCTGCTCTAATGCTAATAAAGTGTGTTTCACAACTGACACTAGCACAACTGTGGTTTTTAAACATTACATCTCTAGCCTGCGGTTAAGGTTACCAAAACTTTGACAGACCAATACATTTGCTGAGATGAATGCAGCACAGTCAGCCATCAGATTAGGATCTATTTCTTCTAGTCGCTATAAAACAAACTGAAGTTGTGTATATTTTCTTAAAAGGTGAATAAAAATTCATGACCTCTGTATGGAATTTGGACTCAAACATAATCAGTCTTCTCCAGAGGTTAAAAGGTTAAGCAGGTGTGACCAATAAGTGTATTTCTGAAGCCCCATCCTCCTGAAGTCAGTGGAACTGCTCATGCATACAAGTTATATGTGCATCGGTCTTTGCAAGATTAGGGCTCATAAGAACGGCCATACTAGGTCAAACCAAAGGTACATCCAGCCCAGTATCTTGTCTACCGACAGTGACCAATGCCAGGTGTTCCAGAGGGAGTGAATCTAACAGGTAATGATCAAGTGATCTCTCTCCTGCCATCCATCTCCACTCTCTGACAAACAGAGGCTAGGGACACCATTCCTTACCCATCTTGGCTAATAGCCATTAATGGACTTAACCTCCATCAATTTATCTAGCTCTGTTTTAAACCCTGTTATAGTCCTAGCCTTCACAAGCTTCTCAGGCAAGGAGTTCCACAGGTTGACTGTGCACTATGTGAAGAACTTTCCTTTTATTTATTTTAAACCTGCTGCTCATTAATTTCATGTGGTGGCCCCTAGTTCTCATATTATGGGAACAAGTAAATAACTTCATTATTCACTTTCTCCACACCACTCATGATTTTATAGACCTCTATCATATCCGCCCTTAGTCTCCTCTTTTTCAAGCTGAAAAGTCCTAGCCTCTTTAATCTCTCCTCATATGGGACCCGTTCCAAACCCCTAATCATTTTAGTTGCCCTTCTCTGAACCTTTTCAAATCCCAGTATATTTTTTTCTGAGATACAGAGACCACATCTGTACGCAGTATTCAAGATGCAGGCGTACCATAGATGTATACTCAATACTGTAAGCTCTTCATTTCCAGGACTAGGTCTTCTTATGTGTTTGTACAGTGCCAGCTAGGCTGGGCCCTGATCTTGATGCTAATGCTATATAACATCATCATCAAGAAATTAACAACAAAAAAGCCTACTTGAAGCCTACTTGGGATGATTGTCAAAAAATTGCAACTAAGTTATGGACAAGCCACAGAAAAACAAAATTGCAGGAAAGCAATAATGGACCTTATTATTTTTGGTAATAAAAAGTCCACAATTAATTTTCTGTGATTTTCCACAGTTGGCTATTTGGGGCTGAGAGCAGGGGCTCCCGCTTTCAAAATGGCAGTGGAAGCCTAAATATTGCGGTATCCACAATTCCCGCCATATCATGAATTAAGTAGGGCCTTAGCTTTTATGTTGCCTATGCACAAAGAAACAAGTTTACTCTCTAGTGCTCTCTAGTGGCTCAGTAGCAACAGTGAAGTCCTATTCATCGAGCTGTCCAGATGTCTGTTGAAACCCTTGGTCATCTTGGCCCACAGCAGAGCCGTAACTAGCTATTTTTGCACCCAAGGCAAGAATATAAAATTGCACCCTCCTCCTGTTTGGTGGGTCTTAAGCGGATCTGAGAAGTCCTAATATATAATAACCGTGTGCTCACTGGGAATACTAGAACTCGATTATTCGAATGACAGTTGTGGTATCTGCAGACAAAACACTGACGTCATCTTTTTCCATGCCCTTCAGCTTTGTGCGCCTGAGGCAGGTGCCTCACTCGTCTCGCCCTTGTTACAGCACTGGCACACAGTGCAGAGACTTCAAAGAGTAGTCAATGCAGAGCTAGGCTGGGCCTCACTTCAGTGGAAACAGGAAGCTGAACTCAGGGCCAACGAGGGCAGGGGGACATAGCTGGTACAAGTTACCAAGGCCCGGTAGTCTAGAAGGGGGCCCGGGGCCCAGCTTCATCAGCCCTGGTTAGCTGGTCCACCCATGCTGAGGGGCCCCAAATAATTTTTTCACCGAGGCTCGAACCTGCTCTCGGCAGTCCTAGCTGAACTACAGCTTCCAGTGAAGTCAGTGGAAACTGCAGGTGTTCTGTGCAGGCCAAGAGTGTGTGCGGGGCAGCAGAGGAGGAAATCCTTAATTTTGCGAGATACAGAATAATAAAACTATATTGATATTTAATTCTGCTTTCAATCTACAAAGAAGGTCTTTCCCAGAACCAAAGGAGGGGCTCTGCTTTCTAGTGCTCCCAGGTGTGATTTATTTTGTAATAACCTTTCCAAATTAGTTTGTAGAAACAGCTCAGCAGAACCTCCAGTCAGAGACTGGGCTGAAAAGCACAATGCAGATGGGGAAATCTGGGGTTCAGCAGGTGAGAGCAGAGAATTTGGGGTGAATCTGGGACCTGTGACAAGAATAATTCATATGCCCAAGTATGATTGATTGACTTCCTTTAGCTTTGGCCTACAACATGCTCTGCTGCCAGACCGCATGTTTAATGGCTGCTTTCCTTCCCTAAGGATGCATACGAGAAGGGGAGAGGGACTATTCCATATGCTCTAACTTGCTAAATGGACACCAAAAGAAGCTAATTGTCTGAGGCTGTTTGACTTCAGGCATTTTTTAAAAATCCCACTAAGCATCTATCAGCACCTAAATACCTTTGTAAATCTGGCCCCAGAGCAATACCTACCTCCTACAAAGCATGTCATGGGATCTTTCATGTCCACACAGAGGAGACATGACACTGGGTTTTAATGAGTCAGCTGAAAGATTCCCCACACAGTGAGCATCTGCACAGCATGATACTGTATTTATCTTCCTCAGAGGGAAGACGGACTGAGTTAAACCTGTGGTTCCAAACCTCAGGCCCAATTCTGATATGCTTTCCTGGTCATTCAGGATCCTGTCTATACAGCTAAAAGATGCAATTACTTACGTGGTTCTGTATTTAAGCATTATACCACCAGCTCAAGTCAATCTAAACTTCTGTTACAGGGGGAGGCACAATACTGATATCCCAGTCTACCCCTCACCCAAACCAAGAGGAGGTACTAATACAAATCTAAAAAAATTGAAATCTCCCTCAAGCAGAGTTGTGAGGCCTGCCAGAGATTCCAGAAAGTCCGCCACTGCCACTGATTTTAGATGGAAGGTGCTCAGATACCACAGTGATGGGCAGCAGTGTAAAAACCTAAGGGTTCGTCTACACTTCAAGTTGGAGCTCGAGGAGATTTTCTCACTCGCTGTGCTAAAAACTGCCATGCAGCCACAGCAGCGTGGGCAGTGAGATGGGCTAGCCACCCAGAGGACCCACCTAGAGTTTCAGACAGGATTGTAGTTGGGAGGGGCTAGCCCCTCCCACCACTTATGCTGCCATCAATTTTTAGCAGGCTAGCTATGCTTGTTCTGAGCAAGCTACGTCTCCTCAAGCAGGGAACTACACTTCCAGTTCCAAATGTAGCCAGACCCTGAAATAGACAGCCAGTGTACAGGTCTTTAAACCCTCTCAAAAAGCAAAGTTCAAGTCTGTGCATCCTGGGTACTACGTGATCAAACTCATAATAGGGATTAACAGGATTTTTCCAGCCAACCCTGTTGTACTAAAATTATGCTTCCTAGATGATACCTAGTCTCTAACACACCTGGCAGGAATTTAGCATCACATGGAGATTAGATCAATTCTTCTGTTTGAAATAACCTTTTCTCTGTACATTATAAGATCAATAGGACAGTTTCTGTGTGTCATCAGCTTTGTTGTTAGCTTTCATGCAGCAAACACCAATATTGATCAATTTAGAAATGGAGCTCTCAGTTCCAAAGCAAAGTGTATTGTGTAACTGCAAACTTCAGACTCGAAGGGGTGGGGAAAATATTTAAAATCCTCCTTTGTTGTGATCTGGAAGGTTATTGATCGGTTAAGAGGCACACGCTTGAGGGAATAATTATAACCACAGCAATCCCATGAGGATACTGACTCCAGACCAAATATACATTTTAAGCAGTATTAAGGCTGTAACATAAATGACTAGGTTTGGGAGAATTTGATTTTAATTTTTTTTTAAATTTATTTCAAACACATAATATCAATGTTTATTTTTAAGCATGTATATCTATTTAAATGTTCACAGTTGTGGAAAATTGGGGGGGCATAAATCAGACATTTAATGACAGTAGATGTGGAGACTCAAAAAGTTAAAGCTTTATAGCTATCAACACATAAATTGTCAACGTTATGTGTCAAAATATACAAAGTAAATATCCTTAAATCCTTAAATAATCAAAGTAAATATCCTTAAGAAAAAAAGCTGCCTGAGAACTTATGTGCCTAGCTCTAAGTTTCCATCATCAATGAAAATGGCTCTGTTTGTGTGTACAGTGAAATCAATGTTCATCAACATTTGCCAATAAAAATTTAGCCTTTCCAAGCCTATAAATAATCAACAGCCAGCAAATCCAAGCTTCTGGTTAATCATCATGTCTCTGCCACCCAGCCCTCCCTGTGCTTGTCCGCCTTTAGATTGCCAGTGCTTTCGTCTCTGTCCAGAAGAGGCCTTGCACATTGTGACCACTACAGAAACTTGTTTTTAATATTTATATTGCTGCAGCACCTATCATTGCTGTGCTAGGCTCTGTACAAACACAACAAAAAGATGGCCCAGCCCCAAAGAACTTACAGTTTAAGACAATAATAATAAGAAAAAGTCACCATCCTAATACTATAGAAAGGGAAACCATCTTCTGTTTTTAATTGTTGTGTAATTGTCATAGTTACAAGTAACATCTAATTCACTAAAACAAAAAGGCATTAGATGGGGGGAGGAAGGAAAAGACGGTCTCTCTTTTTCAATTTGCCTACTCCAGGCATTTACAACACCTTGTTCATAGTACGTTTCATTGTTTCCCAGCATAGCCAATTTCCTTGTTTGCGTGGGTCTTGCCAACAGCAGCAGGGGAAATCTTTTAAAATAACGCCCCCCACCCTCCCAGCATGGACTATAAAACTCGAGACGTGGGTCTCAGTGGCAGAGATAAGAAGCTACTTTTTAACCTTTTTAATTTTTAACGGCCTTGATTTGAAAGTGCCATCATATCAACTTTAACTGACAAAATTTCCTTGTTACAACAGTTTAATGAGAGCCCCAGTCACCTGGGCAGAGTCACATTTCAACATCTAAATAATTGTGTTTTTCAACTCACAAAGCACTGTGTAAGCCAACGAACCCTCATGCCATCCGTGTCGAGTAGGCAAGGCTCCACTTGACAGATGAGAAGCGCAAAGGCGTTTACTGGCCCCAGAAGTACCATGGTATAATGGCTCTGTCTCAGTCTGGCAACCTTTGCTGACAGTTGCTCCAGTGGTCTCACCTCCCATGACAGGTCACAGATTAGCCCACCTCATCTGGGGTAATTATAGCCATACCCAAACTCGACCCTTCCCAGCACCAGCCAGGGCCACCCAGAGGATTCAGGGGGCCAGGGGCAAAGCAATTGCAGGGGCCCCTTCCATAAGAAAAAGTTGCAATACTATAGAATACTATATTCTCATGGGGGCCCCGGCAGGGCCTGGAGCAAATTGCCCCATTTGACCCCCACCCCCAGCCCCCAGGGCAGCCCTGGCACCAGCCCTCTATATGCTCCTCATCCACCCACTCCTGGGCTCCTCCTCATTCTGCCCCTGAGCTTCTGCCTGCGGCCCAGCTCCTCCCAAGCCATGGACCCTCCAGGCTTCTTTCCTGGAGTCTCTCTTCTCCCTGGCCTGCTTTAGGAGTCTCCCTTCAGGGCAGTGGTTCTCAGCCCGGGGCACCCTGGGTGCTGCGAGCAGGTGTCAGGGGAGCCACCAAGCAGGGCCAATGTTATACTTGCTGGGGCCCAGGGCAGAAAGCCGGAGTTTCACCACATGGGGCTGAAGCCCGGGGCCCGGAGCCCTGCCACCTGGGGCTGAAGCAGAAGCCTGAGAACTTAGCCTCACAGCGCCCCCCGCGGGACGGGGCCACAGGCAATGGCCCTGCTTGCTATCCCCTAACGCCAGCCCCGGCTTTTATATGCAGAAAACCGGTAACTGTGGCACAGGTGGTCCATGGAGTAGCAGGTTGCAGGGGCCTCAGAAAGGAAAGGTTGAGAACCCCTGCTTTAGGGACATGCCAGTTCTTTCCTGCAGGCCCTTCTATTGCTCCTTGCCCCTGTGACTGGGCCTTCTTCCGCAGCCCAGCTTGCGTCTCTCAGGCCTGGTCTACACTACGGAAATAGCGTAGCTGAAGTCGACATATCTTATTTCGACTTCCCTCCCGTCCTCACGGCGCGGGATCAACGGCCGTGGCTCCCCCCATCGACTCCACTACCGCTGCTCGCCCTGGTGGAGTTCCAGAGTCACCGGGAGCGCATTCGGGGATCAATATACCGCATCACGTCTAGATGAGATGCGATGCGATATAATCGATCCCCGATGAATCAATCGCTACCCATCGATCCAGCAGGTAGTATAGACATACCCTCAGGGTTTAATTCCCTTTTCAACCCCGCCCCCATCAGGGCCTGCTGCCCAAGGGTGTTCCCTTCCCCTGAAGGCCAGCTTTTCTTCCCAGCCTTCTCCTAGCCTGGGCTTATTCCTTGCCCCAGACATCCTCCTCGCTATTCCTAGAGCACGACTGCAAACTCTCTTCCTGCAGCCCATTTTTAAATGGTGAAGCAGACCTGACTAAATAACCTACAGCTACCAACAACTATAATCCCTGAATACTTAGTATGTTTATATTCTCACTCCCCTGTGTCCAAGCCTCTTTCTACTACAAATATCCTCTCTTTATATTAACCAGCTTGCTTCTGCCCAGCTGGGCTTCACGGTCTGTTAAGCCTGGCTCCCACTCCAGGTGCAGTCAGATAACATAACTGGCCTCTCAGGCCCATTCAGGGACTGTGCAGGGTACACACCCCATCACAGAACCCAAAGACAGAGAGGGGTTACAAATCAAAAATGTAGGCAAGTCATTTAGGTAGAAATATTCAAATATGGGGGCTTCTAGTTAGGCATCTAAATTCAGCTTCAGGCAACTAGCGCAAGAGGCCTGACTTTCAAAGATGTGGGATGCTCCGAGTTCTACAGTGATACGGAGGGTCTTGATCTGGGACATCATACACAGTTAGGGAATACATGGAAAGACAGAGAGAACAGATACTGAACAATGCAGAAATGGAGTGAAGTCAGAAAGGGAAGATCTAACAAAAACCTAGGGGGCGACAGCACATTATGTTATTAATCAGAAAAGAGATTGGTAATGCTACATTAAATACAGTGTTTGATAAACAGTACACTACTGCTTTATTCCTTTAAATTACAAGGGATGTGGCGGGGGGGGGGGGCGTGGCCTGAGGGGCATGAGTATCTTTCATCCTGGCTAGTAGGTCTAATCCTTGGACTAGTAAGTGTCAGGTATGTTTCCCAAGCCCTGGTGTGTGCATGAATGGAAACTAGAAAGAGACCATGACATTTAATTTTTGGTTGTGTTCTTAACTGTATCAGTGTTCACACCTAGACTTGCTTTGGAGGTAAAGAGCCAATGCAATCACCTGTTGCACCACCTGTCCCACAGCACACTCTCAAGCAATAGCTAGTGTCTATGACCATCTGATCCTGGCCCCACTGAGGCGAATGACAAGACTCCTAAAGACTTCAGTGGGGGTAGGACTTGTCCCTCCCTACCAATCTTTCACTTTGCTGGTAGTATAATGAACACCCACTCTGGGGCTGTCTTGCTGCTGGGAATCTGCATATAACAAGAACCATGGGGCCTGGTTCCCTAGTGTCAATCAGGAGTAACCCCATTGAACTCAATGGAATTACATCAATGTAAACCTGACATTAAGTTAGAGGAGAATCAGATCCCATTTGTCCAGCTGGCAGCAGTTGCTACAACATCTTGCACATCAGTGTTGTTTGCATTGTATTTATGAACTGGCATAGCAGACTGCTGCTCCTGTATACAGAGCCAGCTGTAAAGAATTCATTGCCCGAGCCAAACTGGAAATCGTGTGGCCCAGCCACTTGCAATAAGCCATAGCTAAATGTTTTCCAGCCTCGAGTATCTTGTTTCCCTAGGCAACCGCCTAAGCTGCAGATATTTCAGAGCCAGCCATGCTTGTATGAAATCTGTAACACAAAAGACTTAAATATGTGGATCAACATTCTGAAAACTCTTTCATAATTATAGGTGTCCAGATATTATCGTGATGAAGGACATATTGATAGGTGGATGGATAGACACACTCTCATAGAGTCATTGGGGGTCTTTTCCGGGCTCTGAGTCAGGCCCACAATAGCATTTTTCATCCACACATCTCAACACTTCATGAAGATGAATGCAACACCCCCACCCCTGCATTTTAGCATTGGGGTAACTGAAGAGCAGAGAGAATTACGATCAACATTTGAAAAAAAGTTTCCACTAATTTTGGAAACCCAGTTTGAGAAACCAGGCGCCTGACTTTCAGAGCCACCGAGCACACACAAATCCAATGGAAATGGGATTATAAATGATTTATCCAAGGTCTCAATGTAAATCAGTGGCAGATCTGGGAATATAACACAAGTCTCTGGACTACCAAAGTGGCACATTGGGCGCACTGTCTTCCAAAGCCGTTTGCTGCCGTGGTTATCGGCCAGGTCAACTGTGTTCAAAATCCTAATGCTTCCCTTTGCCACAGGATAAAGGGCCCAACCTGGCTAGTTGCTGAGTGCCATCAACTTCCATTGTCTTGGACAGGATGTAAGGACTCTCGGCACCCTACAGGATCAGGCTCCAAGCTATGAAATGGTTATTGCCCAAACAATAAGTAATAAGATTCTATATTATTTGTAGTGCCTAAGAGATCTAGTCATGGACCAGGGCCCCATTGTGCCAAGCTGGAAAAAGGATTTCAAGCCTGAGAAAAGGCAACATATTGAGACTGTCAATGGCTCATTGATACGATTTGGGCAGATAGAAGAAGACTGGAGAAAAACATATAGTGGTTTTTAAAAAGCAAGAAACAGCCAGATACTGTAAATCTCTACATGCTTTTGGCAGAACATTTAAAGCAGATAATGTGTCAGCAGCACCATTTTTGGTTTCTTCTGAGGTTCCCTCTGTAAGCTAATTGTCCATTCTGTGGTTGCACGATCTAGGTCAGGAATTTGGTAGCCTTCAGCATCACAGTCTGGGTTAATAAACGTGGGAGAGCCAGGAATGACTAGCAGGTCTCTGTTTAAGCTGCTGGATATGGTTAGCTGTGCATTCATTGTAACAAGTATCAGAGGGGTAGCCGTGTTAGTCTGGATCTGTAAAAGCAGCAGAGAATCCTGTGGCATCTTATAGATTAACAGACGTTTTGGAGCATGAGCTTTCGTGGGTGAATGTATCTGACGAAGTGGGTATTCACCCATGAAAGCTCATGCTCCAAAACGTCTGTTAGTCTATAAGGTGCCACAGGATTCTCTGCTGCTTTTACATTCATTGTAATAGAGTCCGGTGACTCCTATAATGCAGTCCTGAGAGAGCGCTACATTTCCTGTGGCATACACATACCTCAAAAGGCCTGGAATTGTTGTGACTGACCCTATAGCAGAGGAGCACTGCACATGGCTCCCTCTAGCCCTGAGGGCACCGCACAGCTGCATGTTCGCAATCAGAAGAGCAACATGAGATGGTCCTCCTCACCAGGGACTAAATGTGCTAGGCTTGATTTGCCTTTCAGTCACACAGGGTGTGGATCAGGAGTCAGGGTCTCAACAAACAAACAAACACTCTCTCTCTCTCTCAAAATACTGTCGTGTAAATGAGAGAAGAATCAGGCCTGTTGTCAGTTGGGTGCTCCCCAGGGCGGTCAGCACCCAAATTTTAGGGCAGTTGTTATTTTAGAGAGAGGCGTTTTCAGGACCCCTCCAAAACAGATGTGTAGGAGGAGCTAGGCTGCTTTGGATTTTGCAATGCCCTCAGCTGGTCCTGTTGAGCAAAATGGATGATGTTGGTCACTCAACATCCACATGCATTTTACATACAGGCAGTTTGGCCTCCCTCTTGACCATGTCAGCTGGGACCTGTAGTTTTATGCTGCCTCGGGAACGTGTCGCTAATAGCTGCGATGGATAGAGGTGAAAAGTGACCGTTTTGTATACTAAACTCGAGAGAACATAGATTTAAGTTGTCTGCATATATCTACGTGGCACTTAACCTATAATCCAGCACTGCCATCCGTGTTGGCTCTGCTGAGTAACACAGTTTCCAGCTCTGCTTCACTTTGCTGCTGGAAAAATAGAGAAGTTTCCCATTCCTGGGAACAAACAGAAAAAAATTCTGCCTCTCCAAGGGAGGGGGTACGTTCCCGAGCTCTGTCATCTTTATAACTGTGCAACGCTCCTTCCCACCTCTATTCTCTTCCACTCCCTAGCATTCAAGAGATTTCTGTCAGTGAGCGAGTGGAGAATCTGAATGCATGAGACAGACAGACAACAGGGGCTCAACACAGAGCAACTGATTGTCCAGCAGATGATTTGGTTCTAGGCATGGTCACCCAAACCTTACAGTCCATAAGCGTCACGGTCTTGAGAGAAGGGAGTTTCCATTAGTGCTCCTAAAAATCTGGTCCCTGCAGCTGTTGTCCAGGCCTAGAACTTCATTCTGTTTATCACATTGCAAGGAATATAGCAATAATGGTCAGAGGCGGGATGCTCATCCCATTGACCATGTGTTCTTTGGATCTCCCTTTACTAAAAGCGAGTCATATCTACAGGGTGGCCAGATGTCCCGATTTTATAAGGACAGTCCTGATATTTGGGGCTTTGGCTTATATAAACACCTATTACCCCCCCACCTTCTGTTCTGATTTTTCACACTTGCATGTGTGGTCACCCTACCTATTTTTTGCCTTCTGTAGGGCTGAGGGGCAGCTAGATGCCAGGAGGAGAGGGAGACAAAGGGTGTGCTTTTGATCTTAGTAACACCAGTGTAAATCCACCAAAAATGAACAAAGGTACTTTGGAATTACACAGGTCTATCATAAACAGATAGCTAAGGGTTAATGTTTCTTTTACCTGTAAAGGGTTAACAAAGGGAACCAAACACCTGACCAGAGGACCAATCAGGAAACCGGATTTTTCAAAGCTCAGGGAGGGAATTTTTGAGTGTGTGTTCTTTGTCTGTCTCTGTGTTGTGCTCTCTCGGCTCTGAGAGGGGATCACTCTATCTCCAGGTTTTCTAATCTTCTGTTTCCAAGTTGTGAGTACAAAGGTAGAAAAACAATAGGCTTATATTGTTTTTTTTGTATTTACATGTGTGTAGTTTGCTGGAATGTTTTAAATTGTATATCTTTTTGGATAAGGCTGTTTATTCATTTTTCTTTTAAGCAATTGACCCTGTATATTGTCCACCTTGATACAGAGAACATTTTTATGTCTTTTTCTTTCTTTTTATATAAAGCTTTCTTTTTAAGACCTGTTTGATTTTTTTTCTCTGGTTAAGGCTAAGGAACGAAGGGAGGGGGAAATCTCTTTGTGTTAGAGTTACTAAGCTTGAATTTGTATAGCCTCTGGGTGAGGAGGGAGAGACACTTGATCTCTCTGTGTTTGTGTTTCAAGGAATTGAAGCAGGGTAATCTCCTAGTGTACCCAGGGCGGGAAGATCTGGGAGGAGGTAAAGAGGGGGAAGGGAAGTGGGTTATGTCCCTTTGTTGTGAGACTCAGGGCCTCTGAGTCTTGGGGTCCCCCAGGGAAGGTTTTGGGGAGATCAGAGTGAGCCAGACACTGGAATTTCTGGCTGGTGGCAGCGCTATCAGATCTAAGCTGGTAATTAAGCTTGGAGGTTCATGCAGGCACCCACTTTTTGGACGCTAAGGTTCAGAATTGGGACTTATGCTTATGACAAGGTCTAACTGAGGGTATGGCTACACTCGAAACTTCAAAGCGCTGCCGTGGGAGCGGTGCCGCGGCAGCGCTTTGAAGTATGAGTGTGGTCGCAGCATCAGCGCTGGGAGAGAGCTCTCTCAGCGCTGCACATACTCCACATCCTCATGGGGTTTAGCTTGCAGCACTGGGAGCTGCGCTCCTAGCGCTGCAGCACTGTTTACACTGACGCTTTACTGCGCTGTATCTTGCAGCGCTCATGGGGGTGTTTTTTTCACATCCCTGAGCAAGAAAGTTGCAGCACTGTAAAGCGCCAGTGTACCCATGGCCTGAGTTCAGAAGTTGGACATGGATCTCCAGTAATACACAGGAGCAGTCACTTCTCAAATGCACATCTCTTATTCTCCTACTTGAAGACATAACATATTCTGCACTCAGATAGCACACTGATCAGAGGTACATGGATGGATCTCACACTGACCACTTCACACACTGTTCATTCCCCAGTCAGGTGGGCCTTCCACAGCAGAACCTGGTATGTGACAGTGAAGGTGCCTCTCCCCTTACATGAGGCCAAGGAGAATTTTGTTGCAAACACAGACTAACTAATAAACCAGTTCCTGACATCAGCTATCGCAGTATTCCCCTATCCCATCCCTGGCCATTATTTGCAGATGTCAGGGTTCCTTCCCCACTCCGAGCTCTGCAGTACAGATGTGGGGACCCACATGAAAGACCCCCTAAGCTTGTTTTTACCAGCTCAGGTTAAAAACTTCCCCAAGGGACAAATTCCACCTTGAACAGTATGCTGCCACCACCAAGTGATTTAGACACAGAATCAGGGAAAGGACAACTTGGAGTCCTATTCCCCAAAAATATTCCCCCAAGCATTGCATCTCCCTTTCCTGGGGCAGGCTTGAGAATAATACCCTCACCAACTGGTACAGGTGAACACAGACCTAAACCCTTGGATCTTAAGAACAGTGAAAAAAAAAAAAAAAAAAAAAGCCAATCGAGTTCTTAAAGGAAGAATTTTAATAAAAAAAAAAAAAAAAAAGTAAAAGAATCACCTCTATAAAAATCAGGATGGTAAATACTTTACAGAATAACAAAAGACTCAAAAACAGAGGATTTCCCCTCTAGCCAAAACTTTACAAAAACAGGAATTAACCTCCCTCTTAGCACAGGGAAAATTCACAAGCTAAAACAAAGGACAATCTAATGCATTTCTTTCTATTACTTACTATTTCTGCAATAGTAGATGCTTAGTTCAGATATGACTTAGGGAGATATATTTTCCCTGTCCTGTTTCTTTGTTGACTCCGGGAGACACAGACAAAAAACCTTTTCCCGCAGATTTTAAAGCATCTTCTCCCCTTATTGGTCCTTTTGGTCAGGTGCCACCCAAGTTATCTGAGTTTCTTAACCCTTTACAGGTAAAAGAAGAATTAACCCTTTACAGGGTAAAGAGGGATTTTATGCTACCCTAAGCTTTATGTTTATGGTTACTATGGTCAGTGGTGTGGGTTCTTCTGTGCTAAGAAGTGGTATTTTTCCATCCACTCATTTTAAAGGGGGCTTTAAAAAAAACCAAAATAAACCCCCCACAATGCCTCTTCCCCCTCCTCTCCAGATACCTGCACTTCATTTCCAGGTACATCAGTTTCTTTGCCCATGGTGAGTCACATACAATAAAGAGTGATGCATCATACCAGGAATTTTGGTCCTTCTAGAAGATGCATCATTCTCTAGCACCATTTACTGTCTGTCTAGAGAGCGACATCACTGCACTGAACTCTTATTCCCCTGCCCAGAATGAAACAGACCCAATGGTGCAGTGTTATCCGGTAGATGGAGCCCCAAGCTGGGAGCCTGGAGAACTAGGTTCTGTTTTCAGTTTTGCTAATGATTTTGGGCAAGTCATGTCTTTCTGTACCTCAGTTTCCCCAACTCTGAAGTGAGGATGACAGTGCTCCACCGCCTTTTCCTACGCCACTGTGAGATATGAGAGCTAAGTAGTATTGTGTAACTCAAGCATTCATCTTTCCTTGGTCCCTTAACTAAGGTCTGAAGAGACGAATTCCTGCAGCCAAAACATTTAAGGCTGAAGTCAGAGAGGAGCAGCTCATTAATTGCGGTCACAAATGTTTTTGACAGTCAAAGAGCACTGTACAGAATGTCTCATTGTGGTTTGGATGCTGAGTCAGCCCTCGATACAAAGGCCCTGATGGCTAGGACTTCAAGCACATCGGTAGAAAGGGCAGGAGGGCTGGAGACCAGAGCAGAGCCATTAAACTACTCAGAGCTTACTTTCTGCTCAGCAGGACTGCAGCTCCTTCCACTGGCCCTACACCGTCTCCCCCCGGGGAGATGCCCTCTCAGGGGATTCCTTTGATGCAGACAGTATTAGAAGGCAAGAAAAGGGATTAAATAAGAGATGAGCAGAGAGATGGAAAAAGGCTCTCACCTAATGAGCTTTCAGGCATTTTGATTGAGCTCTAAGTGGCATATTTACAATGGGGCTGTTTCTTGAGCTTCTCTCGGACATAGAAGTTTGGAACTGAGTGGAGCACTACCATCTCCTTCTCACACTCCCATGGGTTTTAGTTACCATTTATACCCAGACACCAGGATGTAGAATAATCACACCTACCCTCGCATCCATCAACCCCTAAGCAAGCCCTGCCATCCAGCTCACACTAATGAGTGACATTCAGTGCCCATAGCCCAAGACAGTTTGCACAGGGTGCTCTCTCTCACTCCACCCATCAAGGACTCCCGTCCTCCGGTCCAGACAGCAAACGTGAGAAGGGGAGGTGCTGGGAAGCTAGATCATCAGGTGAGCCTGTCAGCAGCTGATTTGCTCCAATCATGGTGACTCAAACTGCAGAGTTTGCTTCCCAAACTGAGCCCCCCAGAGTTTGCACAGCCCCTTCCCATAAGCTGGGAGCACTTGCTTTCTACTGCATGAAAGCGTGGGTTCTTGTTCATCTCAAACCGACACTTAGCAACAGAGCAAGGCAGACAGTTCCTCTCCATTCTTATCTTTATGAATTTTTTTTTCTATACATGATATTTCAGTAAGCACGACCATAAAACACTGAAACAGGCTGAGATGAAATTCTGAGCCTACAATGGTAAGTTGGAGGATTTGGCCAAGGTTCTATCAACCCCTTCCCGCCTCCCAGCAGAAGATATATGTCAACCAGTTGTAACCCAAGTCTGCAACTTAGGGTATCAAGTTACAACCCCATCTGCTTTTATGTGGCCAAAGAGCAGCACCACCCAGCACCACTTTTTTGCACCTGTGTCTAGCAAAGCACCTACCTCTCCAATACCAATCTTTACAATCACAATTCACATGTATGTCACCTCCAAAACGACCATGGGGCTGCACCATAAATCCATTTGGAGGTAAAAGCTAGTGCAATCTATGGGACCTCATGGTACCTCACTAGGAGCACATTACGCTAGTGTTCAGGGATTTCCACTGGCTGCCTGTTGGTTTCCTGGGTAACATTAAGGTCTAACTGCCTAAATGCCCTGGAGATGTCTTACCTGTGCCACGCCACTGCAGCGGAGATCAGTGTGAGTGACTGGGAGTAGGAAAGATGGGGCTGCCAGCCATGAGTTCTCTGTGTGGGCCCCTTGGTTTCCAAATTAGTTCTGCCCATAGACCCTAATCCTGCAATGCCTTGCACATAGGTGGACTCTCATGCTCATGTGCAAAGCATTGCAAGATAAGAGCTGTCATCTGATATAGCCCAAATCTGTTGACTTGCCAAAGCCCATCTGTGGGCATTTGGGAGGGCTGAAACAGTTGTGTGTATCTGTGCTTGGCTCTGGTTTCACTTGCTCGGGATGGGAGCTTTTAATTGGCACTACGCCTCCTAAGTCTTGCCTCTGTCAGTATAGTTGTATTCTGTTTTTAGTTAATGGAAAAGGAGCCTACAGTGGCAGGGGTTCTTTACTGCTGTACTGCATTTAAATGTATATGAATAAAAGACATGAAAAAGGTACTGTATAGTACACGAAGGCGAGGTAATCTGGAACAAATTAGTAAAAATGGTATATGATGGAAAGAGGATCAGTAAAATATCTAGACTTTATTAATGTGAAACAGGAATGGTCCAATATCATAGGACTGGAAGGGACCTCGAGAAGTCATCTAGTCCAGTCCCCTGCACTCATGGCAGGACTAAGTGTTATCTAGACCAGTGTTTCTCAAACTGGGGTCTGCAGACCCCTGGGGTCCCCAAGGGTTCCACAGGCCTCGCTGATCAACTCTTCCCCTTCCCTTCCAGCACCTCCTGCATACTAAAAGTCCAGCAGCGCAGCACAGCTGGGGCCTCTTATCTGTCCGGGCTGCTCCCAGAAGTGGCCAGCATGTCCCTGTAGCCCCAGGGCGGGAGGGGCAGGGGTCTCCATGCGTTGCCCCCACCCCGAGCGCCAACTCTGCAGCTCTAATTGGCCAGGAGCTGTGGCTGCATGGGTGGTACCTATGGGCAGGGGCAGCACATGGAGACCCCCATGGCCAGAGGGATGCGCACTCAAACTCCCTCCCTCCCACAGCCCGCACCCCTCATCCCCTCCCGCACCCAAACTCCCTGCCCCAGCCTGATGAAAGTGAGTGAGGATGGGGGAGAGCGAGCAACTGAGGGAGAGGGGAGGGAGTGAGCAGGGGGTGAGGCCTCGGAGAAGGGCATGGCAGGGGCGTGGGCTCGTGGAAGGGGACAGGGCACAGGCTGAGCGGAGGGGCTTCAGGGTCCCCAAAAATGTGTAAGTCAAAATGGGGATCCTCGGGTTGCTAAAAGTTGGAGAACTGCTGACAGGTGTTTGTCTAACCTGCTTTTAAAAATCTTCAATGATGGAGATTCCAAAACCTCTCTAACCAATTTATTCCAGTGCTTAATTATATGCAGCCACATTAATCCAGGTTACTGTATAATCTATACATCACTCATTCCTACAAAGCTGTTTCAAAGTAGTGATGTGTCCCACTGGTTTATGCTAAGCTGTAAATCTGATTCCCAGAGTCCAGTTCCGCTCCTCTGTTGCTTTATAAAGGGTTAGTACCTTTTAAAAGATCTCTAGTTAATGGGCTGAAATATGCATATTAAGATGACCAGTTTACATGGCTGTAAAGAAATCCCAATGGGAGATCTAGGAAGAGTGCTTGTTTATACCCGACTCCTTGTGTTTTGAGTCAAGCCCTGCATGGGAGAAGGGCCCCAAAGCCTAGCAGAAGGGAAGTCACTTCTGTCAGTGATAAACAGCAAGCGTTTGTGGTGCATCCAATTCCCTGTGCCTGCACCCCAGGCACACTAGTTCCAGCTCTGAGGGGTTCAGAAGGCAAGGAGAAGTGAAGGCTGCTAGGAAAGGCCTTCACTTCCAGAGACTTCTCTAAATGGTATATCTGCTGCATTGCCAGAGATCCATGCCACCTTCCAGCTCTATAACCTCACCCCCTCCTCTACCCCGGGCCTTGTAGGGCCCCAACTGCATGGAGTTCATACCAGTGGGCTACCAGGAGGAGGGAAGTCGGTCCTCCCACTTGGACTGAATTCAAAGGGCCATATGGGGTACTGCCCCTACAGCTCTAAAGCCCTCACCTGCATGTCCCACTCTTCAGTGGGAGTGTCTACACTGGAGCTAGAGTGTAAATTTCAGCTCAAGGAGACACCTGCACTAGCTCTGATCAAGCTAGCATGCTGAAAACAGAATTGTAGCTGCAGCAAGAGAGGCTCATAGCCTCAAGTACATGGTAGGGTCTCAGAGAGGATCATACTCAGTACTTATCATAGAATATCAGAATTGGAAGGGACCACAGGAGGATCATCTAGTCCAACCCCCTGTTCAAACCAGGGCCAATCCCCATACAGATTTTTGCCCCAGATCTCTAAATGGCCCCCTCAAGGACTGAACTCATAACCCTGGGTTTAGCAGGCCAAGGCAGGGAGGCAGCCCCTCCTGCTGCTTGCACCACCATGGTGACATTTCTGTTTTTAGCAGACTAGCTTGATCAGAGATGGAGTCATAGATTCCAAGATCAGAAGTGATCACTGTCTGACCTCCTGTATAACCCAGGCCATAGAACACCCCCCAAAATAATTCCTAGAGCAGATCCTTTAGAAAAACATCCAATTTTGATTTAAAAATGGTCAGTTAGAGAGAACCCACCACGGCCCTTGGTAAATTGTTCCAGTGGTTAATTACTCTGTTAAAAATGTTATACCTTATTTCCAGTCTGAATTTATCTAGCTTCAATTTCCAGCCATTGGATTGTATAATACCTCTCTCTACTGGACTGAAGAGCCATTAAATATTTGTTCCCCACGTAGATACTTCCAGACTAATCAAGTCACGCCTTCTCTTTCTTACGCTAAATAGACTCAAAGAGCTCCATCACTCTAAGGCCGGTTTTCTAATCCTTTACTCATTCTTCTGGTTCTTCTCTAAACCCTCTCTACTTTATCAACATCTTTGAATTGTGGGCACCAGAACTGGACACAGTTTTCCAGCAGCGGTCACACCAGTGCCAAATACAGAGGTAAAATAACCTTTTTACTCCTGCTCAATATTCCCCTGTTGATGCATCCCAGGATTGCATGAGCTCTTTCAGCCACAGCATCACACTGGGAGCTCATGTTTGGCAAATTATCCACTATGAGCCACAAATCTTTTTCAGAGTCACTGTTTCTCTTCCCAGGATAGAGTCCCCATCCTCTAACTATGGCCTACATTCGTTGTTCCTAGGGTGGATACTTATACATGTAACCATATTAAAATGCATCCCTCCAGTGCGGGTATGTCTATGATTTAGACCTTCCAGCTCTAGTGTAGACATACCCTGTATTATTCACCACCTATAAGATGCCATAGAGAAAGCTGTTGAGACTCCCTGGGCCGCACACCAGCAGTGTGCAGAAAGCATCTCACTCTAGGTCTTCTTTACATTAAATGTCCACAACTCCACCTCCAAGTTCTCCTGCCACCTGGCCCAAATCAGCACCTGGGGAGGCTGAGCCCAGGAGATGGGGTCATGAGGCCAGGAAAGGGGAAGGGATTTGAAGAATTTATCTCCCACTGTCTGTTGTCAGACTGTTACGTCAATCACAGCCCTGAGATCCATTTGGACTGTTCAGTGCGATTGGTGCCCAAATAACTAGGCAACAAAAACTAACCCCCTCCACCTATGACTGGCCCCAAGACTGTGCCTCATCCTACCAGACACAGACCTGGTCACAGCAATTTACGCATTTGTGACCTCCAGGCTCAAGTACTGCAACTTGTTATACCAGGGAATGAAGCCACGTGCCCTGGAAAAGCTTCATCTGGCTGCAAAATACAGGCCAGTGAGAGCACACAGCCCTAGTGCTCTGGTGTCCGTGCCAGTTCCCCACTGAGCACAGAGTGTAATCCGTGATCCTTCCTTTCATTCATTCAGATATTTCTATTGGATTGGCCCTGACTAGCTGAGTGATCACCTCTCCTTATGCACCCACAACCTCCCTGACAGCCCACATCCTGCCGGGAAACAAACCATCATCAACTAGAGGAAGGTGTCCAAGTATGGGCGGCAGAACTTACACAGGAGCTGGGACCAGCGTACTCAGCTCATTGACACAGGAGAGAAGAGACTACACACATCACCAGGACTAACTGCAAGACTCAGCTCTGCCATTTAGCTTTCCCTCAGTAATTGCTTCACACACCAACAAACACCCACTCAGCCACAGAAACGGAAACAAAAACACCCAGAAACTAATCAACTATTTCTGCTATTGGCCAGAAAAGAGGGGAGAGACTGTGTTAGCAATAGCACGCACGCTATGTGAGGCCTGTAGAAATAGGAAGATGGGCCTTGCCAGACTGGATCAGACTCAAGGTCCATCCAGTTCAGTATCCGGTCTCTGCCAGGGGCCACACCAGATGCTTTAGAGCAAAGTAGAGTATAATCTGCCCCCATCTGTCCTGTGTTTGTACATCCCTAGCACAATGCAGTCCTGGTCCATTGTCACCTTTGCTGTATGTGATCCCAATTAGATGGTTAAAATAAGGAATGAGGCAGTTAGGGATGATCAGTCCCTATGTGAGGGGAGCGGGTAAAACCCTCTCTAATGGTTCTTTGATGGCAGATACGCTGATTTTTAGATTAGACGTGCCTGCTACCCTTTTTATAGCCAATGATAATAAACGCCCCATGTTTTACCATGCCTTGCTTGACTATTGTCAAGCCTATTTTTAGCCAATAGATTTTTGGGGCTACTTATAGTTCAACACATTTCTAAAGAACATGAACAAGCAGCATCTTTATAGGCTACACCATGTTTGGGGTTCCAAAGAGCTACAGTAACACAATTCATAGCAAGAATATCCAGAGTGGTGGTTGTGAAGTTCTTGGCCTCAACGGCTTCCTATGGCCGTGAGTTCTGCAGTCTATCGCACACTGCATGAAAAAGCGTTTACTTTTGTTGGGTTTGAATCTGCCACTTTTTAATGCCATTTAATGTCTCCTTGTTCTGGCGATAGGAGATGGAGACAACATGCTGTGATGTTACCATTTCCACTGGTTCTGGAAGCCAGTTAGCCTCGTTATTCCCCCTCTACATTCCAAGTCAAAATGACCATATAACTAGGGCCCTACCAAATTCATGGTACATTGTGGTCAATGTCACAGTCATAGGATTTTTAAAATCATAATTTTCATGATTTCAGATATTGAAACCTGAAATTTCAGGGTGTTGTAATTGTAGGGGCCTTGACCCAAAAATAAATTGTGTGTATGTGTGGGTGGTGGTGTGGGGAAATCACAAGGTTATTTTAGGGGTGAGAGGTTTGCAGTACTGCTACCCTTACTTCTGCGCTGCTGCCTGCAGACCTGGGCCCTCAGTTAGCAGCCGCCACTCTCCGACCACCCAGCTCTGAAGGCAGCAGCTCAGGAGTAGGGGTGGCATGGTATGGCATTGCCACCCTTACTTCTGCACTGCTGTTGGCAGGGTACTGCCTTCAGAGCTGGGCACCTGGCCAATGGCCGCTGCTCTCTGGCCTCCCAACTCTGAAGGCAGCACAGAAGTAAGGGAGACAATACCATGACTCCCCTAAAATAACTTTGTGACCCCCTTGCAACTCCCTTTTGGGTCAAGACCCCCCAATTTGAGAAATACTGGTCTCCCCCACGAAATCTGTATATTATAGGGTAAAAGCACACACACAAAAATCAAATTTCACAGGAGGAGACAAAATTTCAGTTTGTGACACATTTTTCACGGCCATGAATTTGGTAGGGCCCTACATATAAGTATCTTGGTAGGTATAAGGAAGAATCCAGAATACTATTCCAGGTCCATAGTTTGACATGTTCTTTATTTCCGAGTGTGACTCAACAAAAATGTATTAAGTGCATTTGTTTGTCTGAAGTACAAGGTGTTACTTAAAGTCCCATGAATTTGCACATTTTGGGAAATACAAGACAAGCATCTGCAGATTTTATTAGCTACATTGGTTATGTTTACAAGCTTTGCTCACTGTTCGGTTTTTAAAAAGCCAGTGAATATCTTTTTAATAGCTCCCCTTCTGTCTTGTAATGAGTTAATCTGATTTTGCAATTAAACAGGCCAACCAAGCACAACAGGAGAAAACAAAGAGTGACTGACCTGAGAATAAAACACCCCACCACATTTTTGCAGATTTTGCAGGGAAACCCCTGCAGATTTAGCAAACATTTCTTTGCAGATTTCTATTGTCCCTCTTCATGGGCCATGGAAGAAAGGACACACCCTCTGTCTGCATCAGAGAGCAAGGTGAGGAAAACCAGTGCTTTCTGGCTGATGCAAAAAGGTCTGTCATCACTAGTTGCTCACCGGCTCTAGAACAGATCCAAATAAATGTACTTGAAATGAGATCCTGAATTGCGTGAATGCTCGGAGGTACTCTGAGACCAAGGGGAGAATGATCTCTGGACAGTGTGGTTTTCTTTGACTTGACTTCAGTGAGGCTGCATTTGCACAGGAGTAACAAAGGGCTCAATCTGATACAGTACATTTAAGGAAGATTGCTTAAGAAGTTAGCATTAAGAGTGCTGTACACCGGACACAGATTAGCAATGTTACTATGCTCTGCGCAGAGCTGTGATATATATTAAGGTAACTGGTAGTTTTGCAGCACAAGACAGATATGATACAAGTATGATGATTTAATTTTGCACAATCTCGGCCAATTCCATCTTGGATTATTACATTTCGCTGACCTAATTTCCTCCTGCACATTCAAATGGATGCAGTATCCTCCTTCACTTCCTGTCCTACCCTGTAGCATGGCCTTGTGCTACAGCCAAATTTCACCCAACTGCCCTCTGGCGGGGATGGAACCCAGGTGACAGGAAATGACATCCTGTGGTGAGCTCATAGGCCTGGGAGTCATCTCAGTTCTGTTCCTGGCTCTGCCACTGACTCTCAGGATAACCTTGGATAAGTCACGTCACCACTCTAAGCCTCAGTTTCCCCATCTGTAAAATGGATGGTATTTACTTCTCTGAGCCATGAGAGAGTACAATTAAATATTTGTAATGCACCCTGAGACTGCAGATGAAAACTATGATATAAGTGCAGGTCCTTTTTTTTAATTTAGTGTATAGTTTATGTAGCGGGTTGTACACATGTTAAGGTTTTAGATCAGTGCTTCCGCTACATGAGAAGCTAACAAACCAGGTCATTTTGACCTGGTCCTCATTTTCAGAGGCGATGAGCACCCACAACCTCACCTGAAGTCAAAAGTGCTGTGGATGCTCAGCATATCTGTAAACCAAGCCTCTATGGTATAGAGGGGTTTAATGGAAACATAGGGTACAAGTTCAGTTGCTTCCTAGTTAAGCTGCTGACATCTGTCCTGGTGGCGTCGCCTCATTACATAAGTCATTTTAAAGAATAAAATCTTGTCACAAAAGTGGGACACTTGGTGGGTGTGCCCATCTGCACACCAATGCCCAGAGAGCTTTTTCTATTCACTGCAGAGCTGGGAACAAGCTGCCAGGCGTGGGTGGGATTGTGGGTGCATGCAGGTTTATTCCTGTGGGTTTTGCAAGCCGGAAAAGTGAAAGAATTCCCACACAAAGACACAGCCACTGTCAGCCCCAGACCCCAAGCGTGGGTTCTTCTCTCCATCATAACGAACAGCTTCTCACCCATCTACCCAAGGAACACAATCTTGCAAGGTCACAAGTGTCGCTCAAGGAAAGTGTGTAAATTTTTCTTTTTTTAAATCTATATCTGCTCTTGAAACAATTTCTGCAGCGAACTCTGGTGACATTGCCAGTGCTCTCTGGACTCTAAAGAGAAATGCTAGAAGAAAATATACAAAGTGCACCAGTTCTAGTAACGTTAGGCTTCTTTTTGTTCTCATCAACATCAGTGTAACGCAAGAGTAACTCCACTGAAATTAGAGACAGCACACTGGTGCTAA
Source organism: Chelonoidis abingdonii (assembly GCF_003597395.2). Taxonomy (NCBI): domain Eukaryota; kingdom Metazoa; phylum Chordata; order Testudines; family Testudinidae; genus Chelonoidis; species Chelonoidis abingdonii. The sequence goes on along the minus strand of NC_133776.1, from coordinate 9,369,054 downwards.
ACAAAAAACACACCAGATCAGGCATCTGTTGTTCAGCATTGAGAAAAAGATGCTTTACAAGGTGCAGGTCTTCAAAAGGGTATGTGCAGAGGTAAACTAGTCACTGTGCCCTACATATTTGGACACTGATCCTGCAATGGGCTTTAATGCATTGACTCTGTGCAGGTACAGGGGCCAACTACATGGAGCTCAGGGAAGAATCAGGGCTTGTGTTTGGAAACACAGAGTCCCTGGAACCAACACTTAGATCCTAGGAGACTTAAATCATCCTTTTAAAGCAGATAAGCCGATTTCCATGTAGGAGGTGGCTTCTAACCATCAGAGAGGAGTATGGTTCTGAAACAGACTTCCAATACGAGTTACGGGGCAAAAAACCCAACCAGTTTTAAGATGAAGCTTAATAAATTCATGAATGGGATTACAGGATGGGATTTCCTGTGATAGCAAGGACAGGACTCAATGACATATGAAATCCCTTCCAGTCCTGTTCTCTATGTTCCTAGTTTCATATGCATGTGACACTCCCATATGAGACGTTTAAAAACTGAGGTCTTGTCTACTTTGCCTGGAGATTAAAGATCCCATGGTACTTTTTGTAAGTAGAAGCAGCTAGCTCATATTCAAGTTTCCTCTTCCGCTACTTCTCACTATTGTGCTGTATTTCCACCCCAGAAGTAGCTGCATCGGACTGGGGCTGAGTGTCGACAGGTGTGAATAATGCTTTGGGTCTCCTCGGAATTTTGAGAGGTTCTCACTGCACTGAGCTTGCCCACAACCACTCCCATATAGAAGGACTTTTTGATTTTAATAAGCGGCTGCTGATTCAGCTAACGTAACGCAACGCACATTAGAATATGTGATTCAGAAAAAACAGTGCATCAGCAGAGGGTTATGAAAAATGTTTTTTTTTTTAAAAAAAAGATGGATTTTGTTTTTTAATCACTTCCATTTTTCTACAAATATATTTTGGTTACATTATTTTATATAAATTTGCACTCTCCATGGAAACATTCAGATCAGATTTCCAGGCCCTGAACTATTCAGCAGCAGAGAATTTAGCTCTAGTACTCAGAGCAAGGTTTAGAAATCCGAGTTTTATTCTCCCACTAGCACTGAGTTGCTGCAAGATCTTGGGAAAACCACTGAATTTCCCTGCACCTGGGTAATATAGATGTAATACATCCTCAGCTGCCAGGAGACATGTGAAGATTAATGAATGTTTGAGAAGGGCTTTGGATGAAAAGAGCAAAGCAATAGTCTTACCATTAATGGTCAAAGCAGGTTTCTACATTTCTAAAGTCCCCAAATTGAGGCTGACATACCTCTAATTTATATATTACCAAATCTTGGCATTTATCTTCAAATGTGTCAAAAGGTTCTACTTTTCGGGGAGAGGGGAGAATTTAAGTGTTAATATAGCAGATGGGGGGTTTCAAGAGAGCCTAAAAAGAGACAGAGGAAGGGGAGGAAATTGATGAATGCTTAAATCCTATAAGCACCTTCAAAATCCCAGCCTTACAAAATAATAATATTTGCCTCAAAATTAATGCCAGAGTCTTTAATTCTATTTTTTGATTGACACAAATTCAGACAATACATACTTAATCTTACGGTTACATAGTAGCTTTCACATACATCTCTGTCTTCTTGGTCTAATTCCTGATCCTGCAAACCCTTCTGCAAGGCCAAACCTTAGCACCCCCATCAATCAAGCCACAATGAAGCCAGGCACAGAGGCCCATCCATTTGGAACCCATTACAGGACTGGGTCTTAAATTTATATTCTATACGTTTTCAAATGTAAATTCTATATGTAAATGTGCCTAATGCAATAATCAGCACAAGCCCACCACCAGCCGTTTAGCTTCTACAAGTAAGGTTAACGAACACATAGAAACATCTGAATCTAAAGTGTTATTGTACATTACTTGAAAGCCAGGCTTTGAACTCACCCTATTTTAGTGCAGATATTACACAAATTCAATGTACTTTCAGTGCCCTTTGCATTCATAATACATAATCCATTACAGACATTGACAGCTATAAAAATATGCCTCCATGCCTAGTCAATTAAAAAAAAATGTTCCCTTCGCCTAGTTTAACAGCCACAATCAGTTGTTACTCAATTGTATGCCTCAAGATAAGGGTACAAAAGGCACACTCCACTGTCTTATTAACTTGATTGTTTTCATCTGGTAAAATTCATGCTTTGAAACATTGCAGGTGAAGTCATTAATGGGCAGTTTCTTGCAGCTGTTTGCTTGTCATTGTTAACACCTGGATAGCAGGTGAAACCACCACCACCTCCTCCTCCTCCTCACATAGAGTGCCCAAGGTTCAGTGCATCACAGGATTATTAATCTTCAGAGATTAACAAAAGAAAAAAACTACTAGGCGCCTGGGATTGAAAACAGTTCTCATTCAACTGCCCTACCGTCTTCCAGAACCCTTCAAACAGCACTGACAGTAAATATTCAGAAATACATTTTAACTGGCCGCAATTTTAGTTTCACAAGATAGCGCTGTGAAGACTAGCACGATACATTTTGTAGAGAGCCCCTAACCCAGCCCCTGCCTTATAGCATTTCATCTGCGGACATTACTACCAGTGGAGATTTTTAATGCAAGTCAATTCACAATAAGCACATATGAATTTTTTTTAAAGCCAAAGAACTGCACACTGGACAAATGCATTAACCAAAAGATATTTTGAGGGCAGGATTTTTGCAATTCACTGATTGCTCCGAAATCCCCCGCAAGGTGTGTGTCACAGAAAGCTGCAGCCTAACGCACAGCAGCCTCGCCTCCCAGCCTGTGGAGGAAGGAGGTGAAGAGAAGTGAGCCTAAAAATCCATGCAAAAGGTAGAGGGAAGAAAAGATACCTTACCCACATGAGTGATGACTGTAGCCAGTCGCTGGGTTAGCTCCTGATGTGACATTTCTTCTTCTTTTAACCAAAAAAGCATTTCACAGAATCACTGCACAGCATTCAAAAAAAAAAAAGACAACTGGAGTGGGAGGCTACACACACACACACACAAAGCAAGTACCACTCCCAGGGTGGGATTCTCCCAGGCTTCTTACATCTCCTGGGCACTGGCCATCTCCTGCAGTTTGCAACCCTGCATGCGTGGGAATAACCGCCTAACAAAAGTTCTTTGACATGAAAGGTAACAAAATAAAAAAGCGGAGTTAATTGCTTCTGGGTCCCCCTCCCCGCCCCTTAAGAATGAGGCAAGGAATAAAGAGACAAATCAGCAGCGAGATACCTGCCTCCAGGGAGGCTTGGGGATGGTAATGCTTTGGAGTCAGGAAAAAATCCTGGAGCTGTGGAATATTGTAAAGAGGAGTGGTGCTTGCAAAGGGAAATCACACCATCTCTCCTTTCCCAGGCGTGGCTGGGAGAGCCACTGGTGCTTCTCCGCCCCCTCCCTCTCTACCTTTGGCAGTGAGAGATGTATGTCCATTTTAAGCCTCATGCTTGGTTGACCTTCCAGGATAAAGCGCACACACACACTGAGCCTAGGGAGTATGTTAAAATCCTCATCACGTCTCTTCAGGAAACATTGGACAAAGAGAGAGGTGCGGTGGGCTGTTTAAAACGTGAGCTCATGCTATGGATCTATTACTCAGCCCTTGGGTTTGGCAGGATTTTTAAAGGCACCTTCCCCATTGCAGAGAGTGAACAAAGCACCAGGTGAGGACAGGGGGCAGAAAGTCAGCCCATACCCCACTCTCCTGCGAGGTGATATTGACAAGCCCTGTGCCTTAGCTTTTCCTACCAAAATCCTCCATTGATCCAAACCACCCCAATGTTATTCTCTGCTCAGGGAATTTTCCCTGGGGAGTGGGAGGTTAGTCTCAAAAGGCCCTGGTTTTAATAAGAAAGAAAGAAAGATGTGAAATACCAGTTTACAATGGAGAAGCCACTTCACATGCAAAATAAATATTCAACCGGGAGGGAGCATTTACACTTGCCCTTCGGATGGCAGTGTAATATTATTGCCCATCCCGGGACTTGCCTGCTGTTTTTGCCAGCACCTACTGTTCCACATGTAGATAGATCTCTGCACAGATACAAAATGTGCATCCACATCTGATCTGCCGACATCCGCACCCGTAGATATAAAGCGCATAGCTGCAGATTTGCAGGGCTCTACCTATAGGCATTGGCTGGTATAAATAAACCAAACTGGTGCTTACAGGGGGCCAGCATCTTAGGTCCAGAAGCAGAGCTGAGACTCTAGATGGTCCAAGGGAAAAGAAGCTGTCTAGTGGTGGACGATAATGAGCCCCCTGAGCATGTAGCCGCCCTTTAGAGCCGCAGTAATGGATAGAGAAGCCTTCGGCAGTTTCTGGTTATGGATCCCAGCTGCTAACCGAGAGGAGTAAAAAGGGGAAGCAATGGCCCCAAAGCCACAAAACATGATCCCCCTGCTGCAGGCAATACAAAGTCTGTGCAGGGAAGTTAGAACTCCCCCACTTCCAACTCCCTTCCAATCAGTACATTTTCCTCCTTCAAAGCCTGCCTAGAGATCAATGTAAATTGAATTTTACTGGGAAAATGGGACAGCTGAGTGCAAATTTATTAGCTATTTAAAGTTGGAAAAAATGGAATGCGTTTCCTAGAGATGAGTCTCACTCACAAGGTGTGGCTGCAGATCACATTCCAGATTTTTCCAAAACTCAGGGTTGTTTGGATCCAGAGTTTTTGTTTGGACCCACCTCTTTGCAAACTGCTAGAGCATGTAGGTAAAATGTGCCAATATCAGCTGTCACCTACCAGATCTCCCAACAGTCTTCGGTTTTGCAGGAGTGTCCTGATTTGATCCCCAAATGCCACGGGTCCTGTCGCAGTAGCTCCTGTCCCCCAGGGCTGGCTGGGCTCGGCTCCCTGCTGTGGGCATTGCCCCCTGCTGGTGCACAGGGTCGCATTGCCGCTCAGCTTTGGCTTGGCCACCTGGATGAGGAGGCAGCCAGGCCACATCTGATTAAGTAGTGTCACAATCTGGTGGGACAGGAACTGCAGGAGTTCCTGATACGGGGTGAGCATGGGGTGGGCTCGCTCGCGCTTCAACTCCCTCTCTTTGGACCTTCCAACCCCCAGGCATCCCACCCACACCAGGAACAGGGCCTGCTTTAGCCACTTGAAACATTGGGAACAATTAAATACATCTACCTGAGCATACATGTTAGATTACAAAACTGTTCATGATTAATGTTTATTTGATGCTCGTTTGCACAGCAACTACAGTGTTGCTAGAGGTTTTGCATACAGGTAAGAAGGCCCTGTCTCTGCTACTGGAATTTCTGTAACTGTAGCAGAAGTGGGGTGCTCTGTAATAATCTATGAATAGTGTTTTGTTGACGTGGTTATTGGGATATTTGCTCTATGAATATGTTGGGTTATTTTAATAGCAAGGTGTTGGAGAAACAAGCAGGGACCCAGACAGTGGCTCAAAATAGCTACCCATTTGCCAGCACTTAATGGAGGAGCCATTTGCCTTCATGTCCTATCTACAACCCCCTATGGAGCTCACCAAACTGGTTTAGGGTAGAAAGGTCCAAGCCCAGGAAACTGAGGAGAACAAAGATCCTGATTCCTGACTAGTTTTAAAAGGACTTTATCAAGCAAGGAGGAGACACAGTTGTCAAGGACCTGTTTGGAAGAACAGACTGACAGCCAAAGCCACCCACCAGGGTGTCTGAAGAAACCAGGCCTTCCTAAGCTCCCTTCACAATGTAGAAGCACTTAGGTAAGACAGACTTGTGTGTAGACCTTTCATTGGTTTAAAATCCTTTTACTCTTCTGTTCTGCTTTGTTCCCACTGTTAAGATTAAACAATACTTGGGTTTGAGAGGGCTGTCTGGGCACTGTATTGTTCACTGGTCACAGCTCAAAGGGAAGAATAGCAATAACGTACCCAGTCAGGCCTGATAGATAAACATGGATGGTCCACAGGGCCTGGTCTAAGAGTGGCACCATCATAGGACTCCATGCCAGGAGGGGTAAAGGGACGAGGCCTGAAACCTGAGGGGCTGCATTGAGAGAGACCAGACTGGAGTCAGAAGTGCAGCTAGCCCGGTATTGTGACAGTAACTTTCTCCATCCTTGGGTTGGTCAGGGGGATTGAACCCTTCCGCACCAAAATCACGGACTCCCCCTCTATGGGATGAAAGTCTTCTCTGCAAAGGATGGTTTAGCAGTGTCCATTATGATGATTTGTATGATAGTTGTGAGTAGATGCCTGACTGAGACTGGGGCACTCTTGTGGTAGATGCTGTACAAACACACAGAGACAATCCCTGTATTGATTAGCAATCCACTGGAGTAGGGTTTCTCCCCCTCCCTCCCCCCCCGCCATTATACCTTTAATGGAAACACTATATACTAATATCAACTTCCTAGAATTCAGAAAAACAGACTGAAGAGTGTAGGAAGAGAAAGATTAATATAGATTTTGCTTTTAGGTTATCGGTCCATGGGCCAGATTATTGATTTTGGATACACCTTGCAAATCTGGAGTAATTCCTTTGAAGTGGATACTCTAGATTTATACCTGTGGAAATGAGATCAGAACCTGGCCTGTTTTGTTTATATAGTCGAACAGAATTTTATAATCTGGACAATCAGCTGATAAAATTATGTCCAAGAGGCAAAAGAATTTGATTTCTCCATCCAATGATAGCCTGATCCACTAACAATTATCTGTTAGCTCTAGAATGAAACAGATGAGGCCAAAGCATTGTAACCAGATTTAATAAACAATGTGCCAATAAATTACACTTTGCACACAAGAGAGATTTACAAACTCTTATGGCCTCACCAGATGGGTTTGAAAATGATTTTGACCTGCAGGTCACTAGGATTGCCAATTTTGGTTGGACATATCCCTGAAGGTTTCATCACATGACATAATTTTAAATTAAAGTTTAATATTTAATTCCTGGAGACTCCAGGACAATCCTGGAGGGTTGGTGGCTCTACAGGTCAGCTGGGATTCTCATCATTTTGGTGAACCATTTTAAATACCTCCATCAAGCACTTAAAGAGAATGAACTAATTCAATTTATTCTAACAAGTCCTTGCTTTCCAGCACCCACCTGGCTACCAACATTTTAAAGGGACCTCTCTCTCACACACACATATACATGTCCTCCTTACCTGTATCACTAATAACAATTTAGTGTATTGAAACTGGAAAATTGTTAAAAATCAATTTATTTAGATTCATCCCTCCATGAGTTCCCCCTCCACAGAAGGTCAAGTTCCTGTTGCCACTTGTAAAGCCCTATGTAACCATGCCCCTCCATTAGTAGGCTCATCTGACCATTTCTTGGCTTCTCTGCAAATACCCCCATATGCATGGAATGCCTTTCCTGAACAAGGTCACTACCCCCTCTGCATTCTAGTCCCTCTTGGACTTGTGGTATCCTCAGATGGCCAATCACGGCAAGCTGGATAACAGAATAATTTATTAATTAACTAGCTATATGTTGTACCTATTCCTCCAACCTCTATCTATAGACTGTGAGCTCCTCGGGTCAGGGACTGGGACTTCTAGTCTGTCTGGGAAGTACCTGGCACATTGTGGCCACTACAGGAACTAAATAATTTTGACCTGACCAGTTAGCCAATGTCCAGGGTTTTACAGGTTGTTTCTGTTAGAGGGAGAAATTGATGATGAGTCAGCCATTTCTTAGATGCAATCCTATTTATTTACAAAGTCCTATTTCTCTGAATGCAGTAAGAATCAACCAAAAAGAGAAAGTTTCATTACTCAATATTCCAAGCCTTTTTTGAGCCAGTACTCTGCCCCAAAAGCTCTCTGCTAGCTTTCTCTCAGGCTCATGCTACAAGTGCTTCTTTGGCTGTCTTTGGCTTTTTAATACCTCCTCTGTCTGCTTCTGTGTTGTTTCTGGCTGCTTCTCCTCACACACATACACAGCTCCACTAAACAATACCTAGCTCTCTGCATTTGTACTGAGTCCCAGGTGAAACCCCTCTGCCCACGTAGCTCAGCTCCTGATCCACCTTGTGTGTGACATGTGTTTTAGGCAGTGGCTCTTCTCATTTAATCTCTTATTCCAAAAGGAGTTTAACTACGTCTTACATATATCCTGAATGAATGACATGTATTACTCCCACCAGCTTAAATGAGGTTTCACCAAACTGCCAGCATAACAATACTTTTCACCATGTTTTATATCATTCATTCACTGATTGCACTTCCCTCAGCTTGGACATTGAAAAGTGACCAGTCAGTGTCACTGTCTGGTCTCGTGCACTACTATATTGCTGAAAAATCTTGGTTTTCAGCACAGAAAAGCTAAAATCTAAATAAACCTGTTTTCTATTTTTTTTTTAAATTCTATATAAAACTTTTTATTCACTTTCAGTTTTTCAAAACCCCCAGCCCATCTCTTTCCCTCTTTTTAGACAAAGCCTGAATTTTGGACAAAACTATAGGACAGTGTCCCTTTAATTTGAAGGGCCAGGTTGAATCCTAAAGGCATAGCCATTCTACTGTTTATCTTAGATACTTGTATAGCCCCCATAACCTGGGCACCTCAATATCTTGAATGTGGTTATCCTCACAATCCCTTGTGAGATAGGGATTTGTAATGGAGGCACAGAGAGGTTGTGTGTCTTGCCCAAAGTCACCCAGGAAGTCTGTGGCAGAGCAGGGGATTTAACACAGGTCTCCCAAATGTCAGCACCCTAACCACTGGGCCATCCCTCCTCTCAGATATAACAGGTGATTGCCCAGAAGGTACCTATAGGTTGTGACCTAGAGTTTCCTTTGTGCTGATTGGAGAAGTGCTGCATCCACCCTTGAAGGGAAATATGACTGAGACTCAGGAGGGAGACCAGACTTCCTGGCTTGGCCTCTCTTTGTAGAGATAAGGGTTAAAAGACAAAGGCCTGAGACAGCTAAAGCTTATGAGCCCCTCAGGAGACCAATCCTGGTGGTGTAAAAAGAGAAAGAGGCAGGGAGGACAGCTGAGGCTGTCAGGAATGGTTGGGTAAGTACAAGTGTTTGGAAGTTACTGGGTATCAGAAATGGCTGGAGAGCCAGAGTGGTATGAAGGTTGCCTTCAGTTGTGTTTGGCTGTCTATTCAGGCACACAATCAACATCAATTCCTTGGTGTTCACTATCTCATTGTTTTACATATCTTTATAAATATGTATATATGGTGTGAGAAAGGTTTGATTGGAATGAGTTTGGAATGGCTGCAATCTCAAGGGTTAAGGCCACACGTGACTGATTGATCATCCCTACTGAATACCAATGAAACTTTTATGCCACATCACACCATAATGTACTCTGTTTATGACACATCTTAGAGAATTGAACACGTGTATAGTGCCTTAGTGAACAAGTCCAGCACATGCTGGAGCTTGACCAAATGATTAGAATTTGAAATTCATCTAATCTAGCTTTTCTACATATCTGGGTGTTACAGTTGTATGGAAGGCCTACCCTCTCTTCCGTGCTGATAGGACTAGATAAAAATGTTGTCTATAGCACTGAAAATCCTAGGCATCAGCGCTCTGTTTTTTAAGATGGGGCTGGGGGACAGGATAGCTCAGTGGTTTGAGCATTGGCTTGCTAAACCCAGGGTTGTAAGCGCAATCCTTGAGTGGGGGCATTTACGGATCTGGAACAAAAATCTTATTTGGGGAGTTGGTCCTGCTTTGAGCAGGGGGTTAGACTAGATGACTTCCTGAGGTCCCTTCCAACTCTGATATTCCATGATTCTAAATCTGGACCTTAATTAAGATGGTCATAAGTCCAAGACAGAATATAGCAAAAGTTATTTTCAATTCCTGCTTTTACCTGATCCATAGCCAAGTGGGAAAGGGAACAGTTTGGAGTCAGGGTTGTGGTTATTTTTGTTATATAGGAATTGCTATATTGCATCAAACCTGAAGTTCATCTAGTCCATAAACTGGAATCTGTGAAGTAGCCCCATTGAGTAGAGTGGATAGTGTACAGCTAAAGAGATCATGCAGGTAGGTGAAAAACAAATGCAGTTTCATATAGTTACAGAAATAAAACTATCGGAATGTAGTAAATTCTTTATGTATCTTGGGCATTTTTAAGGTGCTTTTACCATAGTGTCAATGTACTAAATGTAATCACCATACAGAGGGTATAAACAACACTATACTTGCTATCAGAAAGAAAAAAGAGAAGAATGTTAACCAGCTCAATAGCACCAAGCAACTTAAATTCTTACAAATATGAATATCTGTTGTTAGCAAGGCTGTGATCTGGATTTCAGCCAATTTAGTTGTGGATGTAGCTACTGTGCCGGCTAACAGGAAACGATTTATTTCAAATTGCCCACACAAAATTATAGCCTTTTTTCCTCAGTAGAATAATGCACTTTCAGTTTAATGTCTTTCCTGCCGTGTCCTTTCTAATAACTGTTTTTTAGTTGCCATAGAGACTGTTTCCAGGTCTACTTTCCGCCTTTGTGCAGTTCCAATTCTGAATGATTACTTCTATTGCCATCCAGGCCACTTGCTGTCTTGTGCCTTGTTTTCAGCAATATCTTGGTGTGAGTAGTAAAACAATACATCTGCAATCAACCTTAAAGCCGCCCATTCAATCACAACAGCAACTGACTATCTAGGTATAATATATCACAGCCTGTGAGTTAATCAATATGTAACAGCTGCACTGTTTGATCAATATATCCACAGCTCAGATACGTGGAAGCATAAAATGAAGCCATCAATAGCACCAAAATGTGAATATATGTAAGGAGTAACAAGAATGCTGCGGTGCATTTTTGTCCTTAAAGGGGCAGTCATATCAATTTACAAATTATTTGTCTGATCAATTTTGCTCCTAATTTTGTTGTACTTTCAAATTACTAGAACAGATTTATTTTTTAATTGTCAGTTTGTTTTGTGCATTTGGTAGCATTTTGTGTATAATCTGTCCATGAGTTTTCACTGTTATCTGTGTGGGTCTTTGACAGAGCAGCAGTATAGAAGAAATGTTTTAAAATAAATAAATGAGTGTAAAATCACACATAATCAGAGACATTTAAGGCACAAGACCTAATATACATTTTAGCTCACTTTCTTTAAATGAACAGTATTTCAAGTTGATAGCATCCCCTTGTAAGAAATAGCATGTCATCCCCATTGTCGTTGCAGTCTTGGTTTACATTTTTTATTTTATATTTTCAATTAAGATCGTCCTTCTTAATCAAAATTGGAGTTTTTTTCATAGGAAACTGTGCAAAAAGTGATATTCCACTCATGGTAAAATTTGATCCTACGCTTATTATGAATGCTTGTATAGTGCCCATCAAAACAGGATCCATGGTACAGGATGCAATGCACAATACAACTTTCACCATAGCAGGCCCCCACTTTTGAAATGTGCTCCCAATGGAAAAACAATTAATCACAAGCCTGGCCTTGCCCATACATTGCGAGACGATGCACCACTGTTCTGTGGCAACATTCTAGTATCATGCAGAAGTGTTCCTTTGTGCTAGGGAGGCCTGGGTGGCAATGTCATAGCACAATGCGGGTGTGAGCCTGTCATGCTGCAGACCCACTGAGGCATGGCCCCATCATGGAAAATGCTCTTCTAGGGGAAGCTGGGCCCATTGCAGCCTCACATAGGAATGTGCCCTTTCAGCAGGATGGTGTGTGGCACTGCACAGGAGCGTGCCTTTGCTGTAACAAGATTGCATTGCTCAAACACTGCTCATGTAATAAGAATACCTATTTCTTATATTAGAGAAACAAGGTGGGTGAGGTAATATCTTTTATTGGATCAACATCTGTTGGTGAGGGAGACAAATTTTTGAGCCACACAGAGCACTTCTTCAGGTGTGGGTAAGGTACTCCCAGTGTCACAGCTAACTGCATGGTGCAACAGATTGTTTAGCGTAAGTAGTTAGCACATATTCAAAGGGGTCATGCAAGGCAGACTTGTCCATAAACACCCCTGCAGTCACTGTGCAAAAAAAAAAGGGGGGGGGGGGGGTAAGTAGGTTACAGATTGTTGTGCTATGCCACAAATCCAGAGTCTCTACTCAAGCCATGATTTTTAGCATCTAGCAGGCACTAATGCTTGTCTCTCTCGCTAACAGAAGTTGGTCCAGTAAAAGAAAATGACCTCACCCACCTTGTCTAACCACACTGCGCATTTCTAGCCCAACACTTTTCATCAGTGGCTCTCAAAGCACTTCACAGTCTTTAATGTACATATCCCCACAACTGGCTGTGAGGTAGGGGAGCATTATTACCCCCGCTGTACACAGGGGGCAGGTGGCTCTGCAGTCCCCCAGGTCACACACGGTGCATTGAAGCCCCTGGGTCTCCCACCCTCTTTCCCCTTCCCCATGTTACATCACGTACCCGCTCCCCAATGCCCTCATGTAGAAGACACGCCTGACAGAGAGGCAACAGCAAAGAGACCAAAGCCCCAACACCCGCTACACCATCTCCGCAACGTTTCCTCCAGGCAAAGACACAAGCGGCGCCCGACCCGCCATATTTAGTCAAGTTGGAGTTGGGCGCATGCGCACCGCACACCCCGACGCTGCCCTCCGCCATGTTGGTTGAGGGCAAGCGGGGGGGGGTGGGGAGACAGCGCCTAATACCATCCAATCACGTGACGTAGCGGCGTCGCTCTAAACCAATAACCCGGCGCCGAGGCTCAATCTCTATGGTTACTCCCCCCCCCCCCACTCTCCGGCCTGTCCTCCCAGGCGGAAGCGGAAGTGGCCCCGCCCCCGTATAAAAAAAAGCGCGGGTTGGGGGGAGTTGGGCTGCGGCTGGTCCTTTCTCGTGAGCTTTCAGGGTCGGTTACCGCGGGGGATGCGTCAGGTGGGGGCTGAGCTGGTCGCTTGGGGGTGGCCGTTTTTCCTCCTGGGAGGGGAATCCGAGGGGCCGCCGGCCCGCGGGGGCGGGGGCGGGGGCGGGCCGGGGCCTGTCCCGCTCCTTGGTGGTGGGGTGGGCGCGGGGCTGCCTCCTGCCCAGCCCCTCAGAGCGCCGGGGCGGGGTGACGAAGTGTCTGGTGCTCTCGCTGCAGGGTGGGCAGCAGCAGCGATGCAGGCGTTTCTGAAAGGCCCGTTCTCCGTCAGCACCAAAGCGCCCGCATCCAAGGAGCGAGGGGCGGCGGCGGCGGCTGCAGGCGGCAGCGACGAGGGCAAGAGACTCAAACCCATCCCTTGGGTGGAGAAATAGTAAGAGCTCTTCTGCGGGGGCGGGGAGGGGGCTGATTTGCAGCAGGGGCTGATGGCGAATGGTATCTGCAGGGCAGAGAGTCATTTCCCCCGAGGGAGTCGGGTGGAAGGGGCCCCCGAAGTGTGCAGCGCGGAGCTGTTGGGTGTTGAGTACGGAGGAATGTAGCTGTGAGGTATCGGCACTTGCTTCTGAGAAAAAGGGACTGGAAAAACTGGGAATCTGTTCTTATTCTTCCACACTCAGTGACGTTCATGGGAAATCTTCCTCCGTGTAGAACTTAAACGGTGCTGCTCCCCCTCACCACCTCCTTGTTACAAATTAAAAATTTAGCCCAGTTCTCTGTGCTTCTCAAATCATCAGAGAATGTAAATCAATAACTAGGGCAAAATCCACCTTGCCTACCTGCAGGTGTATGTCTGTGCAATGCTGATGGGCATAAAAGGTTTTGTCAGTGCAGTCAGCACCTTTGATACATGGAGCAGTAAGGTGGGTTGTGGGGTTTTTTTGCACATGCACTCATGTTGCTCTTCTCATAACTGCAATTTATCAAGACACAGACTATATAGTGTTTTTAAATAAGGTTTTGCAGCAGGACCTTCCAAGCAGCAAAGCTGTTCTAGATTCTAAAATGTAATTGTACTTCTGTGTATGGTATAGATGGATTGGCATCTACCTGAGAAACTGGGTAACTTTAGCATTTTTGTGCAAGATACTACACAATTTAGAAGCATTGCACACAAGTGCCCAGTCACTGTCTTACAAAGCTTTTCATAATCCACCCCCACCCCCACACACCCCCGGCGAAACCTATAAGGAAAACATTTGTTTTTGTGTGAAAGTGATATTGAGACTTTTTAGCAGATATTAAGATGCACTTAACTGTGTTTTCATCTAGTCGTCCAAAGTGTGTGGATGAAGTTGCATTCCAAGAGGAAGTTGTTGCTGTGCTGAAAAAATCCTTAGAGGGAGCTGATGTGAGTAACAGACATTTAATCAATCATAGCATGTTCAAGAAAAAATTCTGATGTTCTCTGCTGCTACAGAACCTAGTTTTATGTGCTGCTGACTTACGAGTATCGTACTTTGAGTAGTTATCAATAGCGCGATGTAAAATTGGGAGGGCGTATCAAGTGGGGTGACAGTCCCCAGCCCCACCATGCACAGGGGAGGTTGCACTCAGAGACTTGCTGTGTGAAAGGGGTCACCAATACAAAACGTTTGAGAACCACTGAGGTAGAATATGCTTATAAAATTTGAGGCGATACCAAGCTAGGAGGGGTTGCGAGCACCGATTTGAAATTCAAAATGACATTGACAAATTGAAGAATTGATCTGAATTCAACAAGGTGAAATTCAGTAAAGACAAATGTAAAATACTTCACTGAGGAAGGAAAAATTAAATGCATAACTACAAAATTGGGAATATCTGTCTAAGTGGTAGTACTGCTGAAATGGATCTGGGAATTATAGTGGACCACAAACTGAATATGAATGTCAATGTGATGCAGCTGCAAAAAAAGGCTAATAATAAACCCCAGAATCCTAACAGGATTGTTTTATGTAAGACACAGGAGGTAATTGTTCTACTGTGCTCCCCACTGGTGAGGCCCCAGGTGGGCTCCACAGTTTAGGAATGATTTGGACAAATTGGAAAGAGTCCAGAGGAAAGCAATGAAAATGATAAAAGGTTTAGAAAAGCTGGCCTATGAGGAAAGGTTTAAAAACTGGGCATATTTAGTCTTGAGAAGAGAAGACTGAGGGGGAACCTGATAAGTCTTCTGGTCTTATAAAAGAGGATTGTGATCAATGTTCTCCATGTCCAGTGAAGATAGGACAAGAAGTAATGGGCTTAACTTGCAGCAAGGGAGAATTAGGTTAGATATTAGGGGAATTTTTTTTTTTTAATTATGGTGGTTTCTTGAGGTCTGTTCCAACCTATATTTCTGTGATTCTGTGTTTCTGACATTTCCAGCTTTCTAGCCATTCTAAAATCAGTAGCTCTGTGTAACTTGGAAACTTTACTGATTGGTGCTCTCCCACCAGTTTCTGTCATCATAATCTAATGTCTATGCATTCGATGAAGTTGGCTGTAGCCCATGAAAGCTTATGCTCAAATAAATCTCTAAGGTGCCACAAGTACTCATGTTCTTTTTGCATAATCATAGAATAACTCTTCGACTTAACATTGTAGTAATGTTCCTGAAAAATGCAACTTTAAGCGAATCCAATTTCCCCATAAGAATTAATGTCGATGAGGGGGTTAGGTTCCAGGGAATATTTTTTCACCAGACAAAAGACTACACACACACACAGTTTTAAACAATTTAATACTAGTATACAGTGATGATGATTGTGAAGCTTAGTTGAGGTGGAGGAGTCAGAGGGTGGGATATTTCCCAGGGAATGCCTTACTGCTAAATGAAGAACTAGCAATTGGCTGAGCCCTCAAGTGTTAACTCACACTGTACAAGGCAGCAGAAATGGAGGGAGAGGAGACAGCATGGCAGACAGAGACACACTGTGTGTGTTTGTGAGATGTGCATTTCCCCTTTAAGTACAGAGCCTTGTTAATTAGATCAGCTTGCTGAGACTGCAGCTGCTGCCAGCAAGCTCCCTCCATCCTGAGCCCTATCGTATGTCCCCCCTGCTCTGTGGAAAATGGGGTAAGCGGGGTGCAGGGTGAAGGGGGATATCATGACATTAGCCCCCCTATTCCTCCCCAGCCCCGCCCCCCTCTGCACAGCAAGCAGGAGTCTCAGGGAGCAGCTCCAAGGCAGGAGCAGCACATGGCAGTAGGAAGAGGGACAGCTGCAATTGCTAGCCTGCTGGGCAGCTGCTGCACAGGGAACTTAGGGGAGTGAGGGGTTGCTGGTCCACTCTGGTTCCAGGCCCCCGCCAGCTAGCTGCAACGGGCTGCTCTTCCTGCAAGCATTGGACAAAGCAGGCTGCTCCCTTCCAATGTTGTTTGGCAGCCTTACACAACTTTAAACAAGCATGTTCCCTAATTGATCAGCAATGAAACAACGTTAACCAGGACAACTTTAAGTGAGGAGTTGCTGTGCAAGATTGGAAGAACCTCAGGTACCTTGTTCTTACCTAGCTATAGTGTGTACTGTTGAACGTTCAACTTTAAACATTTGCTGCAGAGGGAAAAACAGTTTAAAAAAAACCCCACACATATAAATGTACTTCTAGTAATTTTTAATTCATTAGCCTCTCTTAGAAGCATTAAGCCTCTCTTAGAAGCATACTGAAACCAATTAAATAACAAAGGAAGCTTAAAGGTATTGACATCTTACTGAACTATAGATCTAGAATAAATTGTGAGAAAAGACCAGTTCTTGAGGTTTTTTAAAACACAAGTTCTTTTAAACAGCAGTAACTTGTAAGGTGCTGTGAAGAGTATCAATCTGAATTTGCATGTATGTCGCATTGCTGAGCTTAGCTACAAAATGCTGTGATCTATATGAACAGTTGCCATTTTTCTTCTACCTGGTGTTTCAGGAAACAAGTAAAAAGAATATGAAAGTGTAGCCAGCAGGGGGCTGTATGTCTGGGCTTTGGGTCTGGGATAGTCTCATCCTCCCAACACAGACAACCTTTTTCTGCCTCAGTGAAGTTCTAGATAAAGATCACTTAGAATTGAGAGGATAATTTCATTTCTATGATCCATGATTCTTAAATGACTGATTGAGATATTGGTAAGTTGTCTTTTATGATGTGGACATATTCACTAGGAATTATACTGAATAAAATGTGTTCTGCATTTTTCAAAAAGGTTTTGAATTGTAATGACTTTTCCCTTGGGTGCTACCTGAATTGGCAACGTGGAGGGTGAAAGCTTTTATATCCTATTTCATTCCCCTTCACTGTCTAGAATTCCATTCTTAGCCAATTTTATAAATATTTCTGAAACGATCAATTTAATCCATGTTACATGCTATTTTTTGAAAATAAATAAATCGTGAACTATTTGTGCTGCTTAATTTGTTTTACAATTGTGTAAAACCAGTGTGATGGACTAAAGAAGTATGTTCTTTAATACATGCCAGTAACTCATACTTTCAGGTCAGTATAGTTAATGCTCTTAAAATCTAGTAGCAATTCTACCATATGTTAATAAATATGCTCAATACAATTGTAATGTTATTTAGGACCTATTAATGTTAATAAGAAATGAAATGCTGTCACTTCTTGTTGTTATACTGATAGTACATTGCGTGATGTTACTTGGGTGGTGGGTTGGACAGTTCTATTTTGAGCAATGCTATTTAAATCCTTTATGGCTTTTTGACCAGCTAGGTTTCTGGGATTATGATCCTAGTACATTAGTGTTGAAAGGCTGAAGTATAACTCCTATTTATAGTTACAGGTTTTATATTTTGTTGTAGTTACACTGCTCAAAACCAATAAACCGTTAGAGGGCAAAATGATTTAAGTAGCTTTAGTTTCAGAACTAACAACACTTGGCAGTTCTTACTTTGAATTGTTCACTTCTCTAAAATAAGCCAAGATAGAACACTGCAATAAAAGAATCTTCTGAATTATTTAAACCGAAGCCTGAGATTGCTAATGTTTGTTCCGGACTGGATCCCAGTGAATTCCGAGGCATGCCTCTCAAATGACTTTCCTGGCCACGTACGGCTGCTACTTGCTCCATCCCATGCTGCCAGTCAGTACTGCTATGTGGTGGATACAAGAATAACTAGATCAGGAGTCCTCAAACTTAATGTGGACTTTGTCTAAATAACAAAATGATTTTGTGGGCTACTTCCCTTCCCATTTGCTGTCACATAACATAATCTGTGGTAAAGTTGACTACTTCCCAGATATAATGTGGTTTTTAGGTAATGAGAACTGGTGCCATGTGACTAGCCAGCACTTTATAGACCACCAGTGGTCCCTGAATCTATTTGAGAGTTAAGTCGGACATACCCTCCCCACCCCAAAACCTCAATTTATAGTGACATGCAGAGGGCTGAGCCTAACTAGTTGCGGTGCATTCAAGGACTTGCGTAGTTTCTTTGTCATCATTGCAGTGCCTGGCCTGGGTAAGAATAATTAATGTAAACCATAATATTCTGACATGCTCAGTGCTCTAACTGGATCTCTGGAGGCTGCTGATAAGAAGGCTCATTGTAGAGCTGCCAGCCATTTCAGTTTTCATCTCCACTTGTCCAGCTCCTTAGAAGGAGCTGTGTGAGAAACTTTCTGAAACAGACTTAAGGTTTGCATTATATATAATTTGCCAGTAGCTGTAACCTTCCTATAATCAGGATAAGATGCCTATAGGTATCATAGCTTACCACTGGCAAGTGTTGAAAACTGTGGTTGGATCAAGTTACAGTTCTGCCAAAAATACTGCCATTAAGTTATATAAAGGATTAGATATACTTTGTAAGGCAGCAGTGTAAATGCTGGTGATGATTCTGATGTGAGATTGAAGCACAAACAGTCTAGAGTATGGATTTAGTGTATTTAAGTGGAATTAGTCAAACATGGAATCTCATTAAAACCCTTACTAAAGCCTATTCACAGGACTAGCAGGGAGTGGATTAGTAATTTGGGGTCAAGTTACTGTGTTCATCTCCAACACAAAGCTCTGCAAAGTGTCTGCCTGCCAATACAGTGCTCTTGTCTAATATGTCATCTGCTATTCACTTAAGAAAATTAACGCTCACGATGTTTCCCCTTCCCAGTACAATCCTAAAAACATTCTGGAGGATGTTGACAGTTATGGTAGATGATCAAACATATAAAAAGGGTGTTTAGTCTTAAATTTGAGCTAAGCTTAAGCTGTTAATTACTTAGTATGTATTGTGTGTATGTATAACCTGTGGAATCTGTCAAAGGCGTAACTTCTAGACAGTGTCCTTTTTAGAGGGTTTATATGTTTCATGCTCAGTTTTATTTATATATAAAAATTTAGTGTATCTTTAAAAAAGCATCCCCCCCCCCAAAGTTTTAACATGATATCTGAATTCAACCTATAAATTCAGTTGTTTTTCATATACACTTAAGCGCTTGAAGCTTTATATAAATGTCTGTATTTAAATACATGGTTTTACTGTGTGCAAATCTATTATCACTACAGGGAAGACTTGCTATGTACTTATTACAGTCTACATATTAGCCATTAGAAGAGATAAATGACTGTTACTAAATAGGTTTGCCAGATCAGTAAAAGAGACAACAAATCCTGTTCGGTAGTTGGCAGGAATATTCATTTACCCTGTAAACCTTCATTGCTGCTTTGTATCTTTCGTTTTTACTGTTCCTTTTCTGTCTGCATTAGCTGCTATACTTTAATTATGGGAATATCAAATCTTTTAACTGTTAAACATTTTAGTTCTGTGAAATAGATTTTTTTCTTAATGTATTTGGGACTATAAATAATAAATCTGACTGAGAAGCTCAGCCTTTTTTGTTTGCTGTGGGCTGGAAGGGACTCTTGTGTCCTAGGGCAAAAAAACCTGCACAAGTCCATAAAACGAGCAACCCATGTACATTCCAAGTAGTCATTGGAAACCTCTCCCATGCTGTCATAGCGGTGTGCTTCAATCCTGACCTGGAGGCACTGTATCCAAGTACCCCCCCACCCCCACCCCCCCCGAGTGAGGGTATCAGTTTTGATAGAACATGTTAGATCATAAAATGCCAACTTGTTTTCATGGCCTTATCAGTAACAGGGGTTGGCTTGTGTTCTTTTGACTGTTACCTACAGTGCCTAATGACCTAAATGTTGAAAGGCTTTGTATTGCACAGCCATCGAGTCCCATTTCTCTCTACGCTGGAGTTCAATAGTAAAGGGTGAAGTGAAATTTCTATACATTAAATATTTGGAATTAATAACTTGTGCTGTAAATCACCCCTTTTCTGTGTCTGCAGCTTCCCAATCTCTTGTTTTATGGCCCACCTGGAACAGGAAAGACTTCTACTATTTTGGCATTAGCCAGAGAACTCTATGGGTAAGTTGGACTCTATCTGCATTTACGTAGGTGTTGTGAAAGCTTGCTGTCCTGTGCCACTTTTAGTCACTTCCTGCTCCAGTTTTCGTGGTGGTCTAGTCTATAAGAATCTAATTTTGAGTTGAGCCTTCTCTTTGGTGCTTGTGTATTCCAAACTTGTATTTCTTGGTGATAAATGTAATATTGTGGAGAGGGAAATCTGTTAACACTGAACCACTTAAGTAAAACATCTGATGCAATATTAAGGGAGAGAGCAGGGATGGGAGATTTTTTTGTGGTGGTCCAGTTCTGTCTGGAAATCCTCCTCACTTTGAAAGATTTTCTGATACTTGTGTACACTTGTCTGTTACACCACTTTGAGTTCACACCAGGGATTTTCTGCTGTCTGATCATGTCATTGGACTCAGACTATGCTGTCTATTGATGAAGCCTCAGTAAGTACTGTGATTCAAATCATGCAACCATGTCCCTTTAACAACGGTGAACCTGTGTGGCTTCTTCATTTTATTGTTTTCTGATTTAACATTCTGTATAAACCCTAGTGAAACTAAAAAAAAACAAAACCAACCTCAATCTTCGGTGTTTACACACACGTAAAAACCAGAAATCCTTAGTATTTAGAACTGGTAGTGCGTTTTATCTGTAGATCTCAATGCACTTTACAAAAATGGATAAATATTCTTGCCATTGTACAGTTGGGGAAACTAAGGTGCTGGTTGTGGCTTGCCTGGGAGTCTGAGATAGAAATAGAACCCAGGTCTACTAATTCCCCGTCATTGGACCACAGTTGCGTTGCGTTGCCTTGCCTTCCTTACTCCGCCCCACCCCTCCCTACCTACCTCATAGGGTGTTGTGAAACTTTTATTGAGCTAAACTCTTAATGGGGTGACTATAGGAAAGATCTGAGGGTGGGGAAAAGGAGGAGAATTGCTTTTGAACACTTTTTAAAAACTTGTGATACACAGAATGTAGCATGTTCTTTTTCCTTAAATCCTGTGTACCTTAATTGATTCCTTTTTTGTGGCTTTTGTGTGATTAGAGGATTTTTTTGAAAGGGTTATAACTAAAATAAGAGGCTTGGCTGACCTGCATTCAAATCGAATGCCACAGGAATCTTAACTAGTTTTACTTCTTGTGTGAGTTAAATAGCATCTTTTGTTCTTTTTACTTCTCCAAATTCCATGGCGGAGAAGGAGGAAGAACTAGCAATAGTTCTAGTTAACACTAGAAAGAAAACTCCTAATTAGTATTCAAACTCTTTCTGAAGCATAGATGTTTCAGGTTCTGGAATCTTACAACTGTTAATCTTTTGTTGCCTATTGTGACTGATGCCCTGTTTTAGCAGCACTTTTTGTATCAAATTAAATCTTCTAGCAGCATAGTTCTGGAAGCATGACAGCTGCAGAGCACTGTTGGTGGCTGCAACAGAGGATTTTACAAGTTATTGTAGAATTTGATTTACAGAATATTTGTGGAAATAGACATAGCACAGAAAAATCAAGTGTCCTTGACCTTGAATGCTCGCTCAATGTTTTTGCCTGGAGCAGCGGTGTGACTTCATGTTTCAGTTTTTCCATAGTCTAGGGGACAAGGTTCTTGGTATAAATAGGGCTTCTGTTTTCAGATTTTTGGGGTTTATTAGCAATTTCAGTTTTATGTAGATGTCTAGAAAGCACAAATTTTGGGTCTCTTTGTATATTCTATAACAATCTCTTTGTAATGATTCCTAGTGTGCTTTAATGTAGTACTGTTTCAAACACAGTTATTTTGAAGCACTCTAAGGAACCTTTAGTGCGCACCAGCAGAGTCTACGCAGACCAATTAATGCACAACATATTAGTGTGCTTTAGAAATCACAACCCCAGCCCTCTTTAATGCTACATGTAGATGAGACCTTAGATACAAGTGATCATTTCAGATGCTTTTTGGTATTTACTGTGTAAACACAGATTTCACTTTTTGTATGGGGGGAGTTCACTGGTGTGTGTTAAAACTGAACATCAGAAACCCTCGGTATAAATAGATTATGGAATTCTAGACCTTGCAGGAAAGATGGTTACTCACCTTTGTAACTGTTGTTCTTCGAGATGTGTTGCTCATATCCATTCCAAGTAGGTGTGCGCGCGCCGCATGCACGTTCGTTGGAAGAATTTTCCCCTAGCAACACCCGGTGAGTCGGCCAGGCGCCCCCTGGCGTGGCGCCGCTACGGCACCGGATATATACCCCTGCCGACCCGTCCGCTCCTCAGTTCCTTGTTGCCGGCTACTCCGACAGTGGGGAAGGAGGGCGGGTGTGGAATGGATATGAGCAACACATCTCAAAGAACAACAGTTACAAAGGTGAGTAACCGTCTTTCTTCTTCTTCGATGTGCTTGCTCAATATCCATTCCAAGTAGGTGAATCCCAAGCCTTACCTAGGCAGTGGGGGTCGGAGTTGGACACTGCCGAATGCAAGACTGCCAAGCCAAGGGCTGCATCGTCTCTGGATTGCTGTACCAAGGGTTAATGGGAAGTAAAGGTGTGTACCGAAGACCACGTAGCTGCTCGGCATATCTCCTGGATAGGCACTCGAGCTAAAAGGCAGTCGACGAGGCCTGAGCCCTGGTGGAATGTGCAGTAACGCGGCCTGGAGAGGGCGTGAGCTAGATCATAGCAAGCCCGAATGCATGCCGTGACCAGGAAGAAATTCTCTGGGAAGAGACGGGCACTGACCTTTTCATCCTGTCTGCCACGGAACTAAAGAGCAAAGAGAGGGGGGGTCTTACGGAAAGATCTGGTGCGGTCAATGTAGAATGCGAGCGCCCTACGGACGTCCAGCGAGTGCAACTGCTGCTCCCTCACCAATGCGTGCAGTTTTGGGGAAAGAAGACCGGGAGGAATATGTCCTGGTTGAGGTGAAAGGATGAAATCACCTTGGGAAGGAACGCCAAGATGTGGGCGTAACTGCACCTTGTCCTTGTGGAATATCGTGTAAGGCACTTTTGGTCCACCATGATGAGCCCGAAGCTCTGAAAACTCTCCTAGCCGATGTAATGGCTACAAGGAACGCCGCTTTCCACGATAAATACAGGAGAGAGCAGGTTGCAAGGGTTCGAACGGAGGGGCCATAAGTCTTGACAGAACCAAATTGAGGTCCCAGGAAGGGGCGGGGGTGTCGCACCTGCGGAAAAAGACGCTCCAGCCCCTTGAGGAACCTGGGAGACCATAGGGTGGGAGAAAAAACGGAGTAAGCACCTTCTCCGGGATGAAAGGTCGAGATGGCGGCTAGGTGTACACGCAAAGATGAGAGTGCGAGACCCTGCTGCTTGAGATGCCAGAGGTATTCCAGTATTATGTGAATAGGAACCTGCACAGGTGCCACCTGCTGCGCTTGACACCAGCAAGAGAAACCGCTTCCACTTGGTCTAAGTACGTAGCCCTAGTGGAGGGTTTTCTGCTACCCAGGAGTACCCGTTGCACTGGGTGGAGCAGCGTAGCTCCGAGTGACTCAACACGCAGGAGCCAGCCGTGAGGTGGAGGGATTGCAAGTCGGGATGGAGAAGCCTGCCGTGGTCCTGGGTTATTAGATCCTGATGGAGAGGCAGGGGAACCGGGTTGGCTATCGAGCGGTCCAGCAACGTGGTGTACCAATGCTGGCGGGGCCACGCGGGGCGATCAGAATCACTCGAGCCCTGTCCCTGCGAAGCATTTACGAGGACCTTGTGCACCAACGGAAAGGGTGGGAAGCGTACAGCAGGTGGGTCGACCAAGACATGAGGAAGGCATCGATATTGAGCCGGGGCGAGACCCTGAAAGGAGCAGAACCTGTGACACTTCCGGTTGCTGCGGGGGACGAAGGAGTCTATGTGGGGAAGCCCCACTTCTGGAAGAGGGAATGAGCTACGTCGGTCAAGTGACCACTCGTGGAAGAAATGACCTGCTGAGGTGGTCCGCTAACGTGTTCTGGACCCCTGGAGGAAGGATGCCACCAGGTCTATAGAGTGGGCTATACAGAATTCCCACAGTCGGATCGCCTCCTGACAAAGGGGGGGGAGAGAGCGGGTTCCTCCCTGCCTGTTTATGTAGTGCATCGGGTGGTTGGTGTCCGTGAGCACTAGAACAACGGCCCTGCAGGTGTGAAGAAAGGTCTGACAGGCGAGCGCGGACTGCCCGTAGCTCCCGGATGTTTATGTGTAATGACAACCTTGGGCGGACCAGAGGCCTTGCGTGCGTACGACCGCCCGATGTGAGCCCCCCAGCCCACAGAATGATTGCGTCCATATCGTAATAGGGAACGCCCTTTATTGTAGACTAGACGGTTGTCTGGGGTGGAACGGCATGCCTGCACACACCAGGGAGGGGGTTAGCCACCAACGGAGGGAGCGTAAGACGCTCTGAGGAACCGTGACGACGATGTCTATGGTGTCCCTGCGCGGGCGGTAAACAGAGGCCAGCCAGATTTGAAGGGGGCGAAGGCGAAGTTTGGCGTGGTTGGTGACGAAAGTGCAGGCAGCCATATGGCTGAGGCAGGCCCGGGCTGAGGTCGTCGGGAAGGTCTGCAGGCTCTCTATGGCGGTGACTATTGCCTGAAACCGGCTCAGCGGGAGGTAGGCTGCTGTGAGCATGGAGTCCAGGACAGCCCCAAAGAATTCTATTCTTTGAGTGGGGACGAGAGTGGACTTGGCCATATTGACCATCAGGCCCAATTGCTCGAACAGTTCCATGATGACGGCTACGTGGGCGGCGACCTGGGTCTCGGAGGTCCCGCGAATAAGCCAGTCGTCGAGGTAAGGGAAGACGTATATGCGCTGACAATGGAGGAAGGCGGCCACCACCGCCATACACTTTGTGAAGACGCGTGGGGCAGTGGAAAGGCCGAAGGGAAGGACCGTGAATTGGAAGTGATGATTTCTCACCATAAAACGTAGATACCATCTGTGCGGGGGGTAAATAGAGATATGAAAGTATGCGTCCTTCATGTTGAGAGCAGCGAACTAGTCCCCCGGATGCAGGGATGGGATAATAGTCCCCAAGGATACCATCCGGAACTTCAACTTCTTTAGGAAGACGTTGAGCCCGCGGAGGTCTAGGATGGGCCGAAGACCTCCTTTCGACTTGGGGATTAAGAAGTAACAGGAATAAAACCCCCTGCCCCTGAACTCTTGCGGTACCTCCTCTATGGCTCCGATTTCAAGAAGCGTATGGATCTCCTGCCAGAGGAGATGCTCGTGAGAGGGGTCCCTGAAGAGGGACGGGGAGAGTGGGTGGGGTGGGGGGGGTGAAATAAACTGGAGATGGTAACCAAACTCCACCGTGCGTAGGACCCAACGATCTGAGGTTAGTCGGGTCCACGCCGGGAGGAAGGAGGAAAGACGGTTGGAGAACTGGGTAGGATTCCGGGACGGGACTGGTGCTCTGCTCTCGGTCGCACCTTCAAAAGTTCTGCTTTGATCCCGCCGGTGGCTTGGCGGAACCATTATTCTGGCCCCCCTGAGAACCGGACTGCCGTCTGCGGTTCACACGACCACGCCTCCTAGTAAAGTCCTGTCGAGGCCGTGGTGGGGGGTAGGGACGTTGAGGTTGGGCTCGGAAGGACCTGCGTTGGGTCTGCGGAGTGTGCATCCCAAGGGAACGCATGATGACATGGTTATCCTTGAGGCTCTGGAGTCTAGGGTCCGTTTTCTTGGAGAGAAGGCCCTGGCCTTCGAACGGAAGGTCCTGAATCGTGTGTTGCAGTTCAGGGGGTAGGCCGGAAACCTGATATTCTCCGCATTGCAACTCCCGAGGCCACGGTCCTGGCCGCCGAATCTACAGCGTCAAGAGAGGCCTGCAGGGAAGTCCGGGATATCTTCTTTCCTTCCTCGAGGAGACTCTGGAACTCTGGACGGGAGTCCAGCGGGACCAGCTCGGTGAACTTGTCCATGGACTGCCAGGTATTAAAATTGTACCTACTGAGAAGGGCCTGCTAGTTAGCTACACACAACTGTAGGCCCCCTGCAGAATATACTTTGCGTCCAAGTAGGTCCATGCGTTTAGCCTCCCGCGATTTTGGGGCGGGGGCTTGCTGGCCATGGCGCTCCCTCTCGTTCACAGACTGCACAACCAGAGAGCATGGAGGAGGATGGGTATAAAGATATTCGTACCCTTTAGATGGTACCATATATTTCCTCTCCACACCTCTGGCCGTAGGAGGGATAGACGCTGGGGATTGCCAAATCGAGTCCACTTTGGCCTGGATGGAGCGGATAAATGGCAGGGCTACACGAGTTGGGGCATCTGAAGATAGTATGTCCACGACCGGGTCCTCCACCTCCGGGACTTCCTCTACCTGAAGGTTGATGCTCAACGCAACGCGGCGGAGAAGGTCCTGGTGGGTTCGTAGGTCGATGGGGGGGTGGGCCTGAGGTTGATGTACCCGCTACTGCCTCATCTGGCGAGGAGGAGGACAAGAGCCGGAACCAGTGGTTCAGGTTGTGACTCCTGGTCCAGAGGGGTGTCGGTGTCTGCGTGGCCCTGAGGGTCCTGGGTCACGGCTGAAGCGTCTGTATCAGTCTGAGGAGGACGACTAATAGTGGCCTCTGGTGCCCGACGGACCGACATGGCGGACCGCGACGTTACCGTAGGATTGCCTTGGGCTTGGTGGTATACCCAAGGCGTCCAGAAGGACCACTGTGGTGCTTGCTCCAAGCCCTGGGACTCTGAGAGGGCACGGGCCTGGGGGTCCAAATCTCCATAAACAGCACTATCTGCTCGGGACGATCCGAATGAGTGTCTCGATGGCCAGGGCGGAGAAGATATTCCGTGAGGTGGGTACCGGACGTCATGCCTGGCTGGAGAGCGGTACTGGGAGTCATACCGGTACCGAGACGTGGACCGGGACCTGCGACCAGCGCGGTGCCGGGAGGTCGACCGGGACCTAAAGGAGCGGCGGTGTGATCGACTGCGCCAGGAACGGTGCCGGGAGCTAGACCGCCGTGCTGAATACCGGTCCGGAGATCGAGATCTGGACCGGTGCCGCAAGTACGACCGGTGCCGAGAGGGGGATCGGTACCGGGACTGCAAGCGGCGCCTGGATATTGACCGGCGGTAAGAGCGGGAGCGGTGCCGGGATCTCGACCGCGAACGGTGTCTGCCTGCTGCCTCGATGGACGGTGGCCTGACCATGGCAGGCTTCCCTGCTGATGGAAGGACCCACACCGGCAGTGCTGGGGGTTGAGGCAGGGTGGGCTCCGTAAGAGCAATAAATTCCCTCGCCGTCGAGAAGGTCTCCGGCATGGTGGGAACGACGAGATCAACCAAGGCGCGTGCCGGGGAGCTGTCATGCAGTGAACTCAACGGCTCTTGCCTGGCCGGAATCAACGGTGCGGAGATTACCGGCGCTGCGGCAGTTGTCGGTGCCAGACGGCTCGGTTTGGCGTGCTCAGACTGCGGTGCCGAGGTTGGAGCCACAGGAGCCTTAGCCTTTTTGGCCCTCGGAGAGAGGGAGCGATGCCAGGCCGGCTTCTGCGCCGGAGATGGTTGGTGCCGGGGTGTCCCGGCGGTGCCGGCGGTCTCCGGTGCCGATGAAGCACTTCTCCCCGGTGCGGACTGCGCGGCACTCGGAGGCGGCCCTCACCCCTCCAGCTCTGGCACCATCAGGAGCTGCTTCAAGCAAGAGTCCCGCTCCTTTTTTGTCCGCGGCTTGAAGTACTTACAAATACGGCACTTGTCCGTCAGATGGGATTCCCCCAGGCACTTCAGGCAGCGATCACAGGGGTCTCCCGTTGGCATTGGCCGGCGGCAGGCCAAGCACTGTTTGAAACCGGGTGAGCCAGGCATGAGCCCGGGCTCCGGGAGAGGTGAAGGGGGGTAAACCCCAGCCCTCTAACTATATACACTAACTATACTAACAACTATTACGAATTAACAACAACTATAACTCTAAAACTACAACTATATATGTATATATACAATAAGTAGAAGAAAGGGTGAAGAGCTAGGGAAGTGGAGGTCAGCTAAGCCGCACTCCACTGTTCCAATGACCGACATGGGCGGTAAGAAGGAACTGAGGAGCAGACGGGTCGGCAGGGGTATATATCTGGTGCCGTAGCGGCGCCACGCCAGGGGGCGCCCGGCCGACCCACCGGGTGTTGCTAGGGGAAAATTCTTCTGATGAACGTGCACGCGGCGCGCGCACACCTCCTTGGAATGGATATGAGCAAGCACTCGAAGAAGAACCAGAATTTTAATGAACTCTTAACATATACTCTGTTGTTGACAAGATAATTACTGTAAAGCAGCATTAATAAGAGTGATACTACAGATTAAAATCCTCACAAACCTGAATGATTACTGGGGAATTTGTAGATTCTAATGCCAGAAGAGACCACTGTGATCATCTAGTCTGACCTCCTGTGCAACACAGTCCATAGAACTTCTTCTCCAAAATAATTGTTAGAGCAGATCCTTTAGAAGAACATCCAATCTTAATTTAAAAATTGTCAGTGATGGAGAATCCACCACAACCCTTGGTAAATTGTTCCAGTGATTAATTACTCTCACCATTAAAAAATATTTACCTTATTTCCAGTCTGAATTTGTCTAGCTTCAACTTCCAGCCATTAGATTGTGTTATACCTTTCTTTGCTGGATTGAAGAGCCCATTAAATATTCCCCATGTAGATGCTTAGAGACTAATTGAGTCACTTGTTGTTATAAGGCATTACAGGAGTTAGTAGCTCATGCAACATGTTTTAAACTCTTCACAGACCCGAATTGTTCCGACAGAGAGTTCTTGAGTTAAATGCTTCTGATGAACGTGGAATACAAGTGATTCGAGAGAAAGTGAAGACATTTGCTCAACTAAGTGTGTCTGGAAGTCATTCAGAGTAAGCAAGAGATTGAAGCCAACTATCTGATGGATTGTATTTCTCAATGAAGTGTCATATTTATTTAGATTAATTTTAATTTAATTGCAGACTTAAGCTTTGAGTCACTATAGAATAACTGAAATTAGAGCAAAACTGCAGGCCGAGGGGTCTTCCCCTTGATACCCATGTGCAAGTTGCCCTAAAGTCACTGGGAAGAATTTGTATGGAGAGTGGATGCAATTCCCAAAAACCTAGTCTTGTAGATTTGGTAATTCAGTGTATGTGACAGCAAATGTTAAATGAGTGAATAACTAGTGTAGGAACAAATTTTATAGCTTGTGATTAAAAAAAATCACCAATGTATCTCAAGCAAAATCTGTGTCAGTTGATAATTAGTTAAAGAGATTTTGGGACTGAGGAGAGGCCCATATGGATGAGGGAGCAGAGGAGAGTGTGATTAACTAGAGGTAACAGAAGCCCAAGACTAGCTGGAAGGAGAAATCATCCCATGTCATGTACTGAGATAAGCCTGCCATTGTAATTTCTAAATTTTAGAAGATCCCATAGGGATTAAGGAAGCCTGCAAAAGAAGAATTGCATAAACTATTATAGGAAGCAATTGAAAGCATGAATAAGAATTTCAGCAGAGGAATCTTGCAGTGTTGTCAAGTGTCAGGCTTGGAGATAAGAAATGTGAAAATATTAATTGCCCCTCCTTATAACTGCTAGTCCTTTGGCAAATGGTAGATAAGCAAAAGGTAATACATAGCACTTTACATCTGCTCTTCTAATATTACCTATCGATAGTGGTAGTGCTGTGCAACAAGCTTTGACTTTTAAATGTTAATGCACGTTATACTTGAAAACGATGAACTCCCTTTTAATTGGATGATGGGCATTTATTTTTTTAGTGGTAAGGTTTGTCCTCCTTTTAAGATTGTGATCCTGGATGAAGCAGACTCCATGACTTCAGCCGCTCAGGCAGCCTTGAGACGCACTATGGAGAAAGAATCTAAAACTACACGCTTCTGCCTTATTTGTAATTACATCAGCAGGTTTGTGTGGTTTTCTTTGCCTTCCTGGGTTTTGTTTACTACTGCAAACCTTTCTATTTAACTTGTAGTTTGAGAGGAGTTAGCTCTCCAGCTGTTGAAATACAAGATCTAACAAATCTGAAGGGTTTAATCTGTAATTCATTTATCACTAAGGTGTTGCAATTTGGAAGTCTAGTTTGCGTTACTGCTCTAGTAATCTAAACTGATAGATTCCTGAGGAGTTTTCTGCACAGACTCATCAGTATTTTTTCCTTCCTCCTTTCTTCTAGGATAATTGAACCCTTAACATCTCGATGCTCCAAATTCCGTTTCAAGCCCCTGACTGATAAAATCCAAGAGCAGAGACTATGGGCTGTTTCTGGAAAGGAAAATGTGAAAGTTAGCAATGAGGTAGCTTTATGGTCACTGTATAGATTCATTATTTTATTGAGTGCATAATTACATTGCAGTGAAAGGAGTAAATAGGCACTATCCATGCCCGTTCTGCTTGGTTATAGCTATTACTAAACATAGTACCTGAGCTAATTTTAGTATTATTCTACCTACGCACGTTGGGGTAACAGTTTCAATGACCAAGGCCAGAGTTAAGTCTGTCAGAACAAGGATTAGAACAGTCTGAGTTTCTGGCTCTATGCTCAGTCCACTAAAGTGAAGCCATGTTACAACCTAAAATGGTCACAATATCAATATGAAGTTGTTAGTTTTAAATAGAAAATACAGGGTGAATGCGTATTGATGAATACGTCCTGGATTTCACTTCTGACTATTCAAGCTTTGTGTTTCCCGTGTGAATTTTTTATACTAGCTAACATGGGTAACATCACTCCTATCTGACCTATAGCTCCACTGTACTTGGTTTAGAAACCTTCATAAATTTGCTTCAAAATGAAAACCCTCTGAATTCACTTAAATTCATGCAGAACTATAGTTTTAGAATATAAAGAACAAATTACCTGGTATAATAAGCATTTTCCTTAACACTAGTTTTCTGCTCAAGCTGACTATACAGCCAGTTGATGTCATGCTAGTTACATCCTTGTATTGAAGCAAATGTTGGTTAAGGTGAACACAAGTCTGGAATAGATACTGGATTTGATTTGACTACTCTGGGGAAGTGTGTGCAGCAGGGAATGTGCTCCAACACATGTAAGTGAAGACTAAACTTTATTGTGCCCATGAGTAAGCATTAGGTATAATACTTTGCACTGAATGGAAAATTTCAGTTCTCTTATGCAGCAGCTCTCTTACACTTGAGAGACAGATGGTTAAAAAGGGGATAGGGTGTGGGAGGAGACTAGTCTGAGACGTGTTAAGCATGATCCCTACCATGTAAAAGAGGGGTTTAATTGTCCATTTCCCTCTTTGGCCTCACTTCAGCTACAAGACAGGAGTAACTTGCAGGGTGCTCAGCCCTCTATTCATTAATACAAGATCAGGTTTTCCTGATAATTGCTTTCTACTGTGAGCTTGTGTACACAGCATTCTGCTTACCTTATGTGCAAAGTGCAGGATCAATCCCACAGTGCATCTTTGTTACAGCTTCTAATATAAATGCAGTGTATGCACATACATTTCTGGTATTTATATGAAATGTTAAAGGTTGCTTTGTGACTTCCTGCATACTACTTTCTGTCTGCAGCCTTGGGCGTTACACGATATTTTTTTAATCACTTTTGCCCACAAAGTGTACTTGACTTTTTTTAACTAACAATTAAAATATAATTTGTCATTTTTCTCACTGTTCCTCAGGCAATATCTTGTCTTGTTCAAGTGTCAGAAGGAGACTTAAGAAAAGCAATCACATTTCTTCAAAGTGCTACTCGATTAACAGGTGGGAAAGAGATCACAGAGAAGGTTGTCACCGAAATTGCCGGGGTAGGCTATCATAATGATACATGGTTTTGTTCAGTTTTTCCTGTGGCAGTGTGGTTATGATCAGAAAAGTGACTATGTAAACTTACTGATTTCAGTAACTGATCTTACTTCTATTTGTCCCTTATGTAAGATTCTACACTTCATAATTAAATTAATTTTGCATATTAAGAATGTTGCAAAATGTAGTCTACAGTTGTCAAATGACAAGTACCTGCATTTAGTGGTAACTTCAGGGATATTGTACAAACAGAAAAAAACTATTTTCACTTGTAAGTGTTAGATTATTACCTTTAGATTATTAAAACTGAATTTTTTTAAATACAAATTAATCTATTATGGACTTTATTTTTTGCGCCTCATTTAGGTTGCGCATTTGAACTAATAATTGCACTTTCAGGTTCTCATGCACTGGAACAGTGCTGCAAAGTTTGGTTTGGAAATATTGCAGAGGAATGGCTCAAAGAACCATTCTAGTTCTTGTTTAACTTACGCAGGCCGACAGTGTCCCTGCAAGTACCTGTGTGGCTTTTGCTCTGTAGCAATTTATTTCTCTAGGATAACTAGCTAGGTAATGCTGACAGGAACAGCAGAAAATTGAGGGAAGACCAGCTTATTTAAATTTCAGTATGAAAGTGTTGCTATGGCAAAATGACACTTATCTCCTCAAGCAAGAAATCTTAGACTAAGAGTGGAGAGGAGCTGAGAAATGAATAGGATATTCATATTGGACACTTGGTATTTGTGTTTATATGTGCTACCCTCATAGCATAATTTCACTAGCCCTTCTGGAACCATGCATTTTTGTGTTTTGAGAGGAAGGGAACAGAATTGCTTTCCGTGCATGTTCTTCAAGTCACATTTAAATAAATCTTTTTTTTCCCTCTGGTCAACTTCATAGAAGATAATTAGTTTTTTGTATCTCCAGCTATGCAAAAATGGCTGAACTTTCACTTTGAAAATAGCATCCAGTTGAAATTGATGATAGGGAAAAACTCTCTCCAATTAATGTTTGTGCTCCTGTGAGCATAAAGCTTCAGTTTCAACATAATCTGCTAAAAATCCAGGAACCTAATTTGCATTTAAGTAATATATTTGAGATCTTGTTCATATGTTACTGTTGGAGACTAATGGTAGCCTTGGTACTGGAGACTTTCAAAGAAATTCCATTAGTGAAGAAAAATGTGCAGTTTCAGTCTGCAGGAATATTGTCAAAAGGAAAAGCTAACAGTGCTTTCTGAGTTAAATGACTTAATGACTTAATCTGTTGTAACAGTTCTCTCTTCTGATTGAGAAGAGTTGCTTCAGGCTAATTTTAACATGATAGAAACTAATTTTCTGTTCTGCTAAACCATAGGACCCTCTAAAAATGTATGACGACTGATCCATTTGTTAATTGGTGCTCCACGTAATCACACTAAAATAACAGCAAAATACTAATATCAATGCATACTTATCCCCATCTCATATGATCTTAATATCAACCCTATTTGTTTGCTCAGCCTTTGCCTGAGAGAAGCTGGTGGGGGATGGGGAATTATTTTATGTATGTGAGGACAGTTCCGGTAACTAGCTGCAGCATTGTTTGAGTCTATACTTACTGTTCTGGTGGTGAGCTTGGGTCATGACTTAGTCAACTGTTAACTTTTAAACTTTTTTTAAGTTGTAAATGCACCCAGAGACCTGGACAGTATGTGGATGCTTTGTATATGTCACTTTTGTTGTAGGTTGTCCCTAAGGAAACAATTGATGGACTGCTATCTGCCTGTCAAAGTGGCTCTTTTGAAAAACTGGAAACTGTAGCAAAGGTAGAGTTGCTTGCATGTTTTCTCTCATTCTGTGGTGTAAATTCAAAACAATTTTAGTGTGGGCTTTTGGTTTTAAAATGATGTGCTGTTGGCTCTGAGCTAGCTGTGGGGGGTAAACTTAAATAATAGCACTCCTGTTAGCAGGCTGAAATTGAAGACTATTTGCTGAGACCAATTATAGTGCAAGTGTAATACAAGCTTCCTGACATTAATCAGTCCAGTGACCTAAGCTTTGATCTGAAGGAGAGCACTTTTCTAAGGTGATAAGAAATCTTTCCGTGCTAACTTGACTTCTCCTGAGCTAAAATGACAATATATGAAGGTGTCCTGCTCAGTTGTGGAGAATAAGAATTTTTGTGAGGCAAACTCAGCTCTTCTTGGGTCTCCTGTGAGACCACTGTCTGCTGAAGACTGTGTACCCCAAAAGGTAATGGTCTGAAGTGTCCCTAGCCTCTATTTGCCAGAAGCTGGGAATAGGCGACAGGGGATGGATCACTTGATGATTCCCTGCTCTGTTCTTTCCCGCTGAAGCACCTGGTGTTAGCCACTGTCGGAAGACAGGGATACTGGGCGAGATGGACCTTTGGGCTGACCCAGTATGGCCATTCATATGTCCAATCTATGATTTCAGCAAATTCATCTTCTGCTGATCACCACAAACACTTTTTAAACATCACTATCTCATATCTTCTAGAAATAGTATTTAGTGTGTGCTGCAAGAATTGCTGGTGTAAATGTCTAATCTATGGAGAGTACCTTCAGTGTTTAATTTTTTCTATGGAACGCTATGGGTAAGCCTAGCTGGCAAACTGCAGTGAATGCACTAGAATAAAAAAATTATCTGTATATAGGTTAATCATAGAACATCACGGTTGGAAGGGACCTCAGGAGGTCATCTAGTCCAACCCCCTGCTCAAAGCAGGACCCATCCCCAGACAGATTTTTTTCCCCCGGATCCCTAAATGGCCCCCTCAAGGATTGAACTCTCAACACTGGATTTAGCAGGCCAATGCTCAAACCACTGAGCTATCCCTCCCCCCCATAATTAGATAAAAAATAAATCTAACTGTGCTAGGTCATGTATTTTTAAAGTAAATTTTAGTTCCCCAGCACTTTGGGGTAGAAGTCGCATTTAAAGGGGGCCCAGTCACTAGGCAGTCCCTGATCTGGGGAGGGGGAGGGTATGTCATAGGAATGGCAGGAGCATGATGAGGGCAGGGGAAGAGCAGGTCCCCTTTTCTCTTTGTTATGCATCTCCTTAATGGACTTCACAGCTTCAAAGTGGTCTTAATGATTTGATAGTGTCACTTTAAATGATACTCATCCCCACCCTCATGTCTTCTACTGTTACTACTTAAAAGCTTTAAATTCAGACTAATGCTACCTTGTTTCCATTCCTCCTTCCCTGTTACAGAATCTGATAAATGAAGGGTATGCTGCTGCTCAGCTTGTAAACCAGCTTCATGATGATATTGTTGAGAGAGAGGATCTCACTGACAAGCAGAAATCTGTTATTGCAGAGAAACTTGCTGTAAGTCTCCACTAACTTGATTTCATCTGTTAGTGCAGCAGTTAACTAGTACTGGGACATCGACTACCCATACTTCCTTTCCCCCGCCCCTCCCCAGAAATACTTAACTGTGTTGATCCTGTGTGCACCACGGGTGTTTGCATCTCATTCAGTATCATGTTCTCCATGCAATCTGGCAAGCCCCAGGCTGACGGTATACACTAGGCTGAAAAGGAGTTGAGGTGCTGGCTGATGTCCATGAATTCTTAATTTGGTCAAACTGGTACATTTCCCTAAAAAGCTTGGGGTGTTTAGACACATTGAGAGGACATAAATGTGCAAGTTAAGTAGCCATCTCTATAGGAATGTAACTGAACAGGAGACTTTCCTGTGTTATGGCAACTTGAGATATATTGTGCCCCTTCTTGATTCTAAAAAGACTAAACTACTTCTCATGAGACAAATATTGAGCTAATCATTTCTTGAAATATACCTCTTGAGAAATCCCCAGATAGAAATTTCTCTCTATAGTAGATAAATGAGAAGAGACCAAGGTAAAGGATGTCTTTTAAACTTTCTGTTGATTTGGACCAAATGCCTCTTCCCTTGGGTTGATTAACTCCTATCTCAGTTCCCCAGAAACTACATAGATGTGGCTTTCTGTGTTGTGTAACAGGGAACCCTGCATGGGTTCATGGCCGTGCAGCAGCCTACTGAGTGCCATGCAGGTGTTCAGGGAACCTGCCTGGCTGTGACTTGCCACGGCTGGGGGAGGGGTGCCCCTCCTCTGGCTGCAAATCAGCCATGGCCTGGACCTGCTGAGGGAGGGACACCTATCCTGCAGCCCCAGCTCTCCCCACCAGTCCAGGTGCTGTTGCAGGGGGAGAGAGCTGGGGGAGTTCTCTCCACTGTAACCCCAGGGCAGCCTGAACCCCCAAACCCCTCATCCTTGGCCCTACCCCAGAGCCCACACCCCCAGCTGGTGACCTCATACCCCTGCACCCCAGCCTTGAGCCCCCTCCCTCACTCCAAACCCCTCGGCCCCACCCCTGACACATGAATTTCTGTGCACCAATATGGAGGTGATATGTCATAACAAAATTGGTGCACATAACAAAATTCCACACGTGTGGGAAAAATTAGAGGGAACACTGGTGCAAAGTTCTGTGTTCCCCTTGTTACAGATGATGATGATGTGAATCAGAACATGTTCCCCTATTGAAAAGCGATGGCTATGCCAGATATTGGTAGGCTGCAGCCCACCCACTTAACATCCAGACCCACCCTCCCGCAGTTCCGGCTCTGCTCCCATCCGGCACTCTAGCTAGGCAACGGGGTCGGGGCATGGGGCTTGTTTGGCTCTGGCGCTTCAGCCGTGGAGCAGGGTCAGGGGCCTGGTCTGCTCACTTGGCCCTCCTGGCAGGGGTCGGAGCGCAGGGGCTTCACAGCCCCTGCTCTCTGACTGAAGAGCCAGAGTGGGGCAAGTCTGTTCCCCAGCTGGAGCAGCGGATAGGCAGAGCGGGGCAAGTGCCAGGTGGGGGTGCAGGGTGCACATTTTTCTAGGAGCCCCTGGCCAGAGCATCTATCTCTTCTCTTCCCCTTCTCCCCCGCCCCAGCCTGATGGTGGGAGGAAGGTGCCAGATCACTCCTACCCTTCTGCTCCCTGTCATTGCCAGCCAACCCACCCACCCAGGGCCCAACTAAGTGTCCCCTCCTGCCGAAGCCACTGCTGTACCAATGGGTCTCCAGTATACGCTTCGGTATCCATAGCCCTTTTTAGGAACACAACCGTGATGTATACTGGATCCCCGCTGTATACTAATGTTGATGATGAAGCAGACAACATGGAAACGTTCCCAAGACGTGTACAACTCCTCTGTCTGCCCACTGTTGCCTACATGATGGGATGGTGCAGGAAACAGCTGCAGCTCCACTTCAAGCTACAAATCTTCACATTCATGAATCTCAGTAGAAATGCCAGTTCTCAGTGGGAAAACTTATGAGTTTTTGCATAGCTACTACCTCTGTGAACTTAGTGTCAAAGCACTGAAAACCTCAGTCCAATTTTAAAGGGATTGTTTATAACTTGTGTCTCTATTTGCAGGAGGTAGACAAATGCTTGACAGATGGGGCAGATGAGTACTTGCAATTGATCAGTCTCTGTGCGGTTGTGATGCAGCAGCTAACTCAGAACGGCTAGTTCTTCAGGGAGAAATTGTGCCAGCTGAATTTCTCAGTTCTGATCTTCAGATTGCTTTGATGTTACTGCTCTCTCAAAACTGCAATCTGTACATTTATTTTTGTGGTTTTGTAGTAGTAATAGACTGCCAGACAACTGAAAAATTCATTCTAGGAACTGAACACTTGCTATTTCGACATAATCAATGCTTCACACTTGTAGCTACACCTCGCAATTCAGAGGGCTTGAAAGAAACAGCTGGATGAAGAACGAGCAGGGGCTGGATGCCACTAATTGAGTTCTAATACTTGTCATCTCCTAGTGGTGGGGGGTCTTGGAAATTAAAAAAAAAAAAACAACCTTTCAAAATATGGTGTGGGGAGTGTTTTGTTCAGCGTTTGGAAGATGGTTAGAAATCTGCACTTTGATGCACTATCATCATAGCAGCTAAAGATGCTGTAGCGTATTAATTACATCAGTCACTTCATTATACACTTGATTGGTGGGGTGCTGGTCTGACACACCACTGTGCAAACTCCTTAAATGTTACTTAAACTGTTTACCAGCAGTGACAGAAACAAAAGTCTTAAATACAATAATGTTTAGTTTTAACCTGTATTGAGAAGACAACTGCCCCTTCTGTTTTTTTAAACAAATCTGTTGTGTGTGGGTGTATTTACACCCACACACAAGGGAAGGAGTTGTCAGAGAAAAACTTAGTTCTCACTTTCTGTTTGGGTGCAGCAAAGTCAGATGCTTTATTCTGTTTAGCAGCTACAGCAGGGAGAGAGTGCACTAGGACACAGGGTCTCCCCTTCCTAGACAGGTCTCTTAACAGTTAAACAATTACAGCAACAGGTAAACAATTACAGCAGCATTTATACTTTTGTTACAGACAATAACAAGCAACAGCTGCATTTTGTTTATACATAGGCCATCCTGATATCTTGTTTTTCTCACTTAAGAGACTCCAGTCTACATTTCATATTACAGTTCTTTCTCTACTTCCACGGAGTAGATGCCCCTTAATAGAGTTGAAGAGAGACCTACCATTTGAAAACATAACTCTGTGGGGTGAAATTATACATTTTCTTGTATAAAATATTTTTAATGTTAAAATCTCTAACCCTTATGAACTCCTTACATGCTTCTTTGTTACATGTTTAACAAACTTGAGGCTACCCAAAAGTACATCGGTGGTTCTCAATCTTTTTTTGTAGACCACTTGAAAATTGCTGATGGTCTTGGTGGACCACTTAATGATCTTTTCAAATGTTGTTTGTACCATTTAGCTAACTCTTGTAAAGCGCTTTGGATAAAAGTGCTATATTAAAAAAAAAACAAAAAAAAACCCTTAATGATTTTTGTT
The DNA here is from genome assembly GCF_003597395.2 of Chelonoidis abingdonii. NCBI lineage: Eukaryota > Metazoa > Chordata > Testudines > Testudinidae > Chelonoidis > Chelonoidis abingdonii. Next base: position 9,330,238 of record NC_133776.1, on the reverse strand, counting down.
CTACAAATAAAGATGCATACCTCATATTTTAATATCTGTAGTCTTACATTTCTAATGGGATGGATGTGCCTTCTCTCCCCTGCTGCAGCAGCCATGGAGCTGGGAAGGATGGGAGGTTTTTCCCTGCTGCAGCAGCCACAGAGCTGAGGCTGGGAAGGGGTGGGGGGTGGGTTTCTCCCTGGCAGCCACAGCCCTTGAGCTGGGGAAAGTTGCATCTTTCTCTGGCTGCTGCAGCCCTACACATCCCAAATTCCTCCACCCTGTCTTCTCACCCCACTTCCCCCTCCAAGGCCACTACCTCATGCCTGAGCGGCTCCACTGAGTAGGTAGGTGGCCCTTCATTCTTTTGTGTGCAGCTGTCCAAGTGAGTTCCCTCTAGTCTAAGGTGCAATCTGCAGACCACCTGAATGGAGCTCATGGATAGGGTGACCAGATGTCCTGTTTTTAGGGACTTTTTCTTGTATAGGTGCTTATTACTCCCCTCCCCCATGTCCCATTCTTTCATAGTTGCAATCTGGTAACCCTATTCATGGACCACTGGTGGTCCATGGACCACAGTTTGAGAACCTCTGGTCTATATGAATACCCTTTTTAAAATCAAATGAAAGCTTTTCCTTAAGTGTACATAGTAAGTGCATTGGTGTGTATACTTAAATCTTTCAATAGTGTACAGAAATAATTCTCGTGGGGTATGGGCTGGATATTTAAGTACCTAAAGATGCAGGTAGGTGCCTAGTAGGATTTTCAGAACTGCATAGCTCCCATAAAACCTCCCAATCTCAGACTGTTTTCAAAGTTGAGAGTAAAATTTCATTGCTACACTACTTTTACATGTAGAATCCCTCAACATTTTGATTTCAGTAGTCAGTCAGATAAGGTAAACTAGAAGCTTAAACTATAAGATCCTAATTGTCTTCAGTCATCATGGAATATCAGGGTTGGAAGAGCCCTCAGGAGGTCACCTAGTCCAACCCTCTGCTCAAAGCAGGAACAACCTCAACTAAATCATCCCAGCCAGGGTTTTGTCAAGCTGGGCCTTAAAAACCTCCAAGGAAAGAGATTCCACCACCTCCCTAGGTAACCCATTCCAGTGCTTCACCACCCTCCTAATGAAATAGTGTTTCCTAATATCCAACCTAAACCTCCCCCACTGCAGCTTGAGACCATTACTCCTTGTTACATCAGCTGCTACCACTGAGAACAGTCTAGATCCATCCTCTTTGGAACCCCCTTTCACGTAGTTGAAAGCAGCTATGAAATCCCCCTCATTCTTCTCTTCTGCAGACTAAACAATACCAGTTCCCTCAGCCTCCTCATAAATCATGTGCTCCAGCTCTCTAATAATTTTTGTTGCCCTCTGCTGGACTCTTCCCAATTCTTTCACATCCTCCTTGTAGTGTAGGGCCCAAAACTGGACACAGTACTCCAGATGAGGCCTCACCAACGTCGAATAGAGGGGAATGATCACATCCCTTGAGCTGCTGGCAATGTTCCTACTTACACCAGCTCAAAATGCTGTTAGCCTTCTTGCCAGCAAGGGCACACTGTTACTCATACCCAGTTTCTTGTCCACTGTAACCCCTAGGTTCTTTTCTGCAGAACTGCTCCTAGCCATTCGATTCCCTAGTCTGGCAGTGCATGGGATATCTTTCAGTCCTAAGTGCAGGACTCTGCATTGCCTTGTTGAACTCATCAGTTTCTTTTGGCAAATCCTCTAATTTGTCTAAGTCCCTCTGTATCCTATCCCTACCCTCCAGTGTATCTACCACTCTCCCAGTTTAGTGTCAACTGCAAACTTGCTGAGAGTGCAAGTCCAGGTGCCATCCCTCCAGATCATTAATGAAGGTATTGAACAAAACCAACCCCTGGGGCATTCTGCTTGATGCCAACTAGACATGGAGCCATTGATCACTTCCTAATGATTTAGCCAGCTTTCTATCCACCTTCTAGTCCAATCATCCAGCCCATACTTCTTTAACTTGCCAGCAAAAATACTGTGGGAGACTGTATCAAAAGCTTTGCTAAAGTCAAGGAATAACACATCCACTACTTTCCCCTCATCCACAGAGCCAGTTATCTCCTCATAGAAGGCAATTAGGTTAGCCAGGCATGACTTGCCCTTGGTGAAACCATGCTGACAGTTCCTGATCGCTTTCCTCTTCTCTAAGTGCATGGGAATCAATTCCCTAAGGACCTGCTCCATGATTTTTCCAGGGACTGAGGTGAGACTGACTAGCCTGTAGATCCCTGGATCCTCCTCCTTCCCTTTTTTTAAAGATGGACACTAGATTAGCCTTTTTTCAGTCACCTGGGACCTTCCCCTGATCGCCATGAGTTTTCAAAGATAATGGTCAATGGTTCTGCAGTCACATCCACTAATTTCTTTAGCACCCTTGGATGCAGCGCATCAGCCCCATGGACTTGTGCTTGTCCAGCTTTTCTAAATAGTCCTGAACCACTTCTTTCTCCACAGGGGGCTGGTCACCTCCTCTCCATGCTGTGCTGCCCAGTGTAGGCTGGGAGCTGACCTTGTTAAGACAGGCAAAAAAAGCATTGAGTACATTAGCTTTTTCCACATCCTCTGTCACTAGGTTGCCTCCCTCATTCAGTAAGAGGCCCACACTTCCATTGACTTGTTAACATACCTGAAGAAACCCTTCTTGTTACTCTTAACGTCTCTTTCTAGCTGTAACTCCAAGTGTGATTTGGCCTTCCTGATTTCAGTCCTGCATGCCTGAACAATATTTTTATACTCCTCCCTGGTCATTTATCCAATTTTCCACTTGTAAGCTGCTTTTTTTGTGTTTAAGATCAGCAAGGATTTCACTGTTAAGCTAAGCTTGCTGCCTGCCATTTCTACACATTGGGATGGTTTGTTCCTGCAACCTCAATAAGGATTCTTTAAAATATAGCCAGCTCTCTTGGACTCCTTTCCCCCTCATGTTATTCTCCCAGGGGACCCTGCCCATCAGTTCCGTGAGGGAGTCAAAATCTGCTTTTCTGAAGTCCAGGATCTGTATTTTGCTGCTCTCCTTTCTTCTTTGTGTCAGGATCCTGAATTCAACCATCTCATGGTCACTGCCTCCCAGGTTCTCATCCACTTTTGTTTCCCCTATTAATTCTTCCGTGTTTGTCAGCAGCAGGTCAAGAAGAGCTCTGCCCCTAGTTCCTCCAGCACTTGCACCAGGAAGTTGTCCCCTACACTTTCCAAAAACTTCCTGGATTGTCTGTGCACTATTGTAGTGCTCTCCCAGCAGATATCGGAGTGATTGAAGTCCCCTATGAGAACCAGGGCCTGTGATCTAGTAACTTTTTAGATGCCGGAAGAAAACCTCGTTCACCTCATCTCCCAGGTCTGGTGATCTATAGCAGACTCCCACCAGGACATCACCCTTGTTGCTCACGCTTCTAAACTTAATCCAGAGATGCTCAGGTTTTTCTGCAGTTTCATACTGAAGCTCTGAGCAGTATGACTGCTCTTACATACAATGCAACTCCTCCACCTTGTCTGCCCTGTCTGTCCTTCCTGAACAGTTTATATCCATCCAGGACAGTACTCCAGTCATGTGATTTATTTGACCAGGTCTCTGTTATCTGAATCACAATTTCTTGACTATGCCAGGACTTCCAGTTCTCGCTGCTTGTTTCCCAGGCTTCTTGCATTTGTCTATAGAGGCACTTACGATAACTTCCTGCCTCACACTGCAAAAGGAGGATGAACAGCACATCCTCCCTTCTTGCACTCTCCTGTGTGTGCTTCCTCCTGGCATCCCACTTACCTTAGGGCTTTCATCTTCCCCTGCTGAACCTAGTTTAAAACCCTCATCACTAGGTTAGCCAGCCTGCTTGCAAAGATGCTCTTCCCTCTTTTCATTAAATGGAGCCTGTCTCTGCCTAGCACTCATTGGAACACCATCCCATGGTCAAAGAATCAGATACAGTGTTTTAGCTGTGCTGGTCCCAGAATGGTTGAGGTAATATCTTACTGGATCAACTTTTCTGATGAGATGTGCTTGTGAGGTTATAGAGATCTTCTACAGGTCTGGGCGTCATAGCATTCCTACTCAGATCTGAACCTTAGAGTCCAGAAAATAAGATGCTAGCATGAACCCTCCAAGCTTAATTACCAGCTTAGATCTGATAGCGCTGCCACCAGCCAAAAATTTCAGTGTTTGGCTCACTCTGGTCTCCCCAAAACCTTCCCTGGGGGACCCCAAGACTCAGATGCCCTGAGTCTCACAACAAAGGGAAATAACCCACTTCCCTTCCCCCTCTTTACCCTCCTCCATGGCTCCCCTCGCTGGGTTACCCTGGAAGATTACTGTACTTAAACTCCTTGAATTACAAAACAGAGAGGACAATTCACCTTCCCCCCTCCCAGTCTTTCCCTGAGAGAGACACTAATCCTAGCACAGAGATTCCTATCCCTTTGAGCCTCAACTAGAAAAGAAAATCTAACAAGTTTTAAAAAGAAAGCTTTATATAAAAAGAAAGAAAAAGACATAAAAATGGTCTCTGTATCAAGGTGACAATGTACAGGATCATTTGCTTAAAAGAAAACAAACTGAATAAACAGCCTTATCCAAAAAGAAATACAATTTAAAACATTTCAGCAAAATACCCACATGTAAATACAAAAACAATATAAAAATCTATATTGTCTTATACCTGTACTTACAACTGGGAAACAGATTAGAAAGCCTGAAGGTAGAGAGATCCTCTCTCAGAGCCAAGAGCACTAGAAACAAGACAAAGAACACACCCAAAAATTCTCTCCCTGAGCTTTGAAAAATCTGGTTTCCTGATTGGTCCTCTGGTCAGGTGTTTGGTTCCCTTTGTTAACCCTTTACAGGTAAAAGAACCATTAACCCTTAGCTATCTGTTTATGACACTGGGCTCTTGGTGAGACAAGCTTTTGATCTCACAAACAGAAGTTGGTCCAGTAAGTTGCTGCCTCATCCTCTTTCAGGGTATTTTGGCTAATGAAGCCTAACTGAGAACATATCAAATAGTAGGTGTAAAGATAGTAGGAAGAATTACAATTCTTGGGTGGCTAAAGGATAGTCTGTCTCCAGTAAGACAAACTGAGCAGTCCAGTGTGGTAATATAAAGAATGGGGCCCTAGGCCCTGAAGAGCTTATACAGGAGAATGGAAAGGGGTATGACAAGCAGCATAAACAAAGTGATTGTAGCAACTATTAGTTGACTTGTTTTTGGTGTGGCTTATACTGAGGGAAAGTGGTAGGGAGTAAAACTGTGTTACAGGTGGAAAGGGTTAAAGCTAGCAGCTAATCACTGCTGCACTTGCAAGTTCAATGTCCACATGCCTGGGTCTGCAGCTTCTCCCCTTGCCTGGAGAGTTCTATAGCCAAGGGGCCTATGTTACTCCCTGCTTCTATTAGCAGTTGGAGAGTAAGTTACAAGTTCAATCAGAAGCAGCCCACAGCTTTTTGAGGGGACTTGAGGCTGTAACACCCTAATGCCACAGATTGGCATTGTCCCCTACTGGTCATCCTAACAACTTTGTTTTCATAAAAAAAATTTGACTAGAAATTGTCACTATCCCTGCAGCAAGGAATAGGATTCCCATAACCTTCTTGTGTACTGACTGCTCAGGCAGAGTCATTTGACTGTGTAGTGCAGTGGGAAGAGTGAGTTAGGAGCTAGTTTTCAATGCCTCTTAAGCAACATTCATGTAAGACAGGTGTGGGGACTGAAGCTCACACCCAGCTGCCACTTATAATCCTGAGCCCTGCCAGCCCTCAAGTTTTGGCCCCAACAAATCTAACACCAGCTCTAGCAGCTCCATCACAACCCAAAGTTGTCATTACCATAGACCCCTGGTTTACAACCTGGGAGCCAGACTGTCTAAGATAGCCAAAGGGCTCTGCACCTCCATTTCCAATTTTTTTTTTTTAGAGGTCCATGAATAAAAAAAGGTTAAAAACCACAAGAGCTTGCCTGGACTAGCTTTTTAAGTACCTGTGTTTTACATTGTAGCTGCACCTGTGCAAAGCCCTATAGTTAACAGATGCCTATTACAAGATATAGAAATCAGACTAAAAGCTGTACCCACACAAGCTATTTAGCATAAATGTAGAAATTGCTTGTAGGTAAGTCCTAAGCCAGGGGTTCACAAGCTGTCAGCCTCCACCCCAAACCCTACTTTGCCTCCAGCATATAATGGCGTTAAATATATTTTAAAAAGTTTTTAATGTATAGGGGGGTTGCATGCAGAGGATTGCTGTGTGAAAGAGGTCACACTAGTACAAAAGTTTGAGGACCAGTGTCCTAAGCTTTCCCCTCCCTGCCCCATGCAGTTAGCAGTGGAGCTCTTCACCAGTGAAAAAAGTCGCTCTATGGGATGCCTAGCTACTTTAGTGAGACAGTAGTCCAGACACCATTGACAAGGAGCTGCCCCTGGGCTATAGTTGAGCTGGGCCTGCAGGCTAGTTATTGGCTTAACTGTTCATGGGCTAGTGGCAGAGCTGTAGTTTCACTTCTTTACTAGTAAGTGATTATGGAGCCCTCTCTACTAGCAGCAGAAAGAATGGTCATGACAAGCAGTACTGGTGCTTATACTCAAATGCCAAGCTTGGAGAAGAAATAAGATTAGTGTAACACTGGTAGTCTGATCAAAATGAAATGTTACCTCCACTCAAAGAAAGACAGTCGGTCAAAAAAACTTTTACACTTTAAGTGAATATAGAAGTTTTTTTTTATTGAACATTCAAACTTCATTAAGACATGTGCAATATGGCAATTTTACTGGGTTTAACCCTATCTAAGACAAGAGTATGATTGCTTGCTTGCTGGGGCTTAACAGGGTCCAGATCACACTTACCACTAATTAAATATTTTATTGAATAAATACATAAACAAAAATGCATTTGAATACTCTATATAAAAAGTTTATATATATTTTTAAAGGCCTTTCCAATTCAATCTAAAGTATAAGTAAAAAACATACAATAAAGGAAGGTATGCTAGTTTAACATAATTGGCTGACTTTATACAGCACTTATATCTTTTAGTCCATAAGTAAATTATTAAATGATAAAGAACATCTAATACAACCACTTCTACTGAACTAGGAAATAAATTTAAGAAAAAATGTACAGACCCCATGACTTTCCACCCAACCCCAACAGTCTAACCCTAAAGTGGATAAAGCCAATGGCTTTCACCACAAGAACTCACGACAAAAATGTCGCTTCGCTGATCAAAAAAAATATCTGTATTTCGGATCCGTTATGAGCATTGAGACAAAATTCACTATATCCCCAAAGAAAGAAGCACAATGCACGTTGTGAATTGCCTATTCAGCAACAGCGAGCACTGCATTCAGAAAAGCTCTCACCCCAGGGATTAAATGAGATCAGCCACATTCATAGGCATCTCCTCCACTGTAGTATTGTAGAAAGTCTCAATATCCCGAAGAATTCTTTTGTCCTCCTCGGTAACAAAGTTTATAGCCACCCCTTTCCTGCCAAAACGACCACCTCGTCCAATTCTGCACAGAACAGAAAACATTTAAAAAACATTTTTCTAAAAGATTCAAATTCCTAGGGGAGGGTGAGACATTATGGCCAGTATTATACAGGACATCAGACTAGATGATCACTATGGTCTCTTCTGGCCTTATTTGCCAAAGGCCAGTTTATCCTTATTTACAGTACTAGATGCTAGTCAAAAGTGGTATTTTGCCAAGAAAATTAGCTGTTAGTGCCAACCTTAAGAAATATCCAACCTGTAGACAGCAGTAGAGAAAGATTACTGTTTTGGCTGCAAAATAATTTCAGTGTAGCTCTTTTTGGTGTTGTGATATGAAGTGCAAGGTCATTTCAACCCTCCCACTCTTGCACCTTTGAGAATGGCTAGCAATGAAACTTACACATCCAGCCACCCTCATTCATTTCCCAAGCATGGGCAGAGACCTTGGTCAGCCTAGTGCACAGGTAAATGTTCAAGAATGCTAAAATATTCAAGTCAGCAACAGATGTATTCCAATTACATTCTGTAATGCAGAACAGTAAATGTTCATATTTCACTGTGAAAACAAATATTTGTATTTAAGATGCTGTTTTCAGTGGGAAAACTTATCAGTTTGACAAGGAAACCCAAGACAAGATTCAATATAAAGCTAAAAATCACTGCTTTTGTATAAGTGTTTTAGGTAAGAGACAGATTACACCACATTAGTTTTAGTGAGTTGACAGCCCACCAACAGTTCTGCTTCCTTCATGGAAAACTGGACAATGTGAAACACCTTTTCTGTAAGAGCTAAAATACACGACAAAAAAGTGAATAATCATGACAAAATAAAAAACAAGTATATAAATACCAACTCGCTCTTTATTCAAACAGCGTGCCGCTTACGAATCCACGTCCTAAATTAGGTCAACGCCGTTTCTGAGCACCATCTTGTGTCATCAACTGCTGCTACCGACTCCTGTATTTTTTTACATCAAGTAATAGAGTACAATTTACTTAATTTAAGGACAAAACCACTAGAAGTATTTAACTAGAGCTAGGGAAACAAAACTGAAATTGCTACCAGGAAGGAAAAAACCACCACAGAAGAAAGAATCCCACCGTAAGAGGAATCACCAAGAACAAACAATGAAGGCACAAAAACAGCGCAATTGGACCTCTCAGGAAGTCAACACATTCTTACTATCCCAGCCTAACAATATGGAAGCCTACTAAGTGAACAGCAGCAGCAATCCAGGAAAAATGAGCTATGGCCTAAAGCAGTAAGATGTGGTGGACAAATCAGTAACTAGACTTGGCATGAACACTGCAGTTAGAAACTATTTTTTGCAGTTTCTGAAGCTCCACAAGATATAGTGCAGAAGATACTAATTCAGCAGCAGATGCCAACTGGACTACATCTCAGCAATGAATGGATCAGGCAACAATGCTAAGACAGACTAAGACATCTAAGTTTTCCCACTGCTTTGTTTCATTGACTAACCAAGAAGCTCTGCCCCTCCCCCATTTCAGAAATGTTATGGAAACAACTGTACCAGTCAGTGCTTAGTGTTCAATATTTTAGATAGGTATGCCCTTCCTGGTATGGTTGGATACACACTATTCCAGACCCCCATCCCCCACAGCCCCACTGAGTGGACTAAGAAAACCCAGAGCAGTGGGTGGGTTTGTCCAAGTTATACAGATAGAAATATGTAGAAAAAATAGGATGCAAGTTCTTGTGATTTAGTCTGAAGCAGTGAAATTAGGAGAAACATTCACTGACATAACACTGCAGCAACTAACCTGTGAATGTAGTTTTCACGATTGGTCGGCAGGTCGTAATTTATAACCAATGAAACCTGTTGCACATCAATGCCACGAGCCTGGAAGCCAATGCAGAGATTCTTTAATACAAGCCCATACATATTAGAGTAAGAAATTTACTCCTTATTTTGTTGACCACATTATAGTGATGAACTACAACCGTGCAGCCCATAGTGGAGTGTAGTCTTTACTCTTCCAAGAGCTTCAGTGGTTCGGTTACAGTAACCTTCACCAAGTCAAGAAGCTTTTGGCAGCAAGTGTGAACGTGCTAAACTAAAACACTGGGGAGGTGCAGTATTAAGGTAATTGAGATGTTTGGGGGCATGGATCAGTGTTCACATTGCACTCCCATCAGTACCCAGCCCAAGCTGGGGAAGCTAATGATCCAACCAATGGACAAATTTGGTGATGAATTCTGGTCATGTGCCACCTGAAGCACATTGCGCATATGCTAAGATGATTGGGATAGTTACCAACAAGTCAGTAGTGATCAAGACACGGCTTGATCCTGATCTAAACTCTCTCATGATAACATCTCGTTCCTTCTGGTCCATGTCACCATGCTGGAGAAATCAAAAATAAGAACTTTTACAATCTCAGTATTCCAGAACAGAAAAATCTATTTCTTATTTTAAAATGTGTATGAGACCAAGCGTCCCCATCTGCTATGGGATCAAGGCAGGCAGGGATAGTATGAAACATTTTGCTTTGAGCAGGGGGAACGACAACACAGCACTTCACAGCTACATTGTAACTTAACCTGCTTCTCACTTTAAAGAGCCCCAGTTTTGGTGCCTAGAACTAGAGTTTCTGAATCTGTTAGAATCATTCCTACTAAAGTGTCTATCATTGCACAAGTGAAATGGAGATTAATGTATTTAAATCAGTCCTACAAGATCACAAGCATGAGATGTCTTAGATAAAATGAAGCATCAACTCTCACCAGAGCAGAGACCGTGAAGTCCCTCGCATGCATTTTCTCTGTAAGCCAATCCACTTTTCTTCTTGTATTCAGGAAAATAACAGCTTGTGTAATGGTCAGTGTCTCATACAAGTCACAGAGAGTGTCCAGCTTCCATTCCTAAACATATGAAATTTATTTAGGAAAAAAGTGCCAGGTAATTAAATTTGTATTAGCTAAACGAGTTAATAAGTAAAATATCTTAATATGGCAGGGCAAGAACTACAGAAAACCCCATCATCAAATTAACATTTCAGTATATAGAATTATGTAGGTACAACATGAAAAATAAGCATGTGTGCAAGTTTCCACATAGATTATTGCACCATACCCTAAGACATAGGACACTGGACATTAAGAAAGAGGTCCACCCAAGTCATTTTGGATCTAGTGCACATTTATTCTTCTTCTTATGTGTACTCTGCTAGCATTACTACAAAAACCAAGGCTCAGCCCTGGTTTCTGTAATTTTAGCACAGTGCTTGAACAAGAAGGTGGAAAAACAAGAGATCTTCTAAATACTTCTAGCCAAAGGAAATAAAGTCAGCACCTACCTCTCTTTCAACATTAATATAGAATTGTTTGATACCCTCAAGGGTCAATTCTTCTTTTTTCACCAGAATACGTATGGGATCTCTCATGAACTTTTTGGTCACTTCCAACACATCCATTGGCATGGTGGCTGACAGCAATACAACCTAAGAGATACAGTACAAACTGAGAAGAAATGCTTCTAAAATTGTAAATCACCAATATTCAGAGGTACTGTACTAACCCTAAATGAGTAACACCACCAACATCCAAGAGAGCACTTTTTGCAGTGAGCACTCAAAAGCAGAAACCATAGTTAAATATGATTCTCAACTGATTAACACTGAAATTAATCTAACATGGTTAAGTGAAGACAGATTACATGTACGAGACCAAGCGTCCCTGTCTACTGTGGGAATCGAGGCAGTCAGGGATAGTATGACACAATTTATTTGAGCAGGGGGAACGACAATACAGCACTTGACAGCTACATTGTAACTTATCCTGCATTTCTTAACACAAGCTGTTCATCTTAGTTATAACTAAATTCTGATTTTACCTGAATATTTGTGCTTAACTTTTGAAAAATTTCATAAATTTGATCTTTAAATCCACGGCTCAACATTTCATCTGCTTCATCCAAGACAAACATCTTGATCCATTTAGGTGCTAGGAGAAAGGGAGAAGTGTTTCATAAAGCATGCTAAGGAGACTGTTTAGTGCATCTGAAATGGCTGTGAATCACCACCTCTTCCTTCATATGAGTGATCAGTATAAACTTTTATCATCATTTTTAAGTCAGTCCCGAAAGATGGTAAAACATCACTTCACTCCCCTTTAAGTTTCACATGCTGTAAGTTATGTATCTAATGCAAAGTTTTAAACATTCTTAACTTCTCCAACTGCTGAACAATAATATTTTTAAATGTAATGTTCAGGTATATCTATTGCATTTAATATTCATTTCTTCCACAATTATTTACTTGGAAAGTTGAACCCCAGAAATTACTAAGCCTGCTTTCTGCATTGTCAATCGAAACTATCAAGCAGCTTCCACATGTGAATATACTGGTTGCTAAAGTAGTGAAACTAAATTCAGTACTTACAAAGATATCGTCTGTTTAACATATCAAACACCCGACCTGGAGTTCCAACCACAATGTGTGGAGCCTCAGCCTGAAGCTTCTGCATCTCATTACGAACATTTGTGCCACCAATACAAGCATGGCAAGTTGCACCCATATAGTCTCCAAGAGCCAAAATTACCTTTTGTATCTAAAATAAAAATCCTTAAGTCAGTACTTCCAGTACGTTTTTAAAATAATCCAGTTAAGTTCCAAAACACGAATTTCTATAATCACTATTCAGTTCTGAACAAGGACCATGCACTTGTCTGGTATGGAAACTGGGTCAAAGTTGCTGCTAATCTCCCCCAAATTTAAATTAGTCACTAAGAACAAAACCCACCAATGGCATCAACATGGTAATTTCTTGGGTTGATTTATTTAAGCTAGTTCTTTTCTTACCAACAGAAGAGTCAGTCCTATTATCAAATGAAACCTAGATCTTTCCCTCAAGGTATCTTAAGGAATTTTCCCTTCAGAGGCCAAACTGCAAAGTGTCAGCAGAGTTGAGAAAACTATCACTGGTGTTGTGCACTAGAACAGCTTGCAAATAAGTTATGACATTTTGTTGTCAGGCAGGCAGAGTACACAACTATGCAGTAAACTCAGATTTATTAGGCAAGAATCAAATATCTTCAGCGGTAAGGCCAAAGGATGTATGTAGCATCACCTGAAAAAATGTCCAATTCTGTTCCCAGTGAAGTCTCACTTTGGTGCTGCCTTCACTGAGAGTATAGAATTAGTAAAACTAACTGATCCGATACCACAATTTTTTCTAGATTCCAAAAGGTATCATATTTGGACAACTACCTCCAAGCACAGTTGACTCTAATCTTTGGTCTGAGGAAGTAAACATTCTCACTTGAGTGCTAAGCAAATTTTATATAGTACAAAACCAAATTGCAAAAAACATTTTATAAGTCTGGTACCTACACTTATGTACCACATTAAACCTTAAATCAAAGGATTCTTAGAGCCACTTTAACAGTACAGGATTTAATGTAGTCTGCAGCTTCATTTTAAGGAGAAAAAAGTACAGAAACTTTGAGATAATGTAAACATGCAACATAGCATGGGTCAGATAAATACACCACAAGACAATGAACTGATCACATGTGCACTGCAGTTTTCATGTTGCACAACTGCACACAAGTTTGAGTTGTTTTCAAAAGTGCATTTTTCCCCCCACTCAGAACATACTGTTTTAATATTTCATTTAAGATTTCACCATTTGCTGGGAGATGCCCTTTCAGAACTACACAGCATATCAGCTGTTACCTGCCCCTTATCCCAGCATCACCTCCAAACAAGTCACATCTGAACTCCCTTTATGTGGGCAGGGAAAACCTAAAACAGAAGCTATTCTGTTTCCCCATTACACTCAACATGACAAGGATTCTGAATGGATATTAGTTACAGACCCCTTTGAAAAGTCTGTTAACTGTCCTACACAGTTGTGAAACCTGAAACCTATGCAATGTGCAAGCAGCTTTTTTTAACTACACTATCAATACCTGTTGAGCCAGTTCTCTGGTAGGGGCCAATACTAGTGCTTGGGTCTCCTTGAGATCAATCTCCAATTGCTGCAGGATGGAAATAGCAAATGTGGCTGTCTTGCCAGTACCTGACTGAGCTTGAGCAATCACATCATACCCTAAAAAAAGTAGGATATATATTTACTGCTCCCACACAAGTTATTCATATTTAGTTTAATTCTATTCCTTTTGAAATAAGTGCTCAGCAATTAAGAGCTCTCTCCATTTCAGGTCAGTCCTGAAAGATGGTATATCATCTCACTTGTTCAAGCAAGGGTTATAAAGTAAGTATCACCACCACACTTAAAATAACTATAGTACATACACTTAAAAAGTTCTCTTTTCTAGTTAACTTGTCTTGTCACCATTAGCAGACAGATGCAGTAGACTTTTGTGCTTGCCTACCTTTGATACATGGAATAATAGCTCTCTGTTGAATAGCTGAAGGTTTCTCAAAACCATAAGCATAAATACCCCTGAGAAGGGATTCTTTTAAATTCATATCATCAAAATTGTCAACAATTTCATTCCAATTGCTCTGTAAGGAAAGAAACAAAAAGATTACTACACAGATTACCTACCTCCATATTTGATTTGAGTCTAAAGGGTATTATGCAGTTGCTCACCTCAATGATACCATCAGGGTCCATTCCCTCTGGGCCGCCATGGTCTCTGTTGCCAAGAAAAAGCAGGCTGTTAACACTGCAACTAACAATTTGCACGAAGAACAAGACCTCAGTATCTTCGATAGCATTAGCGCTGCCCACAACAAACTGGAACTTGAACCCGTGATGGATTACTCTAGAAAATGCTTTGGTATTTTCCCAGCATGAGAACTAGTCTCCCCTCCTCATTAGCACGGATGCCATTACTCCAACTTTCTGTGCCAGGCTCAGTCACCATTCATAACCCCTAAGCCACAGGGTAAGATCAGCAAAAGACCTCTACCCTGCAGCGACCCCCAGAGCAAACTATAGCAGCACAGCACGCTTCCCCGCAGCAAGGCAGACAGCAGGCCTCAACAGGCCGCACCGCCTCCGCCACAACAGGCGCAGGGCAGAGACCACAGTTCCCAGCATGCAGCACTCCGGGGGCAGCGAAAAAACCTGCCCTAAGAGCGTTGTCGGCTAGGCGCTGTAGCCCCCGCCGGCGAGAAGGCAAAAGAGCTGCCCTCTGTGGACCACCTCGTCTGTGGCGCCAGGAGAGAAGGGTTTTCTCCGGCTTCTATGTGCCGCCCCTCCCGCCTCAGCCCGGTCGAGCGAACTCTCGCGAGAGCTCCACCCCTGGGATTGCGCAAATCGGATACGCCAAGCAGGCGCAGGAACGCGCCCGACAATCGCCTTGAGCGCCGAGCTCCTCCCGCTCTGCGTGAAAATGGACTCGCCCGAAGCCGGGCCCATGAAACGCCGGAGTGAACCAACGGGACACCGGGGGAGGGGGGCGGGGTTCAAAGTTGAAGCGTCATGGCCGGCTCCTCTCGGAGCTAAATCATGCTGGGCCGCACGGGGAATGGGTCCCCGAAACGGACAAACTGCGGGAAGAACGTGCCTACCAGGAGACATCTAGACGGGACCACCGGGGATGGTATTTCCCATCAACGGCAAAGAGCCAGCATCACACGCCCCACCTCATCCTGCGTTAATCTCTCTGCCTTTTAAAATCGCCTCAAGAGAAAAAAAAAGCCACGAAGGCCCCGACTAGTCCCCCACCTGTCAGCCCCCAATACCTGCTATAATCCGTGGAACCACCTGACATGTTCCGGTCTCCAACCCCCACCTCTGTTCTGTCCTCAACTGAAAAGGCAGCGCCTCCGCGGCGCCTGACTTATATACCCATGCAGCCGCCGGAACTCGATCCGCCTTTCGCCGCGGAGGGATCTGTATATGGTTCCACAGTCTAAGCCACAAATATGACCCGTTGAGGACTCGCCCGTGTCACGGATGTCCCCATTCAAACTGAGTGTGATATTTCCCGTGGGGCTTCGTAAGGCTGCCAGAGCCAGAAGAGCGGGCGGAGATTGGAACTATTTTGTGTTCCGCGAAGGCGGAAGGATATTGCAGCAGTTGGTGATGCGACAGTGTCCTGCGCCTTCCTTCTCCTGCTCGTGCCCCCACCATTCGCATACGGGGTTTCCATGCCTGACCCCTGCTGCAGAGCGGCGACAGAGACTCAGTTCGGGAGGGGGAAGGGAGAGACTGAGTGGGGCAGGGGGTGGGTTGTCGGAGGTGGGGGAGCTCTGCGCGGAAGAGCGGGAGAAAAGGGAGCTCGGCGAGGGGCCAGAGGAGGGGAAAGGGCAGCTGAGGCCCGAGGAAGGGGCAGAGAAAGGGGGAAGGGAATTTAGGGCGGGAGGGGGCAGCTGAGCAGGGGCTGGGAGAAGAGGGGGTACCAGGTGAGGAGGGTTAAGGGATCAAAGCCTGAGCATCACCTGTGAGGAGGGCAGCGTTATCGCAAGGCAGGGTTTTAACACCAGTCTTGCCATGTTGGTGTCAAACCCAGGCTCCAGGAGTCATGGGATTATGGGAAACTCTCTGCTTTCTTTCATTACCCCTCCCCTACATACACCCCCCCCCCCAACAAAATAAGCTTCTAGCCCTTGTGTTATGGGGAAAAAGCTGGAAAACTGTCCTGGGAAACCCTCCAAAACAAGACCATCAGCAAAAGAACTGCAAATAGAGTCAAAAGAAAAAACCCTTTGGTGATTTTTAAATTGATTTTGAGATGGGGGAGGATTCATAGTTTTGAATGTCTGGAGTAAGCAATACTGGAAAGGGACAAGGGGAAGGAGCTGTGGTGCTCTGGAGAAATGGATGTGTGGAAGCAGCTCAGGGAACAGGTACCAGGGGATGCAGGAGTGAGGTGGAATAGGGGAGAAGATCGAACCTAAGGGAGACGGTTGCAGATAGGATAAGGTTGCGGTCTGTATTGTTTGGCTAGAAGGTGATTTCTACTGCCATACTGCTGTTTAATTCATGTGCTCAGATACTGTCATGATGGGTGCTGTATAAAAACCCAGATAGGTTAAATAGATTAGCTTCGCACACTTTTACTGGTGGGCAGCATTGATAATTATGTTTGGTTGGTTTGTTTTTGAGGTAGCAGAAACTGGCTGAGGGGATTGTAAAGGAGAGTTAAAATGCGGGTAATGTATTCTAGATCAGTGGTTCTCAGCTAGGGTCGGAGGCTCCCAGGGGGCCCGTGCATAGGTTTCAGGGGGCTGCCAAGCATGGCCAACATTACACTCGCTGGGGCCCATGCACTTGCTGGGGCCCAGGGTAGATAGCTGAAGCCGCACCATATGGGGCTGAAGCCTAGGCCCTGAGCCCCACTACCTGGGGCTGAAGCCTGAGCAATATAGTTTTGTGGGGGCCCCATGGCATGAGGCCTGGCAGTTGCTCTGCTTGCTATCCCCTAACACCAGTCCTGGCTTTTATATGCAGAAAATCAGTTATTGTGGCACAGGTAGGCTGTGGAATTTTATAGCATGTTGAAGGGGGCTCAGAAATAAAAAGGTTCAGAGACGCTGTTCTAGATGAAGGTATATTTGGGGGATGTTTGTGTGGGAGTTAACCAATGCAGTTGCTAGGATTAATGCAGATTTATTCGTATGTGATGGAAAAGTTGTGTTGTGACATATTGCAATTGACAGTCTGACAATGTGAATACAAAATTGTGTCAGGAAATACCGTTGTGATGACACAAACTAAAATAAAACAAGATAATACATTAAATAAGTCAATTTTTATTGTGCAAGCTAGATCAAAATGGTCAATGGTATTGTGCTAGTTATGGGGTCGCAATGTGGGGTGTCATGAGCTGTCAGCCTCCACCCCAAACCGTGTTTCACCTCCAATATTTATAGTGTTAAATATAAAAAAAAAGTATGTTTTTTAATTTATAAGGTGTGGGGGGGTGTCACACTCCTAGGCTTGCTCTTTGAAAGGTGTCCCAATACAAAAGTTTGAGAATCATTGTGCTAGTTCAGGGGCTAACATTGTGCTAGCTCACAGGGAACCATGGCCAATGGGAGCTTCGGGGAGGTACCCACAGGCTACGGCAGCACGTGGAGCCCTCTGCCACCCCGCCACAGGGACATGGTCCCAGCTGCTTCCAGGAGCGGTGCGGGGCCAGGGCAGGCAGGGAGCCTGCCTTAGCCCTGCTGTGGGCCGCTGCCACCCTGAACCCGCTCCAGGTAAGTGGTGCTGGTCCGAAGCCTGCTCCTCAAACTGCTCCTGCACCCCAAACCCTGCCCTGAGCCCCTTCCCACACCCTGCACTCCCTCCTGCACCCCAAGCCCCAGCCCTACATTCATGGCCCTGCATGCAATTTCCCCACCCAGATGTGGCCCTCGGGCCAAAAAGTTTGCCCACCCCTGTGCTAGTTGCTTTCATACCAATAAAAAAGAAAAAGTATTGCTGCATTTACTAGATTTATCAGGTTTGTTATAATTGTTTCATACTGTTACTTGTTTATACAAATGATATAACATACTAATTTCATTTGGGGAGGGTGATTGGGGTTGAGTGTGACAATTCGAGAATTTGTCTCCATAGTGAGCACATGTGCACAAATGCAGGTGATGTTTTGAAAATCCCACCTTTTGCTTTTAGGATATGAATATGTGTAAAATATCCCTCAGAGGATTCAATTTGGAGAGAGACCAAATATACACTGGTTCCGCAATGACAGCACCTGCAGGGGCAGTATGACCTGATGAAATGCACAGAATTTTAGGTGACAAGGTGAGGAAGGTAATATCTTTAATCGAGTCAACTTCTTGACAAGCTTTTGAGTTTACACATATTTTGAGTGTCAGGAAGTCCCGAGTTATATATTCCCAGCTCTCTTATTGGTGCACTGTAGAGATCTTAAAAGCCTGTTTTATGGAGTGTTATGCATTTAGTCACGAAAATTGAAAGTGCTTCTTTCTCTTCACGTGTGACAATGGAACTGTACAATAAGGGTAACACTCATCTTTGCGAGAGAGAGAATTTTATCAGGGGCCAGACTGAGAGTGGAATTAAATCCCCTGGGAACTAAGAATCATCACAAACCTCACCACCTTCCACTCTGAGTGCAAGGTACATTTCTTTGACCTTGTCTTCTCTAACATAAAACACATAGCAATATGTATATTTAAATAACAAAACACCCCCTTCTCCCTTCCCAAATATTATTAAAACAAGACAGTCCATTCCATGTGGAAGTATTTTTCCCCACAACACACAGCCTGTGGAACTCTTTGCCAGAGGATGTTGTGAAGGCCAAGGCTATAAACATAAGGAAGTACTTCTTCATACAACGCACAGTCAACCTGCGGAACTTGTTGCCAGGAGATGTTTTGAAAGCCAAAAGCATAAGTGGGTTCAAAAAAGAATTAGATACGTGCATGAAGGATAGGTCTAACAATGGCTGTTAGCCAGGCTGAGCAGGGATGCAAAACCATGCTCTGAAGTGTCCTTAACGTCTGTTTGCCAGAAGCTGGGAATGGACAAAAGGGGATGATCACTTAATGATTACTAAGGCTATGTTTTAGTCACAGGTATTTTTAGTAAAAGTCATGGACAGGTCACCAGCCGTAAACAAAAATTCACGGGCCAGTGACCTGTCCATGACTTTTATTAAAAATACCCTCCCTGAGTAAAAATTTGGCGGGGGAGTGGGTTGCGAGTGCTCTGGGGAGGGCAGTCCAGGGTTGCTGCAGGTGCTGGGGAAGGTGGCCCAGGACCCCTGCTGGTACTGGAGGCAGGGAGAATTGGTGAGGCTGGCAGGGGCTTCCTACCCTGCTCTGCATCCCTGCAGCTCCTAGGCGGTGGAGGGAGGGGCTAGGGCAGGGGCTCTGCTGCTCCTGCCACAAGTGCTGGCTGCCGCAGTTCCCATTGGTTGGGAACTGCAGCCAGTGGGAGCTGCAGGGGTGGGGCCTGTGGGCACAGGCAGTGCGTGACATGGAGACCCTATGCCCCTCTGCTGCCTAGGAGGTGCTGGGGGGCCATGCCAGTGGGAGCCAGCCAGCCACCCACTCCGAGGTAAGTGCCCCTCCCCAACCCCCTGCCCCTAGCACTGAGCCCCCTCCCACGCACCCAAACTGCCGCTTCTGGCCCAGGGGCTGCCTGGCTTGGGCAGCCCCTGAGCCAGCACCAGCTGCTGCAAAAGTCATGGAGGTAATGGAAAGTCACAGAATCCATGACTTCTGTGACCTCTGTGACAGACTTAATGATTACCTGTTCTGTTCATTCCCTTTGAAGCACCTGGCATTGGCCACAGTCAGAAGACAAAATATTGGGCTAGATGGACCATTGGTCTGATCCAGTATGGCCCTTGTCATGTGCTTCTGCCCCAGAGAGAGGATGAGAAAACAAACAATGTGATATACTGGAAGGTGCTCAGATGAGTGCAGTAAAATACAATGTTGTCCCTTTTTGATCTGAGGAGGTATTCAAAGTTTAGGTGTTATACCAATAAAAACTAGCAGGATCTTATTAAAGGGGACAAGACATTTGTCACATTTATTGTAAATACCATAATAAAATAAAAGATAACAGCAAACAACGTTGTTTGGCTACTTATTCCTTGATGATTACTTAATATATATATTCATCACACAATCTTCATACAAGTTCTGTATAGATATTATAGTTACCAGCCTAAAGTTGCTTGTGACAGAATATGGCCAGGTACCCTGTACAAGACTGGAGCGAGTCCGGGTCAGGTGCACCTGATGCTCCTGGAGGCTGGCAGCAGAACCATAGACTCAAAGTCCTCAGTCTTCAGAGTCCAGTTTTATAGGGATTTTTCCCTATGTTAGTTCATGGGAGTTGTTTCATTCTGCTGTTGCTAGATCAATCAGGTGGCTGGCTCCATTCTGTCAGATGTTTGTTAGGTGTGGTCTGTCACGGAGTCACCGGGCGATGCTCTGGAACTGCTCCCCACTAAGCCAGTCAGGACTTTGGGGAGCCTCCAAGGGAGCTCCTCTCCTTGGAGCAGACTTGTTCAGGCTCACACGTCTTCACCTCCTGGGTCTCTCCTTGGAGCATTCAGCATCCTCTGCCCTCCGTGTGCTTCCCACAGTGAGCCCACCAGGCGGGGTCCTGGGGAAGCCACAGGTTCTGCACCCCCACTTTGCAGTCAGACGTGACTCTTAGCAGCAAAACAGAGGTTTATTCGATGACAGGAACAGGGTCTAAAACAGAGCTTGTAGGTACAGCGAACCAGACCCCTCGGCCGGGTCCATTCTGGGGGGCAGTGAGCCAGACCCCTAGGTCTGCACTTCACTCCTCGTCCCAGCAAGCTCCAACTACCCACTCCCTCCAGCCCCTCCTATCTGCTCAGCTCCTTTCCCGGGCCAGGAGGTCACTGATCCTTTGTTCCAACACCTTCAGTTGGCAACTTTGCAGAGGAGGGGCCCAGGCCATCAGTTGCTAGGAGACAGAGTGCAGCATTTAGGTGCACTGGCCCTTTGCTCTGTAGCAATCACACACCTTATCCCACCACCTAGATACTTAAGAACTGCACAAGGGACACTGAGGCACCAACACAGTATTCAGAGCAAACATTAAGAACAGTCCCAGTTCGTCACATGGTCATTCTGCTGTTGCTAGATCAATCAGCAGTGGCTGGCTCCATGTTGTCAGATGTTTGTTTTTCCTGCCTTTGAGGTGGTGGGGTGGATTCCAGTTTGCCCTCCGGGGTCATCTGGTTGATCCCACTTGAACACTTTCAGCCAACTCTGAATTTTTCAGGCTGGTAACTCCCTAACCATTCATTCATTATTTAAACTAGGCACTCATTCACATACATTCTCTATCTTAATCCCATCTGTTTCACCGTCTCTTTACCTTCGGGGTGTTACCAATTTATGTGAGACTCTTTGTCTTTTATCATTTAAAAATAAAGTGAGATGAAAACTTACAGAGGGTGGGGTCTCTATCTATGTTCTATAACAGCTACTGTTTTGGCTCAAGCAGCGGCTGTTACAAAGTAAAGTAGTGACTACAAAGTGTCGCTTAGAGAAGGGCACTTAGAGTCAATTAACATTTAACAAGTTTTATACAAAGTATTTCTGTGAGCAGGCTTCACACAGACACAGCTGGTGGCTTGCAGGTTAGAGGCTAATATCTGGGAATCACATTTATTTCTAATATAAACCTTTAGTTATAAGTATTAATTAACATTAAATCATTTCTAACAATAAATCATTTTTAACAATAAATAATTTTTCATATAAACCATGTCTAATATAAACCTTCTTTGTATCCCTACATAGGGTCCTGAGGATGTTCCAGTTGAGGAGAAATTGATGGAGTCTCATATTTTCTTTGATGCACTCTTGTTTATTTTCAAGTAGGGCTGTCAATTAATCGCAGTTAACTCATGATAAAAAAATATCATGATTAATCGCAATAGCACTGTTAAACAATAAAATACCAGTTTAAATTTATTAAATATTGTTAATATTTTTGGATGTTTTCTACATTTTTCAAATATATGATTTCAGTTACAACACAGAATTCAAAGAGTACAACATGCTCACTTTTTATTACAATATTTGCTCTGGAAAAATAATAAACAAAAGAAATAGTATTTTTCAGTTCACATACAAGTATTGTAGTGCAATCTTTTTATTGTGAAAGTGCAACTTAAAAATGTAGATTTTTTTGTTACGTAAGTACTCAAAAAACAATGTAAAACCTGAGAGCCTACGATTCACTCAATCCACTTCTTGTTCAGCCAGTCACTAAGATAAACAAGTTATTTTACATTTGCAGGAGTAATGCTGCCCGCTTATGTACAGTGTCACCTGAAAGTGAGAACAGGCCTTCACATGGCACTTTGTAATCGCATTACAAGATATTTACATGCCAGATATGCTAACCATTTATGCCCCTTCATGCTTCAGCCACCATCCAGAGGACATGCTTCCATGCTCATTAATAAAATAATGCGTTATTTAAATTTGTGACTGAACTCCTGGGGGGAGAATTGAATGTCTCCTGCTCTGTTTTACCCGCATTCTGCATTTATTATATTATAGCAGTCTCAGATGATGACCAAGCACGTTGTTCGTTTTAAGATAGCTTTCACTGCAGATTTGACAAAACACAAAGAAGGTACCAATGTGAGATTTCTAAAGAAAGCTACAACACTCGACCCAAGGTTTAAGAATCTGAAGTGCCTTCCAAATTCTGAGAGGGATTGAGGTATGGAGCATGCTTTCAGAAGTCTTAAAAGAGCAGCAATCTGATGTGGAAACTAGAGAACCTGAACCACCAGAAAAGAAAATCAACCTTCTGCTGGTGGCATCTGACTCAGATGATGAAAATGAATATGCATCGGTCTGCACAGCTTTGGATCATTATCAAGCAGAACCTGTCATCGGCATGGACGCATGTCCTCTGGAATGGTGGTTGAAGCATGAGGGGACATAAGAATCTTTAGCGCATCTGGCACGTAAATAACTTGTGACGCAGATTACAACAGTGCCATGCGAAGACCTGTTCTCATTTTCAGGTGACATTGTAAACACTCAGGCAGCTTTATCTCCTGCAAATGTAAACAAACTTGTTTGCGTGATTGGCTGAACAAGAAGTAGGAGTGAGTGGATTTGTAGGCTCTAAAGTTTTACATTGTTTTATTTTTGAATGCAGTTTTTTGTACATAATTCTACATTTGTAAGATCTATTTTCATGATAAAGAGCTTGCACTACAGTACTTGTATTAGGAGAATTGAAAAATACTATATTTTTTACAATGCAAATATTTGTAATTAAGAATAAAGTAAGCACTGTACAGTTTGTATTCTGTGTTGTAATTGAAATTAATATTAAAAAAATGTAGAAAGCATCCAAAAATATTTAAATAAACCATATTGCATTATTGTTGAACAGGGTGGGGCTGTTGTGTTGTAGGCAGGCTGCTGGGGTTAGAGTGCTGAATCAGGGTTACACAGCGCACACACACTCAGGAAACTGCATGCTTGTCTGCTGGCTGTTGGTGTCTGGGCTGTGAGCCACAGCATCAGAGCATTTAAGGGACCTAAGGTTACAGGACAGGTGATGACCACCTCTCACTGGTCTTGGTTGAACCCTAAAACATTCCACAGACACAATTAGATTTGTAGTTAGAGCTAATCGGCTGTTAGATAAAGCTAAAAAATACTGAACATGCAATTTCTTTCAATTTAATTAGACAAATTCAAATATACAGACTGTACATTTATGATGTAAGGAAACCACAAACCTATATATTTTAATGTTATAATCAGGGCTTAAAAATCCATAGGCCTATGGTCAGTGGGAAGATTTCCCTGGCAGGTGGGAAGTGCAAGGAGCTAACTCATCATTTTCTGCAGAATTTAATTTGTAATTTAAAAAAAAAATCCAGCTAATAATCAGAGCCTCTGTATCTGCCTCTACCTCAGAGATTACTATGTCTTTAAACTTTCCAGGTAGCTTTCTTTGAAAGTTCATGCACTGGCTATATTTGGAAAAATAGGTGTAAATAAGCAAAGTTATTAATTTTGAATATGGATAGTTATGAGCCCAGTTTTGCTCCCGTGAGTGCACTGGACCCAATGCTCTTCTCATTGATGTCAAAAGGTGATTTTTTTGTTAATGATTTCAGGGATAGCAGGATTTGGCAGTATGGCTCTAACATGCAGACCCACTCACATTAAATATTTACATGACTATTTTGATTTATGGTATGATTTGGTGATTATTTCTCATTTGAAGTGAGCACCATTGGGCTCAATTGCCTTTTGGCACATTATTGGGATATAGGGTCCCCGTAGACTGCAAGCAGCCACAAGCATAAGATGCATGGTGCCATTGTTCTTGGCATACATAATCCATGGAAGATCTGGGCTTCAAGTTATTTTGCAGAAGCTTTTCAGAAAATCCTAAAACCAAGGAGTTTGTGAGGGCTTCCAAAGAATGAAGACAGTCTTTCTCACTCCATCACATTGGATGATCACTGCTATCCACAGATGTGTCCTGAGCTTTTTATGATGGGACTACAAAACTAGGTTTATAAAACAAACAAACTCTCAGTTCCCTTCTCAAAGGAATCCTCTTTATCAGAAAGATATGTAGAAGGGAATCCAGTCCCTCCTTCCAAAAAAGCCAATGACTTCATTTCATGAAATGAAAGGAGGAGGAGACTATATTTCCATTACTTTCAAATTAATGGGATAGGAGATTCTCAAGCCATTCTGCATCTCTGACCAAAAATCACTATCTGGTCAAAGAAAGTTCAGGATAGCCACTTTGGAAGCCATTATGTCTCTTCTAGAGGAAAAGAAATATATAAAAAAAATATGTGGAGATATACCTATCTCATAGGACTGGAAGGGACCCTGAAAGGTCATTGAGCCCAGCCCCCTGCCTTCATTAGCAGGACCAAATACTGATTTTGCCCCAGATCCCTAAGTGGCCCCCTCAAAGATTGAACTCACAACCCTGGGTTTAGCAGGCCAGTACGAGTTGCTATTTATTATGTCTGGGTGACAGATGGACTAGGTGACTTGGCAGCAGTTTAGATTGGATTTCCAGTCATTTACTCATTCAAGTTGAAGTCACTAACAAAGCATTTAAAGCAAGCAATGGAACTCAGCATCTACAGAGATTGGTTTCTTGAAGAACAACTGCGCATCAAGTCAGACTTCCAACTTGCCCCTGGAAAACCCTTTCTGGTCTTTTTTCCTTTGCCCTCTCAGTCTTCTTTTTAGGCTGTTTTGCAGAGAAAGGGTACTTCCAGCTTCCTTTCCTCTCCTCTCCCCAGTTGGGCTCATCCAGCACTTTATGGAGACAAACTCTGCTCTCCCTTATCTGGGCTTTATTTCTGTTTAGGTCTAGCCTACTCTCCAGGTGCGCCCAGGACTGGTTAATTTCTCCCTCATGCCCTATTAACCCTTTAGCAATCTGTGTGGGGTAAACAATCCATCACACAAACTCAATATAGTAGTTTGGCCGAATTCTCTGCTAGAGTAACCTTGGTGCGATTCCATCGAAATCACAATGGAAACAAATTAAATAACTTACACATGAACTGCACCTCTGCTTCTTCACTGTCGCAGTCTAACTTTAAGCCTTACTCCTATGGGATACATTCAGTAATGATTTTAGTATATCATGAGCTACCTTTGTCTATAATCTATTTGGTCTTTTTGAAGTAGTTCAGTGTCTTACAGCCCTGTCATTCTGTGTTGACAGGACTTCACATTTTTTGAAACCCCAACTTTTGTAATTCCTTGCCCTTGCAGGGGCCTCGGGCATTGGTGACACCTCAGTCTCTCCTGTTCTATGCCTGTACACAACAGTTTAGT
Source organism: Chelonoidis abingdonii (assembly GCF_003597395.2). Classification (NCBI taxonomy): domain Eukaryota; kingdom Metazoa; phylum Chordata; order Testudines; family Testudinidae; genus Chelonoidis; species Chelonoidis abingdonii. The sequence goes on along the minus strand of NC_133776.1, from coordinate 9,304,468 downwards.
CTCCTGAAGACTGAAATACCCAAGTGTGAGGAAGTGGGAATTTTCTGTAATATTTTTATGAATCCTGGGTGTGCTTTTGTTTCCCCTATATGCTGCATTGTTACCCAGAGCGGGGAAAGGGACTGTTTGCTCTCGGGGCAGACTAGGTGACATGGATGTGGATATTGCCTAGTTGTCTGAGTATTAGTCCCCGTATCAGTGTAACCCCTGAGAAGACAATGGCAAATACAGTCACCAGCCCTTTGATACCTAGCAACCAAGGTTCCAGAGTGATATGGATTTCCCTGCCTCGCCACAGGGAAGCTGAGCAACAATCCCTGGCTTGAGAACAAAGGACTGGAGAGGTGTGAGGTAGGGAATAAGAGTTGGCTGCTGGAAGGAGTTAGGGCTCTCACCTGGGAACTGACCAAAGATGTCAGACTGAGAGAGAGAGAGTGCTTGAACAATGGAGTTCACTACAGCTTGGCTGGGCTCTGGGCTAACCACGATGGTCTATGCTTTAACCTTCATTTCTCTATGCTGACCTAAGGACTGCCTATGCTGAGTTCCAGATGACTGAGCCCTGGTCTGCACTACGAGGCTAGGTCGAATTTAGCCGCATTAGGTTGATTTTATAAGCAATATGTCTACACAACCAACCCCATTCCGTTGACCTAAAGGGCTCTTAAAATCAACTGGTGTACTCCTCCCCGGCGAGGGGAATAGTGCTAAAATCAACCTTGCTGGGTCAAATTCGGGGTAATGCAGATGGAATTCGATGGTATCGGCCTCTGGGAGCTATCCCAGAGTGCTCCAATGTGACCGCTCTGGACAGCACTTTCAACTCTGATGCACTAGCCAAGTACACAGGAAAAGCCCCAGGAAATTTTGAATTTCATTTCCTGTTCGATCAGCGCGGTGAGCTCAGCAGCACAGGTGACCATGCAGTCCCAGAATCGCAAATGGGCTCCAGCATGAACCAAACGGGAGACACTGGATCTGATTGCTGTATGGGGAGAAGAATCTGTGCAGGCCGAACTCCGATGAAAAAGAAGAAATGCTAATATATGTACCAAAATCGCCCAGGGCATGGTGGAGAGAGGCTACAATAGGGACACATAGCAGTACTGTGTGAAAGTTTAAGGCGCTCAGGAAAGCCTACCAAAAGACAAAAGAGGCAAACGGTTACTCCGGGTCACAGCCCCATACTTGCTGCTTCTGTGATCAGCTGCATGGCATTCTAGGGGGGGACCCTACCACTACTCCACCACTGTCCATGGAGACCTGCAAGGAAGGAGTCTCACACAACAGGGAGGATGATTTTGTGGATGAGGAGGAGGAGGAAGAGAATGTGCAGCAGGCAAGCGGAGAATTCGTTCTCCCTGGCAGCGAGGACCTTTTCATCACCCTGGAGCCAATACCCTCCCAAGGCGGGTTCCCGGACCCTGAAGCTGGAGAAGGCACCTCTGGTGAGTGCACATTTGTAACTACACTATAGGGGTTAAAAACAATTGTGTTTAATGTTTGATTTGCCGTGAAGAATCAGGATGCATTCATGACCAGTACAGCTACTGGAAAAGTCTGTTAATGTGTCTGGGGATGGAGCGGGAATCCTCCAGAGACATCTCCATGAAGCTCTACTGGAGGTACTCTAAAAGCCTTTGGGGTGGGCTGCCTTATATCATCCTCCATGGTAGGACACTTTACCACACCAAACCTGTAGCAAGTAGTCTGGAATCATTGCAGCACAATCCATGGCAGCGAATGGTCCTGGGTTTTGGTTCCATTCAAGCAACATTCCACCTATATCTTTCTGTGTTAATCTCAGGAGAGTAATGATTATTCATGGTCACCTGGTTGAAATAGGGAAATCTTTGTAAGGGAACAGTAAAAAGGACCCTGTTGATGCTGGGCTGTTTGTGCTTGGCTAAAAGGGATCATCCCTGAGAATAGCCGTGCAGTGCGGGGAGGGGGTGAAGGGATCATCCCAGAGAATAGCCACGCGGTAGAGTGGTGGGAGGAGTGTACTGCACATCCACCCATAAACCATAGCCCCTCCTTTTAAATGGCAAACCCAACTGGCATTGCTTGCTATGGGAAAAGAGGGTGCTGCAACTTGAAACCATTCCCACATGTTATGAAGGCAGAAGAAGCCAACTCCCCATACTCTTTGGCTTACCGTGGCTGCCTGGAAACTAAATTCTGTTGCCCAACCGTGTGTGATGTGTCACCATACCGGCGAGTGCTCAATATAAAAGGCAAAATGTGACCTTGTACCTAAAGCACATGTGCTACCTGCTGTGAATTGCTTGATTCACTGTGAAAGAGTCTCCCTTTTGTTCTCAGAAATGTATCTTCTTGAATTCTACTCTCCCTTTTCATCTCCCTGCAGGTGCAAATGTTCCTATGCTCCTCCTATCATCTCTGTCCTAGAGTTTATCGCAGATTAGAAGGCGAAAAAAACGCACTCGCAATGACATGTTTTCCGAGCTCATGCAGTCCTCCTGCATTGATAGAGTACAGCTGAATGCATGGAGGCATTCAGTGACAGAGGCCAGGAAAGCATTAAGTGAGTGTGATGAGAAGAGGCAGGAGGCGATGCTGAGGCTAATGAGGGAGCAAATGGACATGATCAGGGGCATCTGGTGGAGCTGCAGGAAAGGAAACAAGAGCACAGACCGCCGCTGCATCCACTGTATAACCACCTGCCCTCCTCCCCAAGTTCCATAGCCTCCTCACCCAAACGCCCAAGAACGCGAGGGGAAGGCTCCAGGCACCCAGCCACTCCACTCCAGAAGATGGCCCAAGCAACAGAAGGCTGTCATTCAAACAGTTTTGATTTGTAGTGTGGCTACAATAAGCAATGTGGCCTTGTTCTCCCTGCCTCCCCCACCCCACCTGGGCTACCTTGTCAGTTATCTCACTTTTTTTTTAATTAATAAAGAAAGAATGCAGGTTTCAAAACAATAGTGACTTTATTTCCTTTGCCTGCTGTGATCGAAGGGGTGGGGTGGGGGTGGGGGTGGTTGGTTTACAGGGAATTAAAATCAACAAAGGGGAAGGGTTTGCATCAAGGAGAAACACACACAACTGTCACACTGTATCCTGGCTAGTCATGAAACTGGTTTTCAAAGCCTCTTTGATGCGCGGCGTGCGTAGCTGTGCTCTTCTAATTGCCCTGGTGTCTGGCTGCTCAAAATCGGCCGCCGGGCAATTTGCCTTAGTCTCCCATCCCACCATAAAAGTCTCCCCCTTACTCTCACAGATGTTATGGACCACACAAAAAGCAGCGATAACAATGGGAATATTGATTGCACTGAGGTCGAAGCTAGTCAGCAAACAGCACCAGTGAGCTTTTAAATGTCCAAAGGCACATTCTACCACCATCCTGCACTTGCTCAGCCTATAGTTGAACTGCTCCTTACTGCTGTCCAGGCTGCCTGTGTATGGCTTCATGAGCCATGGGAGCAAGGGGTAGGCTGGGTCCCCAAGGATAACTACTGGCATTTCAACCATGCTCGCTCCCAGCGTAATTTCTGGTCTGAGAAGTGTATATCCTTTCTTCTGCTATTGCTCGTCACACAAGCCCCAGAGTTTCCAGGAGATGCAAGCATCTTTCCTAGCCATCCCAATTGAGAGAGGTAAATGTCCCGTGATACCAATGCTTATGCAGCACCGATTGAGAAGTACCCCTGGGTTAGTACATGATGGTATGGCAAGGTTGGTCCGGTGCCAGATAGGAGATGTGTGTTTCAGCTACAACCACCCAAACAGCTTTTATAGGGGTCTTAAACCAAGTTATGCAGCCCAAGCTCTAACATTCGAACCTCAAAGAACCTGTAAACATTTTTCCGAGATCACACGCTTCTTTGCAGTGTGCTATTTATGGTCGTCACATTGCACAGGCCTACTGGATCACAGAGCAGCCCCACGATGTAGATTTGGCCACTCCAAATTGATCCCAATTGACTGCGTAGCAGTTGCAATAGCGTCCTCAAGGCCTCCATAGGACTATCAACCAGAGCTCATTCATATCAACTTAAGAGCAGCTTCTCATGCGATGTAGTTTCCTGGCGTTTAGCTGGGGGTACACAGCAATTTCGCAAAGATCTACCAGGAAAAGTGGCCTTCACCCACAAGGTGGAAAGTTATTTCGCAGCACTGGACATCTCTACCGCATGCAACACTATGCTGAGTCACCAGTCTCCGGATTGCGTGCCAGGCTTTCAGCAATTGGATCGAGTCGTTCAACTGATAATCAGCACTGCCCCACTGTTCGTCATTTGATGTCCAATTTGCCAATTCCTGGCGACTTTTTAGTGCAGATCAGGTTCCAGGTTGTTCCTATGTCCGTCACAATCGTGACCTTAGTCTGGGACAGCTCGCTAAGTCAAGTTTGCTCGGACACAACCGCAGCGATAATTGCGCGATTAATGGGTTGTGACAGTTGCCTCACATAGTCAGCCGATGTGGTGAGCTGAGCAGTCGCATTTGCCATTTGCCGGTGCTTATTGGAGAATTCACGGGATAAACCAGGAAAATAAGGGACTGTTGTCGCGGGAAAACCAAATTGTCTGCCATTGCTTTCACGGAGGAAAGGAGGCAGGGAGACTGACGATATGTACCCAAAACCACCCGTGACAATGTTTTTGCCCCATCAGGCATTGTGAGCTTAACCCAGAATTCCAATGGACAGTGGAGACTGCAGGGACTGTGGGATAGCTACCCACAGTGCTCCGCTCTGTGAGTCAATGCTAGCCATGGTATTGAGGATGCACTCTGCTGACTTAATGTGCTTAGTGGGGACATACACAATCGACTGCATAAAATCACTTTCTAAAGATCAACTTCTATAAAATCGACCTAATTTCATAGTGTAGACCAGGGGTGGGCAACCTATGGCACGCGTGCCGAAGGCGGCACCCGAGCTGATTTTCAGTGGCACTCACACTGCCCAGGTCCTGGCCACTAGTCTGGGGGACTCTGCATTTTAATTTAATTTTAAATGAAGCTTCTTAAATATTTTTAAAACCTTATTTACTTTACATACAACAATACTTTAGTTATATATTATAGACTTATATAAAGAGATCTTCTAAAAACATTAAAATGTATTACTGGCACACGAAACCTTAAATTACAGTGAATAAATGAAGACTTGGCACATCATTTCTGAAAGATTGCCGACCCCTGGTGTAGACATACCCTTTAAGAAACCCAACTGTTTTGACAATGCTGTTAGTCTCGCTGCAAATGCTTGCTGAGGTGCATTAATCGCTGAAGTGTGTACAAGTCTCCACCTAGAGTCTGTCTCAATTGGATTCACTGAATAGAGCTTATGGTGTGAAGCAGAAGTGCTGTAAAGGTCCAGTCTAAGGAGACAGTGAAACTGCATGTCTTACCCTAGAGGAAGAATGAGATCCCTAGGGGTTCCTTCTAGAGGATGTTCCAAAGCTGGAGGCGTAGTACAGGTCTTGTGGATCTGTGGCACCAAGGCAACTGGTGAAATTTAATGGCCTCTGATATACAGCAGGTCAGACTAGGTGATTTATTGGTCCTTTGTGGCCTTAAACTCTATGAAACTGAAATTCTTTGCTCAGTGGGGTTCTGAACAAGTTAATGAGGGCTCTTTGATTTCAGCTCATTAAGTAGTTATGCTTTAGACTTAATAGGTAACATTTTCAAAAGTCACTGAGTGATTTAGGAGCCTGTCTAAACAAAAGTCAATGGGATTTAGGCTCCTAAATCACATAGATACTTTTGAAAATTTAACCTAATATCTATTCCAATTTATACGAGATATTTGGAATATTCCACTAGCCTTTCTCAAGGCACTGGGCCTCACGTTAACAGATCCGTCATAGTGCCAGCCTTCTTCCCATATCCACATCCCCAATCCAGTCAGGCTATCCTGCCTTCATAGACCATCATGATCATCTAGTCTGACCTCCTGCAAGTTGCAGGCCGCAGATCCTCACCCACCCACTCCTGTAATAAACCATAACCTCTAGCTGAGTTACCAAATTCTGCAAATCATGATATAAATACTTCAAGTTACAGAGAATCCACCATTTACTTTACTTTACACCTGCAAGTGACCCATGCTCCTAGCTGCAAAGGAAGGCAACCTCCTTCCACCCAGGTCTCTACCAATCTGACCAGGGAAGAAAAATTCCTTCCTACACTTTCCTTCCTTAAACAAGGAAAATATTTACAGTACGTCTGGGGTATGCTTTTGAAATACTGTGTTTTAGTAGAGGATTTGTGATGTTCTTATGATTTTCCAAGTTAGTAGTCAGCTAATTGGAAGCATGCTGACCCAATCAAATCTCAAATCATATGATTTTTTCTGTGGAAAGTATTTAGGTCTTCCCTTTCTTCTATTTTATTTTTCTTTTATCAATCATTAAGTCTCTAACATACTGTAGACACGAGAGATATAGTTGTAATAATAGCTTGATGTCTTGAATCCTCAGTTTGATCTGGGGTCAAACTCTACCCTTCAGAGTCTTACCAGAGAATAGAGGGAAAGAGTTGGGTGGTTCAGGCCCAGGATGGGGAGTTGGAAATGTTGGCTCTATACCAACTGTGCCAGACACTTGTGTTGTGGCCTTAGGCAAATTATTTAGGGGCTGGCAGTGCACCACTGAGGTAAATGGTTTCAACTGGACCAAGATTGGCTCTTTGTCTATACTTTAGTTCCCTCTTCTGTAAAGTGGGGATAGTAACACCTCCCTCACAGGAGATTTGTGAGGGCAAATTAAATGTTTGTGAAGAATGTTGAGATCCTTAGTTGGAAGGTGCATTAGGGTGCAAAGTATAATTAGTTAATGGGAGTTGTGTGCACGTGTCTGAGGGCAGAGTTTGTCCTTTAGATTGCAATGCAAGAGAAAAGAAAGCTAGAAAAATTAAGCAAGTGACAGCTGCTGCTAACATCCTGAAAGAGTACTGCATTTAGGCCACGTCTACACTACAGGATTAATTCGGATTTGCTTAAACCGATTTTATAAAACAGATATTATAAAATCGGTTTAGCGCGTCCACACTAGGATCATTAAATCGATTGTGTGCGTCCATGGTCCAAAGCTACCGTCGATTTCAGGAGCGGTGCACTGTGGGTAGCTGTTCCACAGCTATCCCATAGTTCCC
>NC_133776.1:9276415-9289891 GCF_003597395.2 Chelonoidis abingdonii | reverse complement strand
GCATTTCCTGTTCTGTAACGGAGCTCTGATACAACAGATTTGTCTCCCCATACAGCGATCAGATCTAGTATCTCCCGTACGGAGCTAATTTTGCATTTGAACTGCATCGCCACCCGTGCTGATCAGAGCTGGACTCTGGGAAAGCAGGAAATGTAATTCAAAAGTTCGCGTGGCTTTTCCTGTTTACCTGCATGCTGCATCCGAGTTCAGATTGCGGACCAGAGCGGTCAGTGGTGCACTGTGGGATACCTCTCGGAGGCCAATAATGTCGATTTCCGTCCACACTAACCCTAATCCGAGTTGTTACTATCGAATTTAGCGCTACTCCTCTCGTCGGGGTGGAGTACAGAAATCGATTTACAGAGCCCCTTATATCAATATTAATGACAACGTCGTGTGAACGGGGAAAGCGTTAAATCGATTTATCGGCCGTTAAACCGATTTAAAGGCGTAGTGTAGACCTGGCCTTACATTTATTTTGCAGGCCAAGTGTAACACTTCTGCACTATGGTGGTACCACTGTACTTCTTGTACGTCCATCAGAAGCAGTCTGCAAAAAAATAAGAGTGGTGGCTGCCTCAAAAATTCTGAGAAAAGGTAAATTTGAACATACTGATTAATTTCAGCAAAATCTTGACATTGACCTGGTTTTCTTCTCAGTACAATTTAATCCTGCATGTGGTATATTTATTCTCTTGGTTGTTCAATTTGGCGTCCACAGATGATACCCAAAATTATAATCGCCAGGTTACATTAACTTCAGTTTGTACCAAAGGGGTCACATTTACTTCTACTTATCTAACAACTGCTACAGCCTGGGCCTGCTCACCATGTTGGTTCCTTTTAGTGTGGAGTCTTTTTTCCTCTGTTCTGCAGCCATACAACTCTGTCCTACTAACAGTGAAATCTACTGATTGTTCATTGGTAATTAGAATTATAATAATTTACATAGCACAAGACTCCATAGATACAAAATTGACGGCAACTATTGAGTGAAAAAATGAAATCTTGTTACACTGCTGTATACTATGAAATTTAATGTCTTGTGTGACTTCTGATTGTAATAGGCTATATACCCAATATTAATTATGAAATCAAATATTTAAAATAGTGTGCTCTTAAAGTAATATATATTTACACCATAAAAGAATAATAGATACTTTTGCTGTTTTAAATACATGTAAAATAACTCAACTTACAAGTGTCTCGCTAACTATGGTGCTATATAAGTAACAATGTAAGTGTGAGTGGTTAATCAGACTGAAAGGAACAACTGGCAAAACACTGCACAGAAAAGTTCAGCGTTTAAATGTCTTTCCAGGGTTTTATTGTCAGAACATTACAAAATTAGCTTTATAACCATCAGAAAAGAAATGACACAAGGTATTCAGCTCTCTGGATTGCAAGCGTTCTTTGCTTGTTTTGCCCTTTGTGTGTCAGCCAAGTGTAGCAAAATTTTCCAGCCTCTAGAAGGACAATTTTACTTCCCTCACTGAGTATTCTGCAGTTTATACAACCTATCACAATGAGTAAATGTTAATAACAAAGACAGATTGCTGCCTCATTAACTGTAAACAAACTGTATATTCGGAGCCAAAACATGCGCTATCATCAGGGCTAACCTAAATTTCTACTGGATCAAAGTTTTTTCTGTTGAACCTTTATTTTTCTAACAAAATGTGGAGTAGTAGTTAGAGCAGGTGACTGAGGATCAGAACTCCTGAGTTCTATTCCCAGCATTGTTACAGACTCACTATGAGACTATGGGTGAGTAATTTCAACTCTCGGTGCCTCGGTTTCACCTGGTTTATAAAATAGGAATAACAATCCTTTCCTGCCTCACAGGGATTTCTTAGATTGTGAGCAGTTCAGGACAGAAATCATGTTTTGTATGTGTGTGTTCCCATACTGTCTGGGTCAATGGAGTACCCAGTTCTGAGTGGGGCCTTTAGGTACCACAATCTAAATATTAATAAATAACAATTAATAAGGGATGTTGTGAGCCTTAATTATCTGATGTTTATAAAAACTCTTTGAGATTTTGGATGAAAGATGTTATCTAGGCTTTGTCTGTATTATATCTTTTTAACCAGTTAGTGGCATAGGTGGTGGTAAATGTGTCCACAGAACGAAGGGTGTTTCACCCAGGCTTTCAGTAGTTGTCTTCCCATGACTTTCTGGTGTACTGCTTATGTGGTGTTTTTAGGAGTGTAGTTAGGGCTGCCAAGAGATGCTTTTGGGGACCAATCCTCCTTTCCAGCTGTCTGTGCAGTAGGATTTTCTAGAGTGCTGTTTGTGCCACGCTATATGCATGGCCTTTGGGCACAGGGGTCCTGACTGTCCACGAACAAATAGGTGTAAATGATTACATGAGGTGGTCACGACAAAAAGTAATCACTACAAAGGTGGTACTCACACCTTCTTGTCAACTGTTGGAAATGGGCCACCTTGATTGCATTGGCCTCATTAGCACTACAAAAATAATTTTCCCTCCCTTGGTATTCACCCTTTCTTGTCAACTGTTAGGCCACTTCCACCTTAATTGAATTGGCTTGTTAGCACTGACCCCCGACTAAGTAAGGCAACTCCCATCTTTTCATGTGCTAGAATTTATATTCTGCTTACTGTATTTTTCACTCCATGCATCTGATGAAGTGGGTGTTAGCCCATGAAAGCTTATGACTAAATAAATTTGTTAGTCTCTAAGGTACCACAAGGACTCCTCGTTGTTTTTGCTGATACAGACTAAGACGGCTACCACTCTGAAAAGAGGAGAATCAGTCCCTCTATCTGTAGCTCAGGCACTATATAGTTCCCCAGATTTTTCCAGAATGCGCTAATACAGACTCAGCAATGTGGTAGGTGTAGATGTACAAACATGGAGTTGTGTTGTGAAAAAAGCTGCTGTTTGGACACAACAGTGTTTACAACAGTGTTTGTTGTAAATGATTCAGATGGCAGTTTCACAAACTAATCACCAAAATAGAGCCCCAGGGCACAGGATAACTCAAATAATATACTGCTCTGATGGCTCAGTTTTGGACCATAATCATCATCCAATAATTTGAAGCTTTTTGCTAAGAGTTTTAATATAGTCATATGCCAAATATTTCTTTAAAGCCAGGAAAACAAAATTGAGAAAAGCCCTGCAGTCTCTCAAACCTCATATGCTGCTATCCAGATTACAGGGTATAGTCTCATTGTAGTGTGCAGAACTTTATGCACAAAATATTCTGAGTGGTGCAGCAAATTAGGATATTAGCAAGTAGTTACAGTGGCAATCGTTAGCTCTAACCCAGGGCTTGCACTTTAGCACAACATGTCACAGCTGTCAGCAGTAACCAGTAACATTTGTTCCTAACATAGCAGGTACCAGAAATGACAGTTCACATTGAACTACAGAAATGTATTGATTACTTTATTTCCTGTGTGTCACAATGCTTCCCTTTAAAAGCCTCTCGTGATGTATGTTTCTAAGTTTCACATAGTGATTTATTTGCTACCATATTTGGCATTTATTTGCATCCCATTTTTGATTAATTTGTAAATGGGGGAACCTGAGAAATGTCTATTTCTAACCAATCTGTTTCCTGGCTGTAGATGTTCATTAGCCTCTTAGTCAGGGAATATTGTGTTTCCCTGCTAAGTACTGCTCTGTATCTTATATTAGTATTTCCAGATAGACTCTGATGCACAATTTACCTTGGTCTGAAACTGCAAAACCTTTGTGTGGCTTTACACTTTTCTTCCTTCAGGAATTTCACAACTAAATCGCTGATCTCATATAGGTGTCATGGTGAATAAAGACTCATTCAGTATTTGCACACAATATTTAAAACTCTTTCCATTGAACATGATATTTTATCTTTTGGCCATGGACCCAAAGCTGATAGAATTTCCTTTTCATATATGTCTGACTAAATCTGGGAAAGCTCAGTATATATCACAAATGAAAATGGTTATGAATGGTTTATTGTAAATACATTAAAGGAATTTTCTGATTTCCTTTAATGCCTTTCATTAGTGAGAGCAACATATAGCTAGCTGGGAAATACATCTTGGCAATCCTAAGGAACAAATTCACTTGCAAAATGCACATCGAAATTGTATTTGCTAACATACTGTGCAAACAAATCATGCCTCTGTATGCTGATTGAAGGAAATGAAAGTGAGAGATGCAAGGGATCACTGCCTCCAAGTTGCTGTTGCCATAGAACTGCTGCTGCTCAAGAAAAAACTGCAGCATGGATTTCCTCTGCCACTGAAGGTAAGAAGAGGACACAGCAAGGACTGGGGGAGGGGTAGAGGGCAAGTCGGTTTCCTTGCTGTCTAAAAAAGGAAATTGTTTCAGTGTTTGTGAGGCAGAAATGCTGGTGCAAAAGAAAAAAAACTATCTCAACTGCTTAGGGTGGCAAGAGTGACAAGGAAGCACATTCCCCTGCTCTCTGGAGAAGACACTGCAAAGGAAGGAGGGAGAACTTATAAGAGCTGCTACTTTATCATTTAGAAACTGTTTGTGGTTGCTTCTGAGATAATTACCATTTGACGCTGCTGTGCTATAAATAATATCCTAATGAGCAAAGGCAAGTGTGAACGAGATCCAGTAGGGTGGATCAGCAAGGAAAAGTAATGCTAAATCCCCAATATAATATTGAACACATCAGTGCTGTGTGTATAAAGATGGTTTAATTGTTGTTTACTATTACGGCTATTAAATGTTCAGCACCCTGAGTGCCTTCCTCAGAAGGGTGGACACGATTTATAATACAATTGTTATGATGGATTGATCTTTGGAAATGCCTTTGATTAGATACAATGAGAGTGAAAAAATATAATCACTAAAACATGTCACTGTTAAATATTGGTGAGTACTCAAAAACACTTTTGTCGGTTGTTGAGAGTCAAGAAGTGGCTTCAGATTTACAGAGTGGAATTCTGCGAAGTGACTGAGGCTTGCAGTGTAGAGTCCTCAATGAGCCTTCCCTAAGTGGCTTTTGTTGAATTCTCCGCATCTGCTTAGCCTCTCTGTCATATCTAGCAGTCCTTTGCTCTCCTCATCTCCCATGGGATCTCACTGGTTCTCCACTTTATCAGAGATCCATTGCAGGCAGATTTAGCCCCATGTTTTATGCAACAGATCCTATATGATAGGAAGCCAGTTCTGTCCCCTGCTAAAGCCAGTGTATGTTGTTCTGGTGGCTTAATGGGGCCTTAAAGATGGTAAAAGCAGACCTAATAGATTATTTCCAGTGTAGGGGCGGTGTGCCAATTCCCCATGCCATCCTGAGTGCAGTGGCATGTGGCACACCAAAGGTGTGGCCAAAGCAGAAGGAGTCAGATGAGAATTTGCTGCCGTCTCCGGTCCTCTCCTTCTTGGACCTCCTTTTCTACCAGTCTGTCCCCTAGGGCTGCCTTTAGCGCTTCTCCTTACCCTCAGTCATCAATGGGACCTCTGTTTCTGCCGGGGTCAGAAAGGCAGTGAGCAGAGTATTGTGCATTCCAGCCGTTCTGGCCTATAGATCAGTCAGTTGGCAGCTTTGAGTATGTCTACACTGCAGCTGGGAGGTGTAATTTCCAGCTCAGTAGACATGCACAGGCTAGTTCTGCTTGAGCTAGCACACTAAAAGATAGCAGCATGGCTGCAGTGGCTTGGGCTAGCCACCCGAGTGTGTACCCAAGTGGGTCAAGTGGGATTAGTATGAGTTAGGTGTCCAAGTACAAGCCTGCCTGGGGTGATGCGAATGCACTCTGGTTGCTTGCCTGTGCTGAAGCCCATGCTGCACTACTACTCTTACCGATGCTGGCTAGATTAAAACTAGCACGCGTATGCTCACCTGAGCTATAATCAGACTTTCTTGCCTGAACAATATACTTTAGTTTAACCGTTTTATGATTGCTAAAGTGACCCAGTTTGTGTTATCCCTAGACACATTCTGTAACCCAGTTGTTTTATGAGGCAAGCACTATGGTAGCAGATACTTTATGAATTCCTAGGGAATGGGGGCATATTCTAATATGTCCTGTTTTTGTTTGTTTTAGCTAATACCCAACTAGTGGAGCTGCTGGTATGTGTGGGTGGAGGGGGATCCAGCTACAGAAGATTTGCTGCTGGCTGTGCCATTTTACAAATAAATCTCTTTCATTGGAAGTGAGTGGCAGGAAGTATATTTCTGCTGGCACCAAGGATCAAAATAAGAAAAAGAAGAGTGTTCATCTCCATTTAATTTTTTTTGTATGTGTCTGACTATTTTTTTCAGGCTGGTGAGTTACAGGGTTTGGATACATTAGCCAAACTGTTTGTTTAAATGAGTTATTGCTGTCACTGTTCTACTGATGAGTGCTTGCATTCCTCCTTGAAGTCATTACTAAACTTGAATCAACCCTGACAGTTGATCTTAAAGTAATCTGAGCACCACATTAAAAAAAGTCCTTTTGGGGGCAAAGGAAGCTAGAAAGGTGTCCCTCTGTCCCAGTCTCTTGGCCAGCTTTGTATGTTCACTGTCTCAATTTTTTGCTTTATATGTGTGGTTTCCAATCCAACCTTGGATAGTATTTGACAGCTGAGTGGTTTACTTTGAGCTCCAAAAGTAAGTGCCTCTGATGGAACATGTAGCATCGCTGGCTGAATCCTTTACAGCAACTTTTCACAAAAGAAAGTTGTTTTGGTTCCAGTTCTTCGAGTTGAGAGGCAAGTACAATTCTTTGGCACAGATCCTGTCTCTTTGAATGGCTCTGATATGCTGGGAGCCACTTTGAACCAGAGCTAGGCTTATATACAAAGTAAGCACTCTGCAATTTTTGAGGGCCGGGGAATTTAATGCCTGTCTTTCAACTTGCAGGCCAGCTTCTGATTTGGAATGAAAACAATAGAGCCAGAGGTCGAATAATCAGTGCCAAGCCTCCATGACAGGCAGCAGATCTACAGTGTGAGGCAACTCATACCCATCTCCCCATAATTCATAAGGGTGGCCTTACTTTGTGTCCAGTGTTTTGTGTCCAGTGTTTCACTAAACAGCAGACTTGAGTCCGGCACAGTAGCCCTATTAACATCAGTACTTATTGTGACAACATGCCTTACCTAATTAGGGAAACCCTCACTTTTTCCTGCTTATAGTAGCCTTCCTCTTTTATTTTAGTGTGCAGTAGAATCATATAGTGAAGTCAGTTTTTAATAGACCAACTTCCCTTTAAGCAGACATTCTGTGTAATTGAGATTGCAGGGGCCGATTCATCCTTATATGGTTTTGCAAGAGGAATAGAATTAGGGTTGTATTGTGTATAGCCCACACGGGTAACCAGGCTCTGGAATGAAAACAAAACAAAACAGATCTTTCCAGCATTTTGTAACTGAGAAACCTGAGCACCAGTAACTGCAGGGCAGCCCCTGCCTATAGAATGTAATTGTGATTTGGCACATTTTAAAAACCCACTTTGCACTCATGGCTGCGACTCCTGACTCAGGAGCTGGCATTCAGCTGAGTTTGTCATTCTTGAACGGATGACTGGAATACATGTTTGATTCTATGATTCCTCTTTGCATGAGATCATGTGATGTTTTCCCTGTGATGTCACGATCCGTCCAATGCAATTACCAATCAAGAGTAGAGCTTCTCAGACCGAGGACACAGTTCAGCAGCCCTTACACTCAAAAGTCCCATCTCTGTTTTTTTATAGAAATCAGAATAAAAGTTTTCTGGTGCAGGGACTTTGTCTTAATTTTATAGTTATAAAATGACATACACACTTATAGTGTGGTATTTTGTACATAATAATTGGGCAAGCTTTCTTTGCACTCTGAAAGAGATTCAGCATTAAACAAAGAGGTGCATAGGTGTGGTGTATTTATCTGCATAAACACATGCTGATAATACACTGGCACAGAGGACAGTCATGAGTGGTAAGCTTCCTGTCTTTCTATCTGAAACCAGAAAGTCCTACTAAATAGGAAATTGTCAAATCAGTTCAGAAAAACTGCCATCTACTGGCCAAGCTAGAGATGTACTTGCTCAGGAATGAGGTCTTCTTTGTCTTATATATATGTACAGTTTTACCAAGCATGACTTAATAATAGCTTTTAGTTCATTAAGTCAGAAATAGAGCTGATCAAAAATGTTCAGATGGAATGTTTTTCTGCCAGCAACTGCCATCTCCCCTCATTCAAAACTTTGCAAGGAATGTCAATTTTGACAATTTCATTTTGGGGCAAAAAAAATCGAAACAAAGTATTTTGATAATGATGAAACCTTTGACATTTTTGAAATATAACATCCCTATACCCTTTTGCTCCTTTTTCACCCCCAATGCCAGTTCTTACCCTTTTCTTCTCCATTACTGCTATCCCCCCTTGCTCTTGCCAGTGACCCCACCCAACTCCTGCCCTCATCTCCCAACTTCGCTTCTATTTCCCCCTGCCCGAATCCTGTCCCTGTTCTCTGCCCCCTGCTCCTGCCCTGTCCTCATTCTCTGCCTGTATTCCCCCACTCCTGCTCTGATCCCCCCAGCTCCTAACCCCCTTTTTCTCCAGGCTTCTATTCTCTTTCCTCCCTACCAAGCTCCTGTGTCTCTCTCCCTGCACCCAGTATCTCTTCCACACACACCCCATCTTCCTGTACTCCAGTCAGGATGCTACTTCCTGGTCCTCTTCCTTGCTGCTTGGGGGTCAGCTGAAGGAACATTATGAGCACAGGAGAGACATTCTTCCTGATACCACTTCTGGTGCTGGTGTCACAGGCAGCCAGGAGGCACAACTGTAGGGAAAGTCCAGCTCAGCTCCTGAAAACCTGGGCTGGAGCATGAATAGTCCAGATGGAATCCTCAGAGACGTTAGGTGCCAAATGCTGACAAACCTCTACGGAATATGTGCCATCTGTGATTTTTCAGAGGCTTATAACTTGGCCAAATTTGGTTGGATTTTCATGGGCATGGCAAAAGACACATCTTTGACACCAGTGTGACCCCTCCCCCCCACTCTCTGTCAATTTTTAAGTCTTTAATCCAAACCACTGAGATTCTAGAGCTTCTCAGCAAAACAGTTATAATTTGTTTTTTTTTTAACATGGGCAAAACCATGTATTTTTCTCTAACCTTGTTCTCCAAAATGGCTGAACCATTTTAGCTGAAACTTTCAAAATAAGTAAAAAAAAATTAGCTTTTGACAGCCACCCTGTATGGAAAATATCAGCCTCAACAATTTACATTTGGCAGAGTTATAAGCAACAGAAAACAGTATTTTATAGTGGAAAGTGTCAGACAGCCTTAAGTATAGACCGTGTCACCTATAATGAGGGCCCTACGAAATTCACAGTTTATTTTGGTCAATTTCATAGTCATAGGATTTTTAAAATCATAAATTTCATGATTTCAGATATTTAAATCTGAAATTTCACAGCGTATAATTGTAGGGGTCATGACCCAAAAAGGAGTTTTTTGGGGGGGTGGGGGGTCCACAAGATTATTGTTGTGGTGGGGAGTTGCGGTACAGCTACACTTATTTCTGTGCTGGTGCTGGAGGTGCCTTCTGAGCTGGAAAACTGGAGAGCAACAGCTGTTGGCTGGGAGCCCAGCTCTGAGGGCACAGCCATTGCCAGCAGCAGCACAGAAGTAAAGATGGCATGGTATGTGATTGCCACCCCAACTTCTGTGCTGCAACCTTCAGAGCTGGACTCTTGGTCAGCAGCCACCACTTAGTGGCTGCCCAGCTCTGAAGGCAGCACAGCAGTAAGGTTGGCAAGACCATGACCCCCCTAAAATAACCTTACCAGTCCCCTGCAACTGCCTTTTGGGTCAGGACCCCCAATTTGAGAAACACTAATCTCTCCAAAGAAATCTGTATAGTATAGGCTAAAAGCATATAAAAGACCAAATTTCACTGGGGGAGACCAGATTTCACAGTCCATGACGTGTTTTTTCGTGGATGTGAATTTGGTAGGACCCTACCTATATTACTATAACCATATCTAAAGTGTCTGAGCACATCTGCCACATGAAAGTCTGTCAGTTGCAGTGTCAGTTCCATATAGAATAGTTAATATTTTATATACAGAAAACAGTAATATAGCTTTGAAAATTTATTCTAGTAGGAACCTGCATGAGTGAGAATTCTTTATCTTGGATTCTCTGAACTGCCCTTTAACCTCTCTTCCAAGAACGGAACCTGATAAGTGAAGTACTGGCAGAAACGTTAATTCGAGTAAAGAAATTAACAAGTCATACATTTTCCTTTTATTTTGTATTCTCCAAAAATTTGTGAGTCCTGCGGAGATGAACACTATGGTTTTAAACATCTAAGGAAGGGATTCTCACCCTGTTTCATACTGTGCCCTCTTTTCAAGCTTCATTTGACTGGGTTTCTGCAGATGACTCCCAGAATTCTTTATACCAGTTCCCACAATGTTTCAAACATGGTGCGATGGAATCAGTGCAGTGGTTCTTAGTGTGCTTCTGGCATCTGAGGTGGGGATGATGAGTTGCAAGTAACTGAATAAATCCACTTCAGCAGAAAACTAGAGCAAAGTGGCCTTTCCTCTCACTTAAACTTTTTCTATGCCAGTATAAGGCCTGGTCTACACTACGATTTTAGGTCGAATTTAGCATCGTTACCTCGATTTAAGCCTGGAACCATACACACGACAAAGCCCTTTTTTTCGACTTAAAGGGCTCTTTAAATCGATTTCTTTACTCCATCTCTGATGAGGGAATTAGCGCTGAAATCTGCCTTGCCAGGTTGAATTTGGAGTAGTGTGGATGCAATTTGACGGTATTGGCCTCTGGGAGCTACCCCAGAGTGCTCCACTGTGACTGCTCTGGACAGCTATCTCAACTCAGATGCACTGGCCAGATAGACAGGAAAAGGCCCGCAAACTTTTGAATTTCATTTCCTGTTTGGCCAGCATGGTAAGCTGATCAGCAGAGGTGACCATGCAGAGCTCATCAGCATGATGTGCACATTTCTGGGTCACATTGCCCCGCCCGTACTTTGTGAGAAGTCTATGTCCTCATCACTCTCGTCACCGCGCTGCCATCGCCTCCTCACCTGCTTTTGCTTTTGCAGCTGCTGGTTCTGTGCTGAAAAAAAGGCATGAAACAAGTGTCTGCCATTGCCCTGATGGAGGTAGGGGTGACTGATGACATGGCTTACAGGGAATTGAAATCAACAAAAGGGGTGGTTTTGCATCAAGGAGAAACACAAACAACTGTCACACAGAATGGCCCCCTCAAGGATTGAACTCAAAACCCTGGGTTTAGCAGGCCAGTGATTTCACAAAACAAATCGGGTCAATTTCTTGTTTTGATACACTCCATCTATCTTTTACATTTTAGGCTGGCAGCAGATGGTGCAGTACAACTGCTAGCCATTGTCATCTCCTGGGTGCTTGGCAGAAGATGCTGCAGTACGACTGCTAGCCATCATCATCTCCTGGGAGAAAATGGGAATGACCTGGCTGATTCACTCTCATGTCTGCCCAGGCGCCCCTGACCGACCTCACAGAGGTCGGCTAAAAGAGCACCCAGGAGTATGATGACAATGGCTACCAGTTGTAATGCACTGTCTGCTGACAAAAGGCAATGAGTTGCTGTTGTGTAGCAATGCAGTCCCACATCTGCCAGCACCCAGGAGAAGTACGGTGATGGTGAGCTGAGCGGGCTCCATGCTTGCCATGGTATGGCGTCTGCCCAGGTAACCGAGGAAAAAAGGCGCAAAACCATTGTCTACCGTTGTTTCACGGAGGGAGGGAGAGGGGGGCCTGACAACATGTACCCAGAACGACCCGCAACACTGTTTTTGTCCCTTCAGGCATTGGGATCTCAACCCAGAATTCCAATGGGCAGCAGAGACTGCGGGAACTGTGGGATAGCTACCCACAGCTAT
Source organism: Chelonoidis abingdonii (assembly GCF_003597395.2). Classification (NCBI taxonomy): domain Eukaryota; kingdom Metazoa; phylum Chordata; order Testudines; family Testudinidae; genus Chelonoidis; species Chelonoidis abingdonii. The sequence goes on along the minus strand of NC_133776.1, from coordinate 9,278,022 downwards.
CCACAGTTCAACACTCCAGAAGTTGACGCTAGCCTCAGTACTGTGGACGCAGTCCTCCGACTTAATGCACTTGGAGCATTTTGTGTGGGGACACGCACAATCAACGGTATAAAAACGATTTCTAAAAAAAGATTTCTATAAATTCGACCTAATTTCATAGTGTAGACATACCCTAACTCATTGTTTTTAATGGAGTTACTCCTGATCTACACCTGTGTGAGGAGAGAGTCAGGCACAGAGAATTGGCTCATGCTCTAAATTCCTCCAGAAAACTGCTGGTGACCCTTTTAAGTATCATAGCTAACAAGGTGAGAATCACTGCTCTATAGTATTATACATTTAACAAAAAATAATTTTTATGATTTTCTGTTTGTTGCCTAAAAGAAATGGACCATAAATTGTTTGAATTACAGTAGAAAATCCATGAGATCAAAATCTTAGCACCATGGGGGTAGGTACTTATTTTTCTGGTGTTGGGATGGTGCGTTCAGATGGATGTGGTAAAAGATCCTCTTTTGTCAGTTCTTTAGGTTTGTTAGTAGTAGTTGAGGTCTATGATTGGTTTCCATGGCTTTCCAGGACACTTTGGGACAGATGGTTCTGGGAGATCTGGCAACACGTCAAATAAAGGAAAATCAGGAATAATTCCAAGGCTGTCTTTTTCTGCAGGGAGATCAGGGATCTCAATAAAACCATCTGTTAGATCTGTTGTGGACTGCTGAGTACTAGATAGCACATCTAGCTCTATCAGATCAGGCTTAGGAGATTGTGTACCTTCTGGTATTTCAGCTACTGCAGCTAGCAGTGTCTCCTTTTGGTCAGTGACCTTCTCATGGGATTCTTCAGGAGCCTCATATTTTGAATGTTTATGTTTATCCTTTTCCTTCTTTTGTTTATCCTTATGTTTTCCATGCCCATGCCCAAGTCCATGTTTATCCTCATGTTCATGTTCTCGTCTACACCCAATATCATGTCTGCGCCTGTGTTCATCATCATGTCCATGTCCATGTTCTGGTTCACGCCTAGTATCATGTTTGCGCCCATGTTCATCCTCATGTCCATGTCCATGTCCATGTCCAGGTTCACGCCTAGTATCATGTCTGCGCCCATGTTCATCCTCATGTCCATGTCCATGTCCAGGTTCACGCCTAGTATCATGTCTGCGCCCATGTTCATCCTCATGTCCATGTCCATGTCCAGGTTCACGCCTAGTATCATGTCTGCGCCCATGTTCATCCTCATGTCCATGTCCATGTCCATGTCCAGGTTCACGCCTAGTATCATGTCTGCGCCCATGTTCATCCTCATGTCCATGTCCATGTTCTGGTTCACCCTAGTATCTGCTGCACCCATGTTCATTTCCACGTCTATGTTCATGTCTTGTTCCACATCTAATATCATGTCTTGGTTGCACGCCTGTTCATGTGCTGCGGTTCATGCTTAACATCTTTTCTTGGCCTGGTAGAGGCTTCTGTTTCGTTCTCTAAAGGTCTTTCATTTTTAATTGGGGTGTATGTTGATGCTGTTAGCTTCAACAACTAGAAGCATCGGAAAGGCAGTTAAAGCCGTTGGAGCCTTTCTTATCCCTTAACAGACGCATATTGGAC